>NC_143204.1:22066712-22383425 GCF_051530095.1 Phoenix dactylifera | reverse complement strand
GGCCCCCCAAAGCTCGGTGAAGCCGGCCTCTGTCCGGTCCCCGAGGAACCGGATCTCGGCCACCCTCGACTCCAGCCTGATGAACCTCCACAAACCGAAGTGCGTGGCATAGCCATGGAGGTAGTCGAGTATCTCGGCGCGAGTCGGGAACGTGGGGTCGGTCCGGTCGCTCCACGGGTAGTCGGAGAACTCGTAGTCCGCCCGGGGGGTCTGCAGCCTCGTCGAGCGGTACGAGCAGTGCTTCCACACCCCTCCTATAGAACTCGTGGCCTCGAATACCACTGGGTCGAAAGAAGCGAGCTGCTTCGCCGCCGCGAGGCCACTGATACCTCCGCCGATGATTGCCACCCTCGACACACCGTTCTTTGCCATGCTTTCTCTCTCTCGAACTCTCTCTCTCGATCTCTCTCTCTGCGAAAAGGAAAGAACGAAAGGTGGTGGGATGAACACTAGAGCATCGTGGGGGAGTATAAGTAGGCGAAGGGGCACATGACATGCACGTGAGTCGACTCATGGGTCATGGAAGGAAGGGTATTCGGCAAGCCAGCTCCTTAAGTTGGAGGGACGGTGGCTTTGACTTTGCTCCCACCAACCCAAATATTGGTCTCTACATGACAATTCCATGTATAATTAAGCATTTCTTTGGTGCAACGTATTAAAAAGATTTTTTTTTTTTTGCAGAAACCACTGATTTTTTATTTCATTTCTGCATGCATGTCTGGTTCACTTCAATTTTGTAGTATGGGAAATATATGTATGCGAAGATAAGTCCGTTCACAAGAGCATATTAAAATACGGGTATTAGATTTTCGTTAGACACGAAGCGTATTTGATGGACTAGAGTCATATAAGTCTCCAGAAATTCTTTAGGAATGGATCGTGTTTGGAAAAGAAAAAAAAAAATTTAAAGCTGGTCCAAATTTAAGCTCTTCACATCTCTAACCTTAATTATTTTTCCATCTCTTAAGAGCCAGCCTCACATACGTACGTTCCAAAGTGAACCATTGTTATTGTGATGGGATATACGACAAAAGGCTACGTATATAGTTGGATCGGATCGTCCCGTCCAATGAATGCTATCTTTCTTTGTGAATGCTTAGTTTTTTTTTGTCTTTTTTTCTCCCTCTCCCCCTAATTTCGCTACTTTGTGTGAGACTCATATGGTGGACACGAGGGAATTGGTGCGAGATTTCCATGAATTTGTGTACCACCGTTTGGCTTATAGTAGGAATTAGTGGGGGAGGAGGCGTTGGTTATTGGAACATGGGAGCATATAGTCTGAAACAGGCAGTAGAACCTAATCTCCATGGGATTGACCTCAGGAAAAGGGCATGAATATTTGATGAGCAGCTTCCTCTTGATTAATTTTCTCGTGGCTTTACGAGTGGGTAGACGTACGTGTATTGACACACTTGTGGAAGTCTTGCTGGGCTTAATTTTCCATGGTTTTGGGTGGGCTGGGAGGGTGGATTCCATAGTTTGTAACACTTATTTGGAACTGCTTCCATGTGTGACCACATGGCATATACCATGAGAAACCTTATTTCTAGTGTATGGCACCAAGTTTAGGTATGATTTGATTGCATATCTAATTAATAGAGATAAAGCAAGTCTTCATCTATTAAAAAACTTAGGAAACCAGGATTGCTCACTTGTTCCGTGGACTACATCTTCGTAGCACTTCCCCTTCAGACTAGGAATGGGTTTATTCAAATTTCAAGCTGGTCGCACCCAGCCGTTTGCACATTCCTAACAATTCCCTTCCCTTCTATTCTTTTTAAGTTGACAATTATATGCTTCAGTCTAGAGAATTATGCCCCTCTCTTTCTCTCTCTCTCTCTCTCTCTCTCTCTCTCTCTCTCTCTCTTCTTATAGCTAATTCCTTTCTCAAAAGAAAACATTTGACTAAGTGGAGACTATATATACTTTTCTAAAAGGCGATTCTTATTCTTAAGAGACGCCATGGGATCTCAAATGAGTGGTGGTAAAAAGAGAAGCAACCAGGAAGTTGCTTATGTGGAGAAACACATGGAAAGGACTGCTTCTAGAAAAGTGAAAGGAAACGTAATTAAGGTAGGGAATTAAGACATCATAGGGACTACTTCCAAAAGGACGTGATTGACTAAAATTTTCCTTTTGATACAGTGCTTCATGATTTGTCCGGTCTAAAAGGATGATTCCAGGAGAATTTCTAGATATGCCTGAGATCGACGAACTTTCATGAATGACAACTATTAGCTCAATATATATAAGGTTTAGGGTACTAAATTTTAATGGTTTTCTTGTGATGAAGAGTGGGAACTTACTAGCTAGTTTAAAATTTTAATATTTCCTTTCATCCAAAGCAAAGTAAAACTGTGAGATTTGATGAATGAAATGTGATGAGTCTCCTCCTCTTCTTAGACTCATTCTTTAAGGCGGTAAACTCAGTTGGGTTTCTTATGCTGAATAGTGAGAGAAGTTTGGCATTCTAATGGTTTTCAAGATTCAATGTAATGAATGAGGGGAGAAGTTGGAACTTTGAACCTGGAAATATTCTTTGAGGAACAACTGGAGAAAGAAGGAAAAAAGAAAGGAAAATATGAACTAAATCTTTACAGAATCTTGTTCTACTTTCCTAGAATTTTCCTTCGTGTTTCGGTGGTTGATCAAAAACGTTATAGAGCATCGCAGCCATGCGAATACTTTTCCTAGGCAAAGAATGTTTCCTCACCCCTTCAATTCAATGTGGACGGGTGCATGCATTATCTAGAGGTTTTCTTTCGTGGGAATGTCTGAAACGTTTAACCACGTTACATGCTCCCAGTGTCACCCTCATACCATGCATCTGACCTACAGTACTATACTCCATGACAAACCTAGCACGAAATTTGATGGAAGAGACAAATACATGCACATGAGAAAGCATGTACATGCTTGCAGAAACACTTAAAAACATATCATGAGATGATAAGGAATACCATATATAGATGTGGCTGGAAGGTTATATATATTTGACATGGTTTTTGCGGTGGGCATGTCACAGCTCAAAACCCAGCAAAATGTTATATAGCTTTGCCTTAATTTACATTATTAGCATTTATTCTAATTACACAAAGCATACAGAAAGGATTAATGATATTAAATAGCTATGTAGAAGCAAGTTGATCATTTGTCACAGCATTATGATGCATATTTGTACTTTTCCACCCATCTTTTGAGCTAATTTGCACCACTTATGTGCCTTTTTTTTAAAAAAAAAATTGAATGCTTGACTATGTTATTGATCAAGTTTGAGACAATATTAAAGTGAAATAGTGATGGGTGATGCTGCTGCTATCAAGAGTGGATGTATTTGGACCCATGCGGGCATGTGTTTAGTCCCGCAACAGTCATTCGTCGGAGAGATTTTGGATACTTATACAGGACTAAAGAACCCAAAAGATACCTTCTGTCTAGCCATTTTAGGTGAGGTCTTGCATTGTTACAAGATGTACGATTGATGATATATCTCTAGCTAGAGGAGGACCAGCAAAGTAGCAAGTAATGGAACAAATAACAAAATGATCAAGACAAGCATACGATACATGCCACATGTGTGATGTTTGGTCGCCGGTGGCATCAAACTGTCCTGCTTATTTCTTTGTTTTCTCTCAATTGCTAGCAATCATGCCATCAATAAACAACTTGTCACGCAATAATGACTTGTTAGTTGTTACCAATTGAACTAAGCTGATTGTATTGGTAGGCAAAAAAGATGCAATGCAATCAAACAAGAGAAAATTTACAAATTTCCCATATGCAGCTAATGTACTACAAAATTTTCAATTTACGGAGTTCTATTCTCATGATATTATGATACCAAATCCATGGTGTGAGACTTGCACTTGGCCAAGTGTCTGCACACTTCCCTTCACTGGACTTGTCCAAAGGAAATTGTCAAACTAAATCTCGCAAGTCGCAAGAATCCAGAGCAGTTGGTATGACTTCAACAAAATATTTGAAGCCCTATGCCCGAATGCGCAAAGAAAAGAATGCAGCTTTGGAAAGATGATATGGCTCCCACCATAGATCACATCAACTGGGCCTCACTACATGAGAAAAGGACTTTTCCAACGGAAGATTCCGTAAGAAAAAAAAAATAAAAACTGTGGAAAATTTTTTTTTTGACAGAATTTGAGTATGTCAGAAAAGATCATATTGGCAAAAATAACGGTGGATAAGTAAGTTTGCTTGAAAAAAAAAGTTTGCTGGAAAAAAATTTTATGTTTACGATGGAAATTTGTCCGACAGAAAAGAATAAACTATTTTACAACAATTTTAGTATTACAGAAAATAATTAAAAATTTTGCCAACAAATAATTATCCATCAGCAAAAGTGATAAGCATCGACTCGTAACAAATTATTTTTTGCGATGATTATGTTCATCAAGAAAGATATGCTCCCATTCGATACAACTAATTGTTGAAAGGACTATTATGATTGTAGTCCATGAAAATGATTTTTTTTTGGCCAACAAAAAGAATGTATTTGAATCATAATTTTATGGATGTATCAAATGAAAGACAATTATAAAATCAAAATTCAATCAGCTAAAGGCCTATCTCACGCTATTCAACTCCAAGGGCCAAATGTGGGTCACGGTAGCTGGCACCGGCGGCCACAGAATGGGGAGACAGAGACTCCAGGCTCATGGCTTTACATGCCCTTTTTCCTTACTTTCTAAGCGTTAGCTTTGTGAGGTAGGATGTGGTCTAATTGCTTTGAAAGGTTGAGTAGGAGTCATTAATAATAATATAGGTCCAATCTTTTGCATGGAAAAAGTACACTGATGCTAACTTGAAACATAGAGCTTCAAAGAAAGGCTTGGAAAGTAGCTTCCTTTGACTGCCGTTCTGCTTTCGTGGTGCGGACGGAGGGACCATCGGTGGGTGGCAGTCTAGAGACCATATTTGCCTCCCAGTGGTCTTCATCCATGTTTCCTTTTTGATGTACGTGTGAGATAATGCAGGTTATATGCACCTTATTTCTCTCTTTCTTCTTCCCAAACCATGGGCTCATGTTTCACAAGACGAAGCTCATGATGAGAACTTAGAGGTCCAGGTGATGCTGAAATACATTCTTTTCTTTCTTATTTTCTCAGACAAAACAGATATCTACCATTTGTTTTTCTTCTCCATGAAAATAGTTCGTAAGACTATTACAACCATTTTTTATTGAGTAAAAGAATTAGAAAATCCAATGCAATGAAATTGATTGAGCATATAGCTAGGACCATTACAACCATTATAAACAAGTGTTAGGGGATCAAGCTAAAAAGACCATTACCGTGTGAGTTCTCATAGTTCACCGATCAGAACGCTATGTGAAACCAAACTAACACATTCCAGACCAATATTGTATTGATATGTCTTTAATTATTTCTTTGACTTGCGACCAGGATTTGAGTTCCGATCAGAACCCTATGTGAAACCAAACCAACACATTACAAACCAAGGTTATATATATTAAGACGTCTTTAGTTCTTTGACTTGGAACCAGGATTTTTTAAGAAAACTTCTGTTAGTGTTGTAGTGTCCCGATGCTATGAACTACAATTCAAAGTCAAAATGCCACTGGCCTTCAGATGGGCTAAAAAAGCTTTTTTGCGTAGGCATGACATTGGCGCAATGTTTGCTGGTCAAATTTAATCAATTTATCAAAGTTCCAGAAGTTCTCCCAAGCAGTTCTTTTAGCTCTTCAGACACAGTTCTAATGAGGAACCCGAGGACCTCATTCGTTTTAGGCTCGAGTATTCCTCGAGTCTCAAACAAGTGGTCTCAAGCAATTCTTTTAGCTCTCCAGACACATAGCTAGCTACGCACACATGAACTCAGACCCCAAGCTCCGACCCTTGCACACGAGCATAAAGCCCCTCCAAATGCACTGATGCTTTCACAAGGACATAAATTATTCACACATGCATGAACCAATCACCTGCAAGGTCAAAACATGTTTAAATAGGTTTACAAATTAAAGCTGCATGTATCACTTGGTGTATGATTGAAATGGATCGATGCAAGCTTTGGCAGTGTATGTACAACAGGGGTGGCAAGTGGTCAGTCTGAGCCAAGCTGAATCCTCATTGGAGAAGATAAAAATAATCAACCTGAATCCGAGTTATTTAGAATGATATTGAAACCGGCATTAGACCCAATCGAACTTGCCTTGCATGCAGGTGAGTTCAACCAACCAATTCATTTACAGATCCCTTTGAGCTTGGTGAATCTGGAGTTGAAATTGCTTTCCGTGAGCAGAAACGTGGCCCAGATGCTTTATTATTTTTCGGTGTGGAGAACAAAAGTTAAGAGCCGGGAACAAGCCATGAAATAGCCAGCTAGTTGAGGGAAGAGTTCCCCGGATACATCTGTAGCAGGCCCTTGGTGCCATAGGTCACAGAGAAGGCCTCGCTTCTTCTTTCTCCCTCATTCTGTTCCCTTCTATTTCATGTCCACTCCCCTCCATTTTAGAATCCTTAAGCTCTGCTTCAAGATCTCTGCTGAACTTGTGCAAGAGCTTGCCTCCCCCTGAACCTTGAACCCTAGAAAACTTAAACCTCAGCTGTTAGACAACCAACCACAAATATGAGCAAGTGCTTATATGCCATGCTCTTTGTAGGCTTATAACCCACAGACAATAGATTTTTTCTTGAATCTGCTAGAAGCTCAAGGACTTGATTCTTCAAATATTTCTCCTTGATTTCAAGTTCCCACAAAGATAATCTTAATGTAAGTGAATCGACTTGGAAACAACAACAATACAAGCAAAGTTGCACAGTAATACAAATTATAAAAGGATATTTAAAGTTTAAACAGTGTAGTAGCAGGAATGCTCTTTGCCATCCTAGGCATCTGGATGCTAAAGAACAGGGTAGCAGTCATGGGTTCCTCTGTTCATCTTTTTTGGATCGATGCTGTTATGTGCTCATGTCCATGCAATGTTCCTTCTCTACATTTAAAAAGAAAGAAGAAAAAAGAAAAAGAAACCAAATAAGAAAAGAAGGGGAAAAAAGTAATGATTACACAAACTATGGCAGACAACTATGGTAAAGAGCGTCCACCAGCATTTTATCCTAGGATTAGAAGCCAAGAGCCAAAACGAAAGCAAGGGAGTATGAGGCCAATGATTTTTGGTAGAGAACAGCATACAGGAACTAGAAAGTACAAAAACCATTATGCATATGAAATAGACTGATGCTCACGACTACATGGATCAGCGTTTGTTACATTCTTAGGAGTAAATGATCATTTATACATGGCAAAACGGTGCATCAAAAGCGTTTATGAGCACTTGCCTTAGCATTCAGAAATGAATCAAAGAGGAAGCAAGAAGGGAGCACAAGAATTAGTAGTTTTAGCTGGCAATAATGTCAAGTACTAAATAATTAGATAGCAGATATGAAATACTTGTGTCACTAACCAGCACAGTAGGGGCTGTTTGTTTTTAAAAGTAAATACTAGTACACACTATGGCAAGGGTCTGCTTAAGAGCATCTGCAAAAGATATACTCAGAAGCCATAAAAATAGAAGCAAGAAAGGATCATGAAAAACAATTTTTGGTAGATGACAATGTATAGAAAGTTGATAGAATGGAAAAAGCAAAATGAACCAACTTTTCACACACTCAATGCTAAAATTATCAATGTTGACTCTCAAATCAATGCTCAGGTTCACAGCGGACCATTTTTATGCTCTACTGCAAAATAAAACAGCAAAATGCTTCAACCAACTCTAAAACATACCACGTTATCTCTCAGGTCAATAGTGGACATGCACTGAGTGGAAGATTTTTACAAGTAATATGAGGTGATCTTACCAAGAATATAAGAGGAAATGTTTGGAGCAATGTGCAGCTGCCATGAAACATACATCACCAGCTGCTCAAAAATATTTCATAATAAATCATGGAAAATCATGAGCCTTCCCTGAGAGTTTATGAGATCTAAAGATATGCAAAAAGTGAGAATTAAGGGTACTAATACTTCAACCATTACGCAATCCAGAGTGGTATGTATGCTTGTGCCAGAAAGCAGGAAACCAATGCAGAGGCAATCAAAGTTGATCCGAGAAATCATGTCTTTCATTTTACAGGCAGGCAAAAAACTATGCGGAATTGCCTTTTTTCAACCACTCTAACCTATAAAAACATAAGAGCCTTTTTCAATGTACGATGCTTCAAGATAATTAACAGATAACTAATGGAAAAAAGAGTTGTCTCAATGCTAGAGACAGGTTGCAATCAACAATATAGTGAAGCACTTCATCAACATGAAGAAAAAATTTATATCTTGCTGTGCTAACATGCAAAAACCACTGTCCCTAATGCGGATTAAGGGCTCATACCACTAGCATGTTATTGCAATAAAGGCCTTTTCTCCTGCGTCATTTACTTCAAGATACAGCGAACCTTGATGCCTTTCTCAATATTCTGAATCGGTTCAACAAACAAATATGCATCTAATAATTAGTCATCTTATCATATGCCAAACAAATACTGCTTACATTGGCATTATGAGGTCTTCTTTGCGGCAATGAATTAAATAAACACCTTGAGTCACACTAGTAATGTGATTTCTTGTGGAGGTAGAGACCTCAAGTAGTGTTCCACATTCAGGGGGCTCCGTACTTGGGTTTATTTCATGCCAATAGCTGATGAGAGAAAAAGGAACCCCAAACAGTCATTAAACACACACACAAAGAGAGACAAGTTTCAATTTTTACGAAGTATATAGGAGACCCTGTTACTCGGTTTGCTTGGTTGCTAGGACAAAAGGCTCTAGGAAACTGATTTTTTTTTAGCCAAAATTTTCCAGCTGTTTGCTTGGTGGGAAAACTAATATAATATGGAAATGGCTTTCCAAATTTCTCCAATCCTTTTTCCTTTTCTTTAGAAAAAATTTCCTTCACTACAGTTTCCCAAACAACCACAATACCATCGCACGTAACCTAAGACATCTTTTCTAACTAGAATGTGTATGCTCTCTCTCCCTCTGTGTGAGTGTGTGCGCGTGCACGCGCACTGTTGGAGACGGAGACAAAAAGGGGACATTTTATTCAACTCCATATTGGAGAAGTAAGACAGGAGGATGCAATGATTTTCTCATGCATTTCAGAGAAACACAAAGAGAAGACATGTTTTCATATCCGAGACAGTTGAGTTAATCCCTCTTTTATTTTTCGGTACTACCATAGTGTGTGCAGGGCTAAACTACATAGGATTGGTGTCCGAGAATATTTCACCACCCTTAGCTTCATATAACATCTCAACCAACAATTTTCTCTAGTATCTTTTTTTTAAGTCTAATATATATATATATATATAAACAATTTACCTCAGACATACGCAATTGATTGACTCAAATTAAGAAAAGTCGAGGCCTTTTGCCTGAAAAAAACATCAAACTTATTCGCATTCAAAGAAATCACACACAAAAAAAGTTGAAGCAACATATAGTAGAAAATCATAAAAAAGGGCGGGTTTTGGAGAGGCTGACGTGATTCAGGGCTCGAGTTCGGGGATCCGGTCTAGTTCATCCCCATCCCGTCCGCTTCTCCCTGACTCCTCAGAAGCTTCATCCCCTACTTCCATGGCGGTGAGATGCATCCAGTTTCTCTCCTCCGTGGCTCCACCCCATCTCCATTGGCCTCCTAAAATGCATTCGCCAAAATTGCAGCTTCCTCAGACTTCGAGCATTCTGCGAAGCGAAATCAAGCGAGAGGTGAAATCTTTCGGAGGAGGAGGGATATTTCAAAGATTGGGGTTTTGGGCGGGTTAGGGTTTTGAGACGAAGGGAATTGAGACAGAGTGGAAACAAGAAGAGTTAGGGTTCGCATCGATTACCTGGTCCCAAGTAGATTGGAGGCCGTAGCCCTAGGAGATGGCTCCGGATTTGGGTGAGAGATGGCTGCCATGGATTCGGTTGAAGGACAGAAGAGGAAGGCGGGACGAGGTAGATGGAACGGTGCAGAGGGATGGAGTCCCGATATTTCTCGATTTAGGAATGGAGAAAGACTACTTCGAGATCCTTTCTTGTGCTTCTAATTACTAACAAGTTGTCGTGTTAGAAATTCTCCATAAAGACTGCAAACCAGGTGCAGTCTCTATTTCGAAAATGTGAAGGTAAAAATGTTAATGGATCCCTAGAGAGATATTTTCATTCAAAAAAACTTCAAAATGGATGGAAAATTGTTTTCGAGTCCCTAATTTGCAAGTCGAACGTGGTGACTAAACTCCTTGTACCTCCATTATTGTACATTCTCAGATTGACATATAATAATCTGAACTCTTGCATAGGGCTCGAAAAAAGGTTGCAATTTTTATTTGAAATATGTTAAACAAATTACTAATAGATCCTAAATTATATGTCTTATATAGTGACTATAATTTTTTTAGTGCATGGAGAAAATGTTATTAATAATATTGATATCTCAAGTGATAATAATACATAAAGTTATCATCAATTACAAAACTTTTCCTATACACGCATTTGCAAAAACATTTATTTCTATCTAATGTCTTGTTATATTACAAACTAGTTCGCTCAACATTTTAAGATAGGTTCGCAATTTGTACCTAAACCAAATTCATCTAATTCAACCCATTAGGGTGGGTCTATGTGAAACATTCTTGACTCATCAATAATTTAGTTTAGTTTCTTTTTTAAAAAAAGAAAAAGAGAAAGAGAAAGAGATCGAGACCTAACCATACTATAATTATCCAAGCCAGAGTTTATCTAAATTATTTAGTGTATAGGTTATTATGAATAGGTACAATTCAAACAATTTCGCAATACATTATGATATAATTCTAAACATGAGGTGATAAAGATAAAAACTTATATTGTTTCAAGATATAAGTTTTATTTTTTTTGCAGTAGAATTGACTAGATAATATCTAGAGTCTATTGGATTTGAGGATTTGAGGGTTGTGGTTCTTCCATAGGAGAAGAGCTACATTGAGAGAAAGCCACAGGCATGGGATCCTAAATTAGTGGAAATTAAAATTTATACATCTAGAAAATATGTGAATTATCACAGAATGTGTTGAAGTGGGTGAGAGATTTTATGAGAGAAGTAGGCGCGAGAATTTTACGAAATCTTACCTTAAAAGTCATTTAAAAAGAAAATATATAAGTTCTATTTAAAACTCATTGATATGTAGACATCAATCTTCATTCTTGTGTACTAATTATCTTTTATCATTGAGCAAAAGTTTTAAACTTTCTTGATTTTTTTTTGATGGAATAGAATTTGAACAACTTCCTATCATAATTAAAATTAATTTTAATATTTAAAATATATTTTCTGATATTACTCTTATTGTATTGACTATATTAGTAGGTAGCAGATTTTAAATTATCAAACCAAACCAGTACCATGCAAATTGACAAACTGGGTAACATAAAATAAAAAGTTCTAACAATACATCATTAAAGAATTGAATGCACAATGTCTAATGACCA
Organism: Phoenix dactylifera; assembly: GCF_051530095.1. Classification (NCBI taxonomy): domain Eukaryota; kingdom Viridiplantae; phylum Streptophyta; class Magnoliopsida; order Arecales; family Arecaceae; genus Phoenix; species Phoenix dactylifera. The sequence goes on along the minus strand of NC_143204.1, from coordinate 22,371,944 downwards.
AACAGAAGAGTTAGATTCGGAATAATGGATGGCAATATTTTCTCCTAACCTGCCTCCCTCTCTCTCCCTCTCTCTCTCTCTCTCTCTCCTTTGCTTAAGAGAGATGAGAAAAAAACTATAAAAAAAGTTACATTATCTTCCTCCCTCACATGCATTGCAAAATAGATAATTTATTGGGGTAATTAATTCTCCACCCTTTAAAAGACCCCGCTATAACAAAAAGTCCCGGTTGACCGGTCAATAAATGTACCGGTGATCAATTACCCCTAATTTATTTACAAGTATAGATATGTCACATACCGATGCCTAAAACAAGTCCACCAAAAGCTAATTCCAAACAAACCTAACTGTGTGTCCAACCCCAACAACATGCTTGCCCATCCATGTTTCTCGTCTCTTGCCCTTTTCTATCCCATGTTCCCTTACATTTGTTCATCTAGTCAAATCTAGATGGATAACTTGGTTGTTCAATGCAAGGTTAAAGTTCGTCCTACGATATCATTATTTATTTAAATATATTATTTTTTATTTTTATTAGAAAACAAAAAAAATAAATGTATGAAACATTCTAGTATTGTGTATATATGCAAAACACTTGATAAAAAAGTGTTATGGAGCTTGTTGTGTCCCTTGGGTCGCTATACCTAATTTTACACCAGTTCATCAGAACTTTACACTAAAAACAAAATGAATATAACCAAAATCTTTAATTACCAATGAAATCCTTTCACGTGGCAAGTAAGGTTGGTTCTCGCTTGATGCATCAGCTTCTAAACAACGGATCGACTTTCGTGATAGGCCCCAGCCGACGTGTAGCCACCAAAACTCCCCTATCCTAAGATATTAACAACATCTAGATCATTGGATCATTTGCTTAAGGTATTAACTTTACTAAGAGTGTTTGAATACGAAGAGTGTTCGAATCGCCTCGATGCTACTAACATAAGTTCACATTTATTTACATGAAAGACTATTTTTTAAAATTTAGCCATTTATTGTAAATAATTTAGTTAGCTATGATATCCAATGACCACCTTTAGAGTACTGTTTTGTAATATTTTCTTAAACGAACTCCTTGTATAACTATATTCTGAATAATATGATTAATTTATCAATAATAAATGTTGTTAATTAGTATTGCTGGAAATTGGATCCGGGGGCGACCACTGGCTGAGAAGGAGGAGCTCCGGCGGGTGGCGCGTCGGCGGGCGGCGTCCTCCGGAAATCCTGCAAGAAGCCGGTGGCCGGAGTTTCCGGCGCCGGCCCTCCGATGCTTAAGTCAGAGGGGGGCTTAATTTTGGAGAAGGAGAGATAGTTCGTATGTAGCAGTCCAAGCCAGAAAATCAGAGTCAGGAGAAGTCTCCCTCCCCAGAGGAAGAAGTTCTTCTTTGATAGGAGGGATACAGGATTACCTGTGATGTGACTGGACGAATTAATGAGTTACCGTCATGATTGGGTGTGATCGTGTGAATTAGTGCATTGTCGTGGAGGGTTGGACTGGGTTGAATGAGTCAGTGAGTTGCCGTGGATGGCTTGAGATTTTGGGCTGGCTGGAGGATTGCAGAGACCATGCTCATTTAATGGTTGACAGTCGCAGCAGGGTATGGTCCCTGATTGATATGTCGTGGCGTGGCCGGCAAACAAAGCATGGTGCAGTGAGACTGTTGCAGAACGTGGCCGCAGCATGTGGACGACGAGCTCGGCCTTCTGAGTTCGGCTCGGTCTGCATGAGCTCGGCCTGCATGAGCTCGGACTGCATGAGCTTGGCTCGGACTGCATGAGCTCGGGATCTCCGGAGGACGCCGTCCGCCGATGCGCCGCCCGCCGGAGCTCCTCCTTCTCAGCCAGTGGTCGTCCCCGGGTCCAATTTCCAACAACAATGGGGAAAACTAAAACATAACTAAATTAGATAAGATGAGGACCGTTATTAACATACTAACGGTTGACAGCGGTTTGGGGAGGGATCGATCCGTTAGATATCAAATGGATAACCGGACAAAACTAAAGCCATCGCCCCCTCTGCTGGCATCCTCTCCACCGATTCCAGCCCCATCCAGCGGCCCAGATTTTTCCTCATCTTCATTATATTCCCATTTCCTCACCTTCCTTCCTACTCCCAAAGTACCTCTCGAGCTCTGAAAATTTTGGGCCTTATCTTCTTTCCCAAAATGGACCTCCTCGGAGCGACTCTGGAGGCCCTGGCGTTCCGCTACTCCGCCGCCGTCGCCGGCTGGCTCTGGGCGTGGTTCGCCGTCCTCGCCGCCGCCCTCGGCCTCTGGCGCATCCGCGCCGCCCTTCCTCCTTCTCCCAAGCCCCCCGGTCCCCTGGACCCCACCGGAGCCGAAGCCGTCTCGGCTCCTCCCTCGGCTCCAGTGCTGATCGAGCCGTCCCCAAGCTGCAACGCTGACGGGATCGCCACGCCCAAAGCCCGGTTCATGGCGTACTTCCACGCCGACGACGGCAGCGACGAGAAGGAGCGGGGTGACGGCATCAGTGACGATGACGGAGAGGAGACAGAGAAGGAGGAGGATGCGCCGTGGGGATGGGCGCGGAGGATAGTTAGGAACGATGGGGACCTGGGGTTGTACCGTTACGAGAATCGTACGGCGTTTAACGGCAGCGTCGTGAGGCCGTGGGATGGCAACGTAAGGCTGACGGTGACGGCGGGGAGGGTACGACGGCGGACGTAGGGGCAGAATGGGCATAAGTGGAGAGAAATTAAATATTTATGCGTGTATACAGGGGTGGTTCTATATACACCCCCCCTATTGCTAAGGACACCCCCCAAAAACCAAAAATAAAATACCCAAACTAACCTTTAGTGTAATTACCATATTGCCCTTGAAATTTTCTCATACACCCCCCCCCCCCCCTCCTCCTCCTCCGTTTCGTTTTGAAAAGAAAAAAAAAAAACACCCCTCAAACCCCCCTTAAACCCCTCGATCCATTTACATCGTTTAGGCGATCTTTGAAGGAGATTTAAGCCCCATTCGAAGCATGGACAAGCAACTAGTGATTTGGGACGAAGTATCGGCCGCAAAGGTACGTGTTCCACCTTGTTTCGAAATTTTTTTTTTTCACGGTTCGTGCTCCGTTCGGCACTGGATCGCCGAACAAAAGGCTTCTGTTCGGCTGAACAGTGCCGAACAGAAGCCTTCTGTTCGGCAACCCTCAACCGAACAGATCTGTTCGGCTGCACAGTGCCGAACAGAAGGCTTCTGTCCGGCACTGTTCAGCCGAACAGAAGCCTTTTGTTCGGCGATCCAGTGCCGAACGGAGCACGAACCGTGAAAAAAAAAAATTTCGGGAGAAGCCGGCGAGGTGGTTCCGGGAGAAGCCGGTGAGGTGGTCGGAGATCGGGAGAATGCCGGCGACGAGAGGGAGAAGGGGGAACGGGGGGGTTTTGGGCGTTGGCGAGGTGTTTTGGAGGGGAAGAGCAGGGTGGGGGGGGGTTTGGGGGGTGTAGAGAGCAATTTAGGTGAGGGGGTGGGGAGGGTGGGGGGTAATTTAGGAATTTTTAATTTTTTAGGGGTGTCCTTAGCAAATGGGGGGGTGTAGAGAGTATTTAATTTTTTTTTAATTTTTGGGGGGTGTCCTGAGCAATAGGGGGGGTGTATATAGAACCACCCGTGTATACAGCCAGGGACGACAAGCCGGGAATTTGCCACCGTAAAAGTTTCTTCGAAATGACAATTTTGCCCTTTTCTTTGGGGAAAATTACAATGCATTTGACTCCTATGGCAGTGCTCATGCTATGCCAGTGTGAAAAACTGTACCAAAAATAATAATAATTCAAGAAATTTGTGAAAGAGAGTTCATAATGTCAAACTAATTCAAGAAATTAATCCAAATAGTTGTCAAACTCGTCAAAATACGAGGGGTGACGTCCACAAAGCAATCCAAATGTTTTTCTGACGCTTGTGACCGTGATTTGAAACTATTTTTTTGAGTGCAAATCTAACAAATGGTATTAGATGATAAAAGAATTAAAAGATAAAAGAGAGCATACCACATTTTCATCTGGGTTATCTAGATTAATGTTCGGATGAACCCACCCTGTTCGAATCGCCTACATTAATGTTTGGGACATGGTCCAGAAATTAGTCAGAAGAACAGAGACGTCAGAAGAGTAATCTTAACATTTCATTTACAACATGTTATAGTACTAATGTTTACTCTTAACTTTTTCCACTTATTCGTTACATACAATGCTATCGATACTTGATTTTCATTGTATCAAGACCCATGCAGATGTGTGTTTAGTCCCACATCGATTATTCGTTGGGTAAATCTTAGATACTTGTACAGAATCAAGAAACCCAAATAATACATTCCGGCTAACTATTTTAAGTGAGGTCCTGCGTTGCTATAAAAAATATCAGAGACGACCCGGTCCATGATCATGTGGGTTAAAGGATACAGCATGGATCCATTAGGGTGGACCAATTATGGTGTTTACGATTAGATTTGAATCTTTACCCCAGTCAGCAAAAGAAAATATGCTAAGCACAGTTCTGCTTTCCTTCGCGAAAGTGCTCTGCATGCCACAAAACCCCCCAATCCTGCAAGTCCATAACTCAGAAATACATGCTTCATATACAACTCTAACAAAACACAATGATCATGAGAATGAAAGATCATTTGTCTCAGATAATCAAGAACAATAGGACTACCAATCGGTACAATTGCTGCATCAGAGCCACCACAAAGCATCACATCCTGCAAGATTGAAGCCATAAGCAAAATATATAACTATTTTAAATCTTTACAAATAAGTCGAAATGGGGTTAAAATGAGGGACTTACAGCTACATCTCTTATAATATGGCCTGCTGCATTCAAAATACAGAAGTTGGTAGTTGCATTTGCAGTAGAAATCGAATAGTTTGGACCCATCCAACTCTACAGTCCACAGAAAGGCTGGTACATTTTTAAGGGCTTAAAGAAAACGCGGAATCCTCTCTCGACACATCCTTTTTGAAGCAAATAGATGGAGAGATTTAAGAACAAAGGATCGAGCAATCCCACGACTGCAAGAAACAGATGGGACGCATACTGCATGAGTAAAAAATTTATTGACTTTGGCCGACATGTTTATTAACCAAGTAATCCAATCCGATCTACAATAGGTTGAAACAAAGTTAAGCATTGCCACCGTAACACAAAGTTCAACTCTCCTATCAACTGCCTCAACCATATGATGAATATTGACATTTGTTGTAGTTCAAATCTGGCCCGAGGGTGACCACGCCGGAGAGGTCGGGGGAGATGCCGGAGTGCGGAAGAAGATGGAAGAGCCGCCTCCTACGACCGACGGTGTACCTGCACAAAGCCTCACCGGTGTTTCCGATGAGAACCCTCCGACGATCAAGTTAGAGTGGAGCTTAATATGTTCAGCCAAAAGTCCCCTCCGCTATTACCTGTTGGTTTTTATTTATAGTCCCAGTAGGGATGCTTAGGTGGCAGAGGTATGGCCCATTCCTATCATGAGTGGGAGTGGTGCGCAGCCAGAGCTTGGTTGTAGCGCACGGTGGAGTCCCTTCTTGGGAACGGAAGGGCGTTGGCAAGGTATGGCCGGAGTAGTACGTCGTGGTGGCATCGCAATGTACAGCCACGTAGAAGGGCATGGGCACGCACATTGGTGCGGCCGTCGGTAAGGCCAAACTCGTTGAGAGGTTGCATCGTGCTTTTGGCGATGTCGGCTTGATAGGTGCCGATGTGTGCCCGGTGAAGCGCCCCGAGCTTGGGAGTCGGGGCATATAATTGAAGGAGGCGCCCCAAACTTGGCCGGGGCGCGTCGGCGAATAAAAAAGGCGCCCCGGGCTTGGCTGGGGCAGGTCGGCAAATGAGGAAGGCGCCCCGAGTTTGGCCGGATCAGATCGACGAATAAAGAAAGCGCCCCGAGCTTGGCCGGGACAAGTCGGCGAATATCCGAGGTCAGATAAGCTTTTGGTGGAGTCCAAGGTCGGGCTGATTCTGGGCCGGACCGAGGACACGTTCGATCGGTGTTGGTGTCTGTTGGGCCGAAATTGGGTGGCCCTTTTGTTGTGGGCTGGACGATCCATTTCACCCCCATCAAAATTAATTCTGGATGCATATGTATGGCTAGAAAGATGTCTATCTGGGCAGGTTGGTCGCAGCAGGTGGGCGTCGTACGCCAGGCCTTACGGTTGTTGGGGCGGAGCTTCGGGCGGCCTGGGAGGGTTTGTCTTATGCGAGGCAGGTTCTTCGTGTTGAGCGAGTGCATCTAGAGGGGGATTCTTCCTTGGTGCTTGATTGGCTTCGGGGCATAGGCAGGTATGGAGATGGTCACCCACTCATCCGGAATATCAGGAGGTTGGGACAGGAGATATGCAATCCTTAGATTGCACATGTATTCCGGGAGGCAAATAGGGCTGCAGACTGAGTTGCCTCTTTTGTAGCTCGATATTTTGGGGAGTTTCTTCGGACGTCTGCAGCAGACATTCTTATTCTCTTGTACTCTTTACTTTCTTATGACTTGGCTCAAAAAAAAAAAAAAAGGAAAAGAAAAGGAAAGAGAAAAAAAGATGTCTATCTGCACTATCCAAAAATCCATTGGGTCGTTGGCCATCTAACTCGTCTTGAAACCAAATGACTCGATATTGTCACAGGACATGTTCAGGCCCAAGCTAGCCTGGTCATCCAATGGCTCATGGTGTTGAGGCTGCTCAAACCCACGAAATCCAAGGCCCATGATTGTCAAACCACAGGCACAAAGCACGGTACAAATTTCAAATACCGATTCGACCGTTCATTCGGCTGTCCTCAGCCGTCATCTCTGGAGACAAGCTTCTAATCCCACTAGAGGGAGAAACCCCAACGTTTTCTTCTCTAGAGAAGAGCGCAAAGACCGCCCAAACGCTGCTGCTATGGCCTCCTGCGAGCTCAAACCAGCTAAGGGAGATGAAACCCTCCAAGAAGAAGGATCCGAGGAGGAAGAACAGTCGTCGGACTTCTGCGCGCCGGATGAGTCTGATGAAGACCCGACGTTTGACATCCTCGACGAAACACGGTCGGCTCTTTCGAAGATTTCGCTCAAGAAATCCAAGTCCCGGTGAGTGGAGGATTCTTTTGGGTCTGGTTTTGGGGTCGTGGGCCTTTGTTTGATCGGAAATGAATGCAAGAAGGGTCATCGGAGATGGATTTGTCGATGTTCGCAGGGATCTTAAAAAAGAGATCGAGCTGGGAAATGAAGATGGGGCGGAGCCGGTGGAGGTCGAGATTCCAGAGCTCAACGAGAAGGATGGGAAATGCTTTGAGATGGTTGAAAAGCTTATCAAAGGTTAGTACACGGTTTTTCTATTGTCTTTTTTCTTATTTTCTCTTATTTTAACCTTTTGGGTTGAGTTGGATAGAGATAAAAGATCAAGACGAATCTGTTTGTTGGGAAGGATGAAAAAAGATTTCTTTGACACTGACAATAGCTGTTAAAGTGTTTTCTTAAATGCTAAGAAGAACCGGAAGGATGACATTTTCTCTGGTCTAGTTCTAATGATCGACTGAGATATTGGAATGACAATATGTAAATTATTTCTGAATGAATTTTGAGCTTGAGATGCGCCTGAATACGAGATTTCTGGACATTTTAATACTTGAGAATTTTGAGAGCATTAAAAATGATCGCTTTTAATTTATTTGATTTTTTAACAAAATTTGGTCTTAATTTTATAGGTTTCATCAACTACTCATGTATTAGTCCTAGACCTTTCTACTCGGCTGGGTTGTTTTTGTAGTGGTTATTATTTGGAGCTTTTGGCTCGAAAGAAATAGCAGAACCTTCAAGGAGAAACTGATCCCTGTGGAGAAGACTTTCTCCATTATTAAATTCCTAGCGGCAATCTGGATTGGGAGTTGTAGCGAGAAGAAACTGGGAAGGACCAACCTGTACTTAAGTCTCTATTACGTTGAGTTCCTGTAAGGGAACTGGGGTGGGGTTGCATCTTGGGTTAGCCTGTTGTATGCCTGCTGTATGACTGTTGGTATTTTCTGATTCATTTTCTGAACGAATTGGATTGGACTTTGTCCAGTCTTTCTCTCAAGAAAAGATTACTATTCTTTCTTATGTAAACAAGGGTAAGATGACAAGTAAGTTAATTAAATAAATGGCTTTGAGGGATTTTAACTCATGACCTTGAGCAAACTTGCTCTGCTACCATGTTGACTAGCCAGTAAGCTTATGACTTTAGGGAATGTGTCAGTTCATGTCTGGCTTAACAGAGCCTATTCAAGAGGGGCACCTACATCTTTGACCCTGTGCACTGAATTTATTCTCTCTACATTATCTTGTATTTGAGTACTGCTATTCTTTTTTTTGTGTGTGTTTAACCAAGTTAATTGCTGTTCAGTACTTATTACAACCTTGACTTGGATGTTATTTTGATATGTCAGATCCTTTTTTTTAAATAACTTAAATATTCTTTTTTCACTTTTTAGCTGTAGTCAATTACTCATAACCAAGGTCTGCAATCGGATATTGTACTAGTACCTTACCAGTTTGGTTCATCTCAGTACGGAGTGGTACAAAGTCTGTAATGATCTGAACTTGAGTTTCATACTAGTTCCCACATGGTATGGTATGGTACACCTCGTACTGAGCAGTACGGGATGGTAAAGCAGTCCATGCTCGTAATTGTAGCTTTATGGTGCTTTTCTTTTTCTTATTACATACTATAAACTATGAAAGTAACATGTTTATATTGTTGACATGATAGATGGCCAGTTGGAGAAACTAAAAGTTGATCAGTGCAAGGTGTATTTGAGGAAGTATGGGCTAAGATTAACAGGCAACAAAGATGTTTTATTGGAGCGCATCAGAGAGCATCTTGAGTAGGGGTTTTCTGTTTGCTTTTTTCTCAATTTCGTGCATATAAAAAATTTTTAGTTCAGGAATATGTGGCCAAGGATGCCACAGAGCCAGTCTGGTTAGATTCTATCTGTGCCATCCTGGGTATGTATCCTTACATGCTAGAGCATTAGGCTCTGCAGGGATGCATCCATATTGTCACATTAACATCAAGCCTAAGCTATATTCTGCCTATACTAGCTGGATAATGGTCAATATAAACATCTGATGAACATGCCTTTATTCAGAAAGTTATATTTATAATTAGAGCAGCAGATATATGGGAGCACTTATTTCCCTTCATTATGGATATAATTTGTTTTTCTTTTGTATGCTAAATTTCAGGGTCAAAGATGGTGGTGGGGAGAAGAAGTACCCTATTTCTAGCTTTGTCTTGAACTGCAAAGGTAGAATAGTATTTCCATTTCTTCCATAATGCAGCAATGTGAAATACTAAATAAATATATTAATGGGACCTCAGTATCCTTAATTGATTTCTGTGAATGTCAAGCTTGCATTTCATATATACATGAACAATGATTTAATACTTATTTTTTTTCCTCTTAAAACATAAACCAAAAAATGTGAATTCATCAGTGTACTATTTTAGTGCACTTTAGACCTTCACGTGCGCTCAAATGATTACCCTTGTTAGTTAAGGTTCAATACAATCCTTGTTATGATAGAATCTTTCCCCTGTTAAATTTAATCGCCCTTTATTTAATTTGGATGTATATACTCTGCTCTCTCTGATACTGGTGTTATTTGTAGGGGACGCATGCACAAGTGATGTGGTGCTGTTCGAGCAAAATGTTTATGAAATGTAATATTTCTTTCTGAAGTCGTGATCATCTGTGAAAGGCTTAATCTATGTTATGGTTCGCTAGGATAGAAGGTTCCCAGATTATGGTTAATCATCTGAAGTGTTCATGCCCTGGTTCTTGTATTTTGTTTTTTCTATGTTCTTATTGCCTATCATTGCCCCAGGTTCAGTATTGCTTCTAGGAGCGCCACAGGTCCTTCAATTGGTACAAGGCTGATTGCTGGCCGGATAGTGAAGGAAAGTTATGGTGCAGCCAAGCAACAACATACATTTACAGTAAGCAAATATCAAGGCACTATAGAAATCAGATACTAGTCATTAGGCTAGCCTTCAATGTCCAACATCTAAGACATCTGTCATTTCGACAATGAATAGATTGAGGTGCTATGGAGCAAAGGTGAAAAACCATTGCCTCCCCTTCATCCCCTCCTTATCAAGGGGAGGAATCTCTACCGGCTTAAGACAATGAGGCAGGTGGGTTCTGCCATACTGGTAAACTTCATCTTCTCTCACTTGTGCAAGTACTTGCTATTAGAAAGGCTGATTTTGATTCCTAATGTACAGAAATGGGCTGATGAAGAGCAAAGGAAGAAAATTCTGCAAGAGAAGCATGCGAGAGGTTCTATTGCACGATGTGCAAGGGAGAATAGGATCCAGCAAAAGGAAGTGAGGAAAATAAACAGAATAATTAGGTATTGAATGAACTGATTACTGTTTATATAAGATCTGTGCAAAGTGCAATTTTAGTGCACAAGTAAATTATGCTTACATCATTGTGGTATCAAGTAGGGTTTGGGAAAAGATATGAGAGGGTAATCAGTAGTCTCGCTATCTATTTTTCGACATTTTTTGATAAATGCAGCTGAGATTTTCAAAATAACATCAAAGCATCTTAAGGAGCCATAAACCTCCCATATGTTCACATTATTGCTGTATAATATAGAGACCGTAATAGTAAATAGGACACTTCGCCTGGTCTTAAATCTTTGTAATGGAGCTTACAATTTTCTTTACAATGATATAGTAATATGATTTTTTAGCATTTCCTTCAAATCAATATTTTATACATAAGTAAATTTCATGAAGAAAGTTTTTGTTCTTGTAATTGATATAATAATGAACATAAATTCTTGCTCTTAATATAATAATGAAGGCTTAGTTCTTGCATCCATTGTTATAAATAGTTATTGGTTGAGTTGCTGTTATCTTCTCGAATCAGATATCAAACATTTACTGTTAATGATATTATTTCTTTGAGTCTAATAACATTTTAAAGGACATCGTATCTATGATGTAACAGGATGGAGGAGAACAAGGGCAAGCATATACCAGCAGAACAGAGAAACCAGCATCAACCAAATCCACTTCAAACAAATCGTCAACTAAAAAACATTCAGCCCTTGCAGCAGTCTCAGCATCACCCTGATGCATTTAAATCAAAGTTTCTTAAACAAATTCACTTTCAGAATGAAAGTCAAATCAAATCTGACAAGATAACAACTACTGAAAATTACGACAACTCTTCACCTCAAAAAGAAAATTATGACAACTGTTATCAAGTTACAAAACCACCTACCATGTTTCAGGCTAGCAGCACTGATCCAGTTGTCAAGCCTTGGAATTTTGAGTTTCTTCCTTCTCATGATCCGCCACAGTTTGATGAAAAACACAACCAGCATCATCAACAACCTTGCCCGTCATACTCAAATTCTCTTAAGATGAGCTCACCACGACCGCCGTTGGCACTGTCAAATTATTTCAATGGAAGTCTGCCACAACAGCCATCGGTGTGCTCAAATTATTTCAACAGAAGTCCACCACAACATCATTGTCCCATACAGCGACAACAGCTCTGCCGCTTCTATCGCCAAGGGAGGTGCTACTTTGGAGATAACTGCAAGTATCGGCATGACTAAGTGAAAGAATTCAATTCTGATATCCAACAACTTTGCTGAATTTTAGATATTCATTAACTTTTGGTTGGTCACTTTTTTTTTTTGCTTCAATAGTTTTGAAGCTGGATGCTGTTGATAAGTTTTTGAGTCCACCAAGATTTCTGTTGAAATTACAACAATTTTGTACCTTGGTGAAATTATCTTGGTGGAACTATACTACTTCACCTACTTGTATACCATGAAAGGCAAATGATGCAGCAATGTTATCATGGGCATATTGCTAGATTAGAAACAACTTGAGCGAAATTTCCTCTCTGAATTTAGTTGTTATCAAACCCAAGCAGTATAAGTCATGGAGAAGGACAAGCAAGATTTTGCCAGGTGGATGGGAAGGACTAGCGAGATGCGGAAAATGGTAGATGATGTAGGTTCCCCTTTTTTTGAGAAAATTTTGGGAATACCCAACCCTCAATTTTCCTTCGGAAAAAAAAAAAAACTTATGTTAATTTGTCATCAAGAGTTATTAACATAATTGCAGAATCAAAAAGGGCCTGTAATGGTGAAAAGATGGCTGCGATAATCTGCTGTGTGATGCAGCTTAGGCTTCTTTTCTTTTTTGGAAATGCAGAGTAACATTTTTTTCCCTCATTTTCTCCAAATTCTTTTGCATGGAATTCACCACGACAGCCATTGGCATGCTCAAATTCTTTGAATCGAGTCCACATCGACAACACTATCCAAATGAATAGCAATGACAGCCATGCTGCTACTATCAACCAGAGTGGTGCTTTTTGGAGGCAACTGCAGGCATATATATGACTATTAGATTAAGAGAGAATCCTCTCTAGGCATTCAGCAACTTTGTTGGTTTTGTTCTTCAAATAATGTTGTTGTTGTTTTAAGGGCTTCCATGAGTTCTGAAGCTGGATGTTGCTAATAAGTTTCAGTACGCATCGCATGTTGAACTTTTTTTGGTAGAAATATATGTCTACTTCATCTCCATGACTCCATGCATGTGAATGTAGTTGATAACAGCAGACTACAGTTTATGTGGCAGAAGAGAGCAGTATAGATATCATGGATGGGTGTTGAACTAGCTGGATAACTAGGCTCAGCTTTGCTGGGCTTGAAATATATATTTGATATGATTCTTGCTCAAAAGAAAGAAAGAAAGAAATTCTGGTTCTTGCTCAAGGAAAGAAATACCCAGGGCTGTCGATTAGTGAGGCCTAGACCAAGGCAGACCAAAACCTAAATACTTTCAAAGCAGAGACCTAATTCTATATAAATTGAGGCTCGTATCGTCTCTCCCATTTAAAATTATTAGCTCGGACGGTGCTTTTCTACCAGTGGAAGGGAAGATGTTTTGAAAGTCGGACGCATCCAACCAAGGCACGACGAGGAAAGCAACGAAAGAATCCTGCCGTCCCTGGAAGGATTGTCGTCCGTCCATCCGTGGCGTCGAGCTACGTGTCGCTTCTGATCGAACGCCACGTTATACCACAGGGGACGAGATTGGCACTAGCGCATAGATTTCTCTATGCGCACAGTTCGTATAGATTCACGGAAATATCTCATCCGACCAGTCACGGACACAATTCCAATTTCATCTCTCTCTCTCTCTCTCTCTCTCTCTCTCTCTCTCTCTGAGTGCTCGTTGACCCAAAGGTACGATCTTGTTCTTGCTTTCTGATCTTTGATGCGTTCCTTTATGAGGTTGGTAGAAATCTCTCTTCTTCTGTGATGTCCTCATGATTTTCGGAAAAAAAGGATCTTTAGTGCATTATAAATATAACTCATTGAAAAATGGATACATATCAAATTTGATGAAAAGAACGGATATATAGCATTGCATGCTTATAAAGAAGAAAAGAGGAGTAATCACAAGTAGAGGTTCATGCTGTCAGCTTATTGTCTTCATGAATCATTTAGTGATTAGCTGGTAGGAAGTGGTAATAGCTCTATGGTTCAAATTTGATAGAAAAGAAAGTTAAGAACACAAGATATTTTGGGGGCATAAAGAATCATGAGCTGTGAGAGAAAAAGACTATCAATAGAGACTGGAAGCACCCAAACACTGCAAAGGGAACAACTGTTTTGGTCATTACATATGGCAGTTATATATATAGCACATGGCTGGGTGGATATTCTCCATAATAATCCAACATAGTCTTGCTCATGACCTTGAGTTTCGCAAGGGGGAGCCGGAATTTACAGAGGGTTGGATTCCTTTTTGCGATATCTGGCGCTCATCTACCACATATTGCATTCAGTGGTATGTGGCAAGCTAAATCATTTCCCATCTAAAAAGGAGAAAAATACTACTGTAGAGGTCAAGTTGTTGACCTATTTACATAAAAGATTGTTTACTAGTTAGCTGTGAGAGGAAGATATTTTAAACTGGTGATGATGAATATGTATTTAGAGGTGCATTCTTGTATTGAACAGATATTTGATCCACTGTCTCAAAGTTGTCGGTTGTGCTTTTCATGAATTGAGGACCATTAACCATGGGAAATACAGCAACTAACTTGATTTGTAAGCATATGGATCATAGGAATGCATAGAATTCAATGATGCAAAATTTTCATGCAAGACTATCTCTATTTATGAGCACCTTAGTGTTACGTCAATCACTGATATGTGCTGTGCTTTCCTCACTGTCATTTAAGGTAAGACTTGTACCAATTTATTTTGCTACTTGTTACAATACCTATTACGACTAAACTGCTGCACTTTGAGGTGGTTTTATTTGTTGGCATCGCCATTATGCTAAAGACTAAGATGCCTATTTGATAGGATTTAGGGATGATCTTGTTAAGCCTGATGTACACTGTTGACCTTTTCCCTATCAGCTTGAGGTTTTTGGGTCGATTGGTTAGTTAACATGGTATTAGAGCAGATGTTTGCTAGAGGTCATGAGTTCAAATCCCCTCCAGTTCAATTATTTACTTAATTATCCCTGCTTATCTATTATTCTGATTCTTAATTATGCCAGGTTGTCTATTTTTCTGATTCTGATTTGTCTTGTTATGCATGATATACATTGTTGAACCTTTCCCTATCAGCTTTTAAGTTCTTGGGGTCAATTGCGTAGTTTATAGTTCTAATGTGTCTTAGGTCTCTGAAAGTTCATTCTTGGATCAGGAACCCTTGCAGCTCAAACAAACTAGTCTGTGACCACTATGAAATAAACCAGATCTGTTTTAGTGATGGTTAGATATGTTGATTTCCAGACAAGCCTTTGATTCTGATGAATACAAATTCTAATTAACCAAGGATTGAAATAAATTCAAAACATAGATACACATCAATTTTAGACTTCCCTTGCGTAAATTTTGTTTGAGAAAGCTCCTTGCGTGAATTTTCCATTATTGACAAGGAACAAGGAGCACTAATTATTTTTTAAGTGAGATGCGGTCTTAGAATGAAACAAATTGATCTTGTAGTTAATGTTGCATTACTCTTATCTTTAATAAGTGACTATGTATAAACTGAGTCTTTGCTATCTTTAAACTATCTTACATTTGCAACAATATATTCATGGATGTTCCTTTGTCACATCTATGGTGGCTACTTTTAGCAGGAAACCATGGAGATCGACCCGGTTAATGTGAGTGAGTTTCAAGAACTTGCCAAACAAGCTCTTCCAAAGATGTACTATGATTATATCAGTGGAGGAGCTGAAGACCAGTTTACCTTGAAGGAGAATATTGAAGCATTTCAAAGAATTATGTAGTGCCCGCTGCTTTTTTGATACTTCAAATTATTGTTTTGTTTAGAGGCTAAAAAAGTATGGTATTTTAATTAGCTTAGATCCTCAGGTTACGGCCCAGGGTTCTTGTAGATGTGAGCAAAATAGATATGTCAACAACCTTACTAGGGTACGACATGTCTTCACCTATCATGGTTGCCCCGACTGGAGCGCAGAAGTTAGCACATCCTGAAGGTCTTGATTCCATCCTAAAGTTTTCTACGAGTCTAGTGTGTGACTCTGATCTCTGATTGCTGGCTTCTTGTTCTTTTCAGGAGAATTGGCAACAGCAAAAGCTGCAGCAGCATGTAACACAATAATGGTAACATGTAGTTTTAACATACAATCTTTGATTCCATAAATCTGCTTGAAGCATTGAACGATCTTTCTATTTCCAGGTGTTGTCATTTTCGTCTAGTTACACTATTGAGGAGGTTGCTTCCACTTGCAATGCTATTCGTTTCTTTCAATTATATGTATGCTCTACTTTCACAATTCCTAGTGTTTCTGTTCATCTCATTTAACCCTTTTTTTTAATAAAATTGCTCATGTTGCCTTTTCCCCTCTTTTTCCTTGCAAATGTGATAGATATTCAAAAGGCGAGATATTTCAGCAAAACTAGTACAGCGAGCTGAGAGTAATGGATTTAGAGCTATTGTTCTAACAGTTGACACTCCAAGGCTTGGTCGAAGGGAGGCAGATATAAAAAACAAGTGAGAGTTTTCTTCATTTACCTCTTGAAAAGCTTTAGGCCCATTGGGGTAAACATATATTATTTGAAGTTTGAACTTATGGAGATCAAATGCAGCTCCTAAGAATTCTAAAGACTGTGGAGCCACTTCTTCCACTCAGGCCTATGGATGCCATTCAATTTTACCTTTAAACCTGAAATTGTAAATTGTTTTGCAACTGATGTTTGGCAAATAATGCAATCATGTAAAACTTACAGTTTGGGATGGAACTTCTGCTCCTTAAACAATATTCATGAGAAGTTCTATGTTCATCTAATCACAATCAGGGTGCATTATCTATATTGACCAAGTTGGTTCCTTCTGCAGGATGATTGCACCAAAAATTTCAAATCTTGAAGGCCTGTTATCACTGGATGTTGATGCTGTGAGTAAAATGCATTTCTTTAGTACTTCATGAAAATATGTATACTGCTAGCTAAGTAACGTTAAAAAGCTATGCTACTTGAATAAATATAAATATTCCTACACCATTCGATAATCGGATCATGTTTTCACTACTTTTGTTTGCAGGAAGGTGGTTCTAATCTTGAGGCCTTTGCATCTGAAACTTTGGATCCTTCTTTGAGTTGGAAGGTACCAACCAAACATCTTTGTTAGTTCTGTATTTCTTCAAAAACCATTTACATTGGTTTCTTGAAGCATGAGATTGTTTCTAAGGTATCATCTCTACGACAATCATAACTCCTCTTGTTAGTTGAAGGACACTGAAACTGTGAACAAATTTTAATCAATTGAATTCTTCGGGCACGTAATCTTTTTTGACATTTTCTTTGAGTAGTTTTCTTCTAGCCAATGGCTTAAACCTTTTTTTGTCTTTGGGCACATTCACATGCATGCACATCACATCTATGACTCATGAGCTCTTCTAACTATAAATTCAATCAGGGCACGCTATGGTACCATTAAATATTGTCCAATTTGTGTCCACTTGATGTGTAAGGGACCTCCAAGATACATGACTTCGGTTTCTGGATAATCTAGACTTTTTTGGATCATGATCAGCATTGTGGATTTTCATTTTTAAAATGGCTATCATTGATTTTGGATGGAAAGTACTTGAATCCAAATACTCTCAAAAACATTCTAGCTTTACTCTCTCTCTCTCTCTTTCTCTCTCCATACTAACAAATACTCACTCTTCCTAAAGGGCTTAAAGATTTGCACTCCTTGCCAATCATTTTGGTAAGAAGCCCTCAATCAACCTTACAAGTGATTAGCATAGAGTTTGTTAAAACCAATATTGAAAAGGCATCAAAATAGTCTCTTGTGAAGTTTTATAAAATTTGGGAAACCATTTTTTTTAATTTGAAGGAAGAATTTGATACAATTAAAGCAATATAAAAAATTATGAGGTGTGCTGGTCTATAAAAATGTCAGCATCTTAGAAGATACTCCATGCATGGGCAAAAGTGTAAAATCAGGCTTAAGAAGATGGAGATGGTAGAAGAGATTAAGGATATTGATGAACTATTTAATGAAAATAATGTTTTAGAGATCGAAATACTTGAAGGTGGTTTGAGAATATCTTTTGTTATTGTTCTCAGACTCCTGCTTTTATGTTCATAAATCATAGTTTTACCTAATCCTGGTATTTGCAGGACATAGGATGGATAAAATCTATTACAAACTTGCCCATTTTGGTAAAGGGCATTCTGACTGCAGAAGATGGTAAAATTTATCTTCTTCCAATCCTCTTTAACTAAAAGTACAATAGCTGGTAATCGAGTGAATGTGTTTTCGGTCTTATATTACGAATGTCGAATGCTAGCAGCTACAAAGGCAGTAGAAGCAGGAGTATCTGGTATAGTTGTATCTAATCATGGTGCTCGCCAGCTTGATTATGCACCAGCAACAATATCTGTTCTTGAAGAGGTATGGCTTCACTCCTTAGAAACTCCTTTTCTGATTATATACATATATGTACATACATACATACATGCCTGCGTACGTATGTATATATGAGTTGGACTACAAAATTTATATTAACTCATTGTAAATGGAGTTAATAATTTTAAAATCATCGATAGGCCTTCCAAATTGAAGATCCAAATCATTGAGCATGATTTATACTGAAAAAATACTTAGGAATCAAAATTCATGTATTTTAGTGGGCTCTAACACATGCATCAACTCAGTATAAACATGAGCGGTTTCGATTGTACTAGTATAGTAAATACATGATACAGCATAAAAATTGGAAATTCACTTTATTTATCATGATCCGCACATCTTAAAACATGAATTGATTTAAATTTACTGGATTTTAATGATTAGATCATCATAAAACATAGTATCATGCTGTATATAGAAACTGCTGGTGCTAATGTTACTTCAGTTTACTTAAAACTTCAAAGACAGAAGCAACTTGGATGCATTACTATATACTTTACTATAAAATTTTGAACTGATTCCCATTTCTTTTTTTCTTTCTGGGGTGGGGGTTCTAATTTTTTTGAAGGCAAAATCAAGCAAATTGATCTCCTTTCTCAGTCTTCAAGTGTACTTGTCCAGATTTTATAATTTTGTTATCCATGTTGTGGCCCCAGGTGGTTAAAGCTGTTTCTGGAGCAGTTCCTGTTCTATTTGATGGAGGAGTCCGACGTGGAACCGACGTGTTCAAGGCCTTGGCTCTTGGTGCTAAAGCTGTAATGGTATGCTTTCTTAAGTCATGAGCATAACCACAAGCTGGTCAAAGAATGCATATATTTAACCAAGTTCTCTAGTGAATCCTATACAGCAAAGACAGATGAGTTATAGGAATTAATCCTTCCGTTCCTGATTTCACTATTAAAGAACTATCTTTTAATTTAACCTTTAAGTTCTTGCTGGAGTTTAGAAGTCTGTCATCTTATACTGGTGAACCTCGATACCTCCCAACTTTATGTTAAGTTGTTAACCCATTTCTCCTGCTTTGTCATTGCCACCATTAATTCCAAATCATCTTGACCATCTTAGTTTTATTTTCTTCAAGCATTACATCAAAATTTTCAACTATATGTACTGAAAAAGAAAATC
This sequence comes from Phoenix dactylifera, assembly GCF_051530095.1. Taxonomy (NCBI): domain Eukaryota; kingdom Viridiplantae; phylum Streptophyta; class Magnoliopsida; order Arecales; family Arecaceae; genus Phoenix; species Phoenix dactylifera. Next base: position 22,352,843 of record NC_143204.1, on the reverse strand, counting down.
TTGCGGCACCTTTGATTCATCGTATCACTTTGTTCCCATTTGTTACAGATTGGACGACCTGTCGTCTATGGCCTGGCAGCAAAGGGGGAATATGGAGTAAGAAGGGTCATTGAAATGCTTCAAAACGAGTTGGAGCTGACCATGGCCTTGGCAGGCTGCCCCAGTATAAAGGACATTACCAGGAATCACATCTGGACCAAGCATAACAGGCTGAGATCCCTCATGTGAATGATTATGCGATATACCCTGCAGCAAAAAACATATTATTTTGTTCGAAATAAGGAGAACAAAAGTTCTGTTTGATGATCCATCGAGAACATCAATTATTTTCTTTTTGCTGTTGGTTGCATCCTAAAATACCTGAATACAGGCAGGGGTGATGCACAGACGATGTAAGTAATGTATTACCCAAGTGTGATCGGTAGACATGATGATTCCATTATCCTCATCCCTCAAAGGCCACCAGGCCTCTGATTTGTATCTTCATATTTAACCTACATATAATGTTCAGCACAGGATGACATAAGGTTGTTTCAGAATAGAAGTCCATATTTTCGTTTTTGACTCTATGATGTCCCATATTTTTTCCTCATTTTATTATGAATTGTAATGGGGACATGATTTATAGTGGTCTCATTCTTATAGTGTCCTAGCAATCTATATCCTGAGTCTACGGTGGATTTATGAAGATGAATTCCAAATAACAATCTCGTCTGGATCGCTCCATTTTCTGAAGATAGGGTTATAGTGACAGATGTTTCAGGTAGGAACTCATGAATTTTCCAGGTAAAATTGATTATACTCCCAGAAAGGTAATCTGGTTTGTAACAGATTTTCTGATTTTTTTTCACAAGTACCTGAGCATTAATTTAGTGGTTATATCTGTCTGCTTATAAATGGATGGTACAGGATTAGAGTCTGAAGAAGTTCTTGCTCACGATCTTACCCAACTCCCAACTGGTAATTATATAAGGGGTGGGGCTCCCTCCTATTCTGGGAGGAAAAAAGAAAAAGCTCTGACAAAATGATGCATGGAAAGAAAAAGGTTTACGGCCTCAGCTATGAAGGGCATTTTTTTGATACCAGGTTTCGTCCCTGTACCAGTACTCTTCATGGTCGCTGGCTAAAAAGAATCAGCAGGAAGCTGCTAAAACCTCCTGGCATCCACAGCTAAAAAATCTTCATGATCATTTTGCCCTTGTTAACAGTAAAAGCATGGCAAAAATTTAAATCAAGTTCTGTATCACCAGATGCATCATGTACAAGGCCCTCCACCACATCTATGCATTTATATTACATCTGATTCGCACATGTAGCTAAGGCAGGGAGACTAAGGAAACAAAAAAAAAAAAAAAAAAAACAAGAGAAGAACAAGAATATAATATTTATATGATTCAGTCTATTGATCTGTGTCCACAGGCAGAGACATGCAAAAACTTTATTATAAAAAAAAATAGAAATTAGGGAGTACAAAATTTTCTCACAAATCTTACCCTGGTACACCCAATTTTTAGAACGCTTAATTGCTCTTACAAGAGATATATATAATTTAGTAAGTCGACTTAGACACAAGCCAGTATTCCTACAATAATCAGGTTAGTTCAATAAATCAACAAGCTCAAAGCTGATTTAAGAGCACTTTCAAAGCAATCCTATCACATAGATGCTCCATGATACCTATCCCAGCAGTGTCAGCCCTGGTGCTGTCAAAGCCAGTAATTCTTCAGATGAGCAGTTACTATGAACAAATCCAGAGCTACTATCACAAGAAATGTATATTAAACATATCATTTAATTGACTGTATGAATGTGAAAAGGATTTTTATTCAGAAATATAATCCCTAGCATCATAAAGCATTCATTCAATTTACATAACATGGACTTTGACCAGCAGAAACAAATAATAATATGCAAATCTACATCATGCAAAACGGGCATTATGGCTGCAAAACCTAAATAAGTAATTTCACAGCAACTTTTTGGCGACTGTTAATGTCAATCACCCGGCTTGAAGACCTAATTCATCTGTCTTGGGTTGGTGATGCAGGATAGAACTGATTTAGAGGCCAATATCCCTACTTAAACATTGACAGACCCACCCTTATTTGCGCCTTGCAGCTGCTCCATGGGTGAGCTTGTGATGCTACCAACTGACCCATGTGTCTGTGAGCTCAACTGAGGGCTAGCTGGCCCAGCTGCTGCATTGCCACAGTTGTTATTCTTCTGCAATGCACCTGAGCTCAACCGCTGAGGACTCATTGCAGACTGCTGGCCCATTTGATGAGGACTAATCTGCTGCTGTTGCATTATCATTGCCGGTGGCGAACCAACCACCTGTGGGGATCCCACCCGTGCCTGCTGCAGCGGAGAGCTTATTTGTTGTTGTTGTTGTTGCTGCTGCTGCTGCTGCAGCTGTTGCTGTTGTAGCTGTTGTAACTGCTGTTGATGCTGTTGTAGTTGCTGAGGATTCAGGTAAAAATTTGTTCCAGGGATCTTAGGTGGGCCCATGGGTGACATTGCATTCCGATGCAAAGGGCTCATGTTGGCTCTGTTCAGTGCATGCCCCAACATCGACAGGCCCGCCGAGCTTGACAGCATCTGACTATTATTTCCGGACATACCAGCAATCCCAGATTGAGGACCATACAAACCAGCCCTGTTTTGCTGTGCCATCCTCAGTTTAGCTGCAATTGCTGCAGCTTGTGCATGCGATATTGAACCCGGACGAAGTCCTGCACTGAAATTGGATGCAGATCCCAGGTTCATCTGGTTCGGGCTAATGTTGCCTAATCCTGACATGGGCCCCATAGGAGAGGATATGCCCCGAACTCCCCCCATGCCCATGACATTGCTCAGACCGCCAAGGCCCACCACATTATTGCCCATGTTTCCCATGTTCATGGCTGGTCCTAGACCCATCATCACCTTCCTAGGAAGTTGGGTTTGCTGTTGTTGCTGTTGCTGTGCTTGTTGCAGCATCTGAAGCTGCAAAGCAGCCGGCTTGCCGGTGACCATGGAATTATTACCAATCTGCAAGTTTGAGTTCTGCCCTATTAAATGAGAGAGTGGATTGGTTGAGAGCAGCGGTGATGATCTCTGCATATGAGGCAATGGAAGTTGTTGTTGCTGTTGCATCTGTGATTGCATACTTTGCTGCAGCTGTTGTTGTTGCTGCTGCTGAAGCAAAGTTTGGTCAAGCTGCTGTGTCCTAGCAGGCATAGCAGCCCCCGGCAAGTAACCTTGCAATGACTGGCTATTATTTCCAGAAGCCAGCATCCGTGCACTGTTGGGAAGATTTTGTGCAGAGTTCAGAGGTCCCACAGCATTCGTGGCTGCTATATGAGATGGTTGACCAAGAGCTACTTCTGGGTGTTTCACTTCAGCTACAGCATTATCTGATGTCATTCCTGGAACTGTGGTCATACTACTGGAAGAAGCAACCATGCGCACGGGTATAGGTTTGATACGATCTTCAGTTGTCCGATATCCATCACGCTCCATCTTCAAACCATAGAACAAGTAGAGTTCAAAATCAGGATAATGGAATATGATTCTACCTTTTTTTTTCTTTTGAGATTCAAGTGTTACTGAGAACATTTACCTGTGCACAAAACTGAGCTGCAAGCAGATCGGCATAGTGCTGACAAAAACACATTCAAGAGGTTAATGAAGAGATTCAACTCACTATGAAGAGATAATGGACTAAGCAATAAGGAACTCACTGTTGTGGGTAATGTGACAAATTCCTGAGTACTAGGAAAATCAGACTCATCTATATCTCCATACTGAATCGCTACTGTGCCATCATAAGGCTTCTCAGTCAGGGTCATTCGGTAGTGAGCTCTAGGAGGAACAACTGTAAAAAAAGTGCATTTGAAGTCAGCAGAGTCAAGTCGCCAATTTTCAGCTCAAACAAGATACATTTTAGCCGTGTTTCATCAAGCATGACAAACCTTGATACGCGCATTCTGTCCGCATGAAATGCATCGTTCTGGTCTTACACGTATTAATTGTTCCACCAAAAAGAGACCTAGACATTGGTCTAATGGGGTCAGTGAAATCCTCAGCATTAAATGAATCAGAGAGACAGAATGCAAGCCGTTGATTTGCATGTGCTACAGGTTTCCTTGCAGGGTAATCATCAACCTTGCTCTTCTTAAGATTGAGGTGGTATCTGTCAATTGTCAACACAACGTCACAGCAGGATGATATTTAAAAAAAAAAAAAGCAATATACATAACTATGAGGGGAAAAAATGATTAAGTTGTTGATAACATATAACTACTATTTTCAAATATCTCATTCAAGTAAAATCCTATCTAGTATTAAAATTTCAAATTTTACTGAATCTTTAAATAATGCAACGGATAAGATGATCAAATGAAACAAGAACTGTACATCCAAAGAAGACACCAAGTGCAGGTAAGTAGGAGTGAAAAAATTAAAGCACTTGGAGGCATTCGATAGGCTCCCTAGGTGTTGATTTGCATGGATCAAACTTTTTTTTTTTTGTAGGATTCTATTATACATTACATCATGTGTTTTCTCAATTAGCTCCGTATACTCACACTATATCAACCTTTGCCCTCATGCTGTTACAATATGAAGTTTAATTTATGATTACCAAGAAACAATAGCAAGATACACAAATCATAGAAACTTCCACCCAAACCAGACAGCCCACGTAGAAAAATAGATAAATATATATAATCATAACAGCATATGATATAAAAATGAAAAGGGAAAATAAAGAATCACAGGATTATCTTTTCTGAGTGACATTTCTGAATATAAACATACCTCTGGCTTATTATTTCAATCTTCGCAAGTCTCTCGAGGATTGCTTGATCACCCATAGGTGCAGTCCCAATAGATGGGCTATTAGCAATCAGTGGAGCATTCATATTACTAACACTGGCAGGAGATCCAACCCCACTCATGGTTTGTGTTTTGGGGACAGAATTTGTTTTACGTTTCCCAGCCACCGATGCTTGGTGTTGCCGATGCACAGAATCGCTGGGACTGGAATTCACAGAAGGGCCCCCAAGTGCAGCACTAGAATTTGCTGCCACTTTATCCTTCTGTGAACCTACTGCAGAAGTTGTTGCAACAGCACTAAACTGGCCGCCTACCGAACCACTGGAAATCTCTCCTGATTTTGATGACACAGGAGACTGAACTATCGGTCCAGAAGAGACTCGTGGACTCGCCACTGATTTCCTCTTCTGAAGCACATCATCCTTCCTCATATCCTTCTCAGCTAATTGCTGGGTATTATGCCACTGTGTAAGGACTAGGTGCTGGTTTCTCATGGATTGTTGCTGCAATAGATGCTGAGATTGTGACTGATGCTGGTACACTGTACTGTTTTCTGATACCAGTGACCGAGGAGCATCTTTAGACCCCTCCAGCTCTTGTCTATCCATCTTTTCTGTGTCAATCTGCTCTTCTTTAGCACCATATCTCATACCCTGCTGGTTAAAATAAAAGGACGCCCCTGCCTCTTGATTAGGAATATTATTTATCACTGGAGAAGGATATCTTTGACCACCCAGAGCAGAAGAATACTGCATTCCCTTAACCGCATCTATTTGAGAATCTAACATCTGGTTTTTTTTCCGCTGCATATCAGGCCCACTGAGGCCAACTAACTGAGGCCCTGGTTGCTGCTGCTGAATACCGTCTAGTCCCATTGGAGTCTGTTTTGGTCTCTTCATGCCTAATAACGATGTTGATTGGGTATCTTGGTTCTCCCTCTTCACAGAAAGGGGTGCATTACTATTGATTTTGTCAGTATAAGAACCCACCAAGTTCTGAGATGACATGGTGGTGTTGACTCCTGCCAAACTCACAGGAGGTCCAGAGACATGATCATGCACAACAGTGGGATAGTTTATAGCTGGCTGATGCATGGGCTGGGAGGGCAAAGGTAAAGTTGGTCTGCCAGTTTCTTGTGCAAAATTGTTAGATCTTAAGGATGAAACCCCACTTGATACATTTTGGGTGGCCATATTCTCATGAACTTGCTGCATTGTTGCATTGCCTAACAGAGTTCCTTGGTCATCCAATCTACAATTAGCATTCTGAGGCAGCCTATCAATGCAGACCTTCTTTCCATGAGTTTGATAATTGGATGTGACTGTCACTTCAGGAGTTTTCCGTAATCTCTTCTTTCTTCCAATACCAAGATCAAGCTGCAGATACAATATGTGATATCAATAGCAAACAAATTGCATAAGGTAGTCTTCCCTTGTTCATAATCTTAGCAAATGTTCAATACCTTATTAGAAGAAGGGTCATTATAAAGCCTATCTAACATTGGCGTAGGGTCCAGACAAAGTTGTGGTTGCAGTGCTTTCACTATGCGTGACTCAACTTCCTGTACCATAAAATCATAACATACATCAGTTCAAATCTCAGTAAAAAAATAAAAAAAAAGAGGACATATTTAGAGGATTGGCAATAACCATTAGATCACTGTAGGTCCAAGAATCATCAGATATTAATGGAATGTCTTTAACAACAGTTTCAAGAGACATTCGCAACCGCACTTTATGTACAATAGGAACCCCATCCACAGCAGAAACAGAAGTTCCTAGTTCAGATATGCATTTTCTATAATCACGCACCTACACAGAGTAATCAACACTTAACAAAAGCATAGAGTTTCCAAAATAGACTTTTCAATAAATAGCAGACAAGGAAAAACATGAAGAAACAATTTCAGTGTGTGAGGGCAAAAAATAGAGAATGTATCAACAAACAAGGCAATCATTACATCAGATTACCTATATATAACAAAGAGTGTACAAATTAAACCAAAACATGTTGCCTAGGTTTTATTTTCAAAGGGATCTAACCCCCATCCACTGCCAGCTGCTGAAATTCTGGAGCAATATAAGGTTAGCAAATAACAATGCCAGTAAAAATAAAGCATTCCCTGTCCACGTGAATGGCTTGTTTACAGAGTTATTTGAAAATTCCTATCCTTACCAAGGATGGAGGTACCCAGTGTACTGCCTCCATATTAGTGGAGAACCCCTAAAGGGGGCCTCAATACACCCCAGTTTTGGTGAATCAGAGAACCTTGCATATCATGCCAGATCAGGGTAGATCCAGCCTAAACCGAGCACTCGATACCATTGGGTACAGAGCACCTCAAGACCCCTTTCTTTTTGTTTTCCCACCATTTCAAGGTGCGAGCAAGAGTGAGAGATAGTGAGGAGCTTTCATGCATCAAGACTTCAGACCTTGAAGCTTAGATTGCCAGGAAAGCTTGCAATGCACAAATATAGTTGTTCAATGTATGTTTTTATGATAAGTTATATGAAACTATGTATCACATGATAACACACATAATAAATAGCAACGGAGAGCTTCAGCATTCATAGGACAGGATTGTTCAAGCATTTAAATCACTTACTTACCATATTTTCATACAAGACAAGCATTAAAACCAGTATGAGAGAGAGAGAGAGAGAGGGAAAGAGAATCAGAGGCCAAAGATATATATTTACATAATTTTGCAAAATATTATTTTTCTTATATCCTTAAATTAATCGGGAAGTTTCCTTTTAATGTTTAAACAAACAGTATTTGAAGGTATAAATATACTATAATTTGGTTAATATTATAATTTATCCTACGTATCCCCATATCTCCTTTTTTATACCTTACCAAGTCAGAAACTTGGATGTGCATATGAATTTGATTCTCAGATCCTTGTTCATGCAATGCTGGTTTTGAAACATTGAACAAACTTATCTGCCCCATATTTCTTATGGGTATTTTCAAGACAGATTATGTTCCTTCATACTTAAGAATTTACACTTTCAATACTCCCTTTAAGACTATTAATCATCTAGCCCTCCCCAACTATTTAGGGTTAGTAATTTTATATATTTATATTTCTATTAATTAATATAAGATGAATGAAATCAAAGTTCATTAATTGATTACGGTAAAAGACCAGCCTAGGGGTAAACAAGAACAAGCCACAAGTATCTGGTTGAGGTTGACCTTTTGGATTCTACTTTTTCATTGGTAGAATATATTTTTGAAATGTCTTGCTATTTTTCACATAAAAATTTTTGGAGCACTCATGCATAAATGTTAGTCACATGGTAGTAGGCACCAGAAGTCAATTGCACTTGTAAAGTGAGTTGAGATGCCTTCACTTAAATATAATTTTGTAAGTAATATACTTACATTTTTCAATTATTACTTGGCCAGAAAACATAACTTAGTAAAGTTTTGCTGCATATTTGCTATGTTAAGAAGCTCAATGCTTAGAAGTTATTGCACATATAGGCTCTTGTTGCAGCAAGTGTTGTTGCAGCAGTGCAAGACTATTAATCAATTCCATAAGAAAAGTAAAGAACAACATGGAAAGGAGAAACATACTCTTCATAATTTTAATGCATCAATGTTTTACCGAATTTTTTCCTTGTACACCTTGGAAATAAGCAATATCTGGTTGATGCAGAACCTAGAGAACTATTTGCAAGTTGCGACCCCTTTGGCTCACTTTCATCTACAAATCTCTGCCTTGCTAAATATGTAGTTTGGGATTTTGTACTTTCCTACATGCTGTCAGCTAGCTGCCGAGGAGCACCAACTTCTTCGAGTTGAAAATCCCAGTTTTTCCCACCAACATTTTTTCAGTTGAAAATCACAGTTGTTTCCATTATGGAAATCAAGCCAACCCTTCTCTACAGGTTTTCCCCCTTCTTCAATGCTCTGAAATCTCACTTTGCCACTTTTAGGCTTTTTATTGATTTCTTGGTTCTTATAGCTTATTTTGCACAAAAATTTTCCCTTTTGTTCTAATTCTCTTGTCATTTTTTTTTTCTTTGATGTTTCTTCAGAATCTTATCAATCTTTTCAAGCTATTTTTTTTTTACTTTTGGCTTGTCAGAAGGCCACCTTCCCTCATATTGTATTTTAAAAAAAAAGGTGGGGGCTGGGAAAGGACAAGCTCTATGCTCCTCCAGATTATCTATTTATTCTTCTTATGCTCTCCAATCACCAAAGCACTTCACGATACAACTAAATTATATCTCCCACCTATAGATGTACAGCAACATATGACCCAAGTCCCAACTTAGCCTATTAAAACCAAGGTATAAATAATATTTGATTGTTTGGATTAAGTACAAGTCACCGCCAACACCAACAATCAGAAGGGGTTTGTACTCACCGAGGCCACATGATATGGGTTTGCTACCTAGTGGCAGATGATCCCAAAATCTTGTTAGTCATAATAAAACCATAAGCTTCATATTGAACATAAAAGATTGCATATATGGTGCTCGGTAGGCCTCGTAGAGGTCATAGGATTCTGACAGGATATAATGTCAGCTGATTGATTATTGTTCAAGGTGTTGGCATTGGTCCACAAGTCTAGTCCAACACTTTGTGCACATCAGACAACCAGCAAGGTCAGACAGCATAGGCTTCAAGCCCAGTAATACTCTAGTGTGCAACCTTAACTTGAACAACTAAACTTGACCTAGCATATTGCTACATTTGAAACATAGATTAGTTCAGGTTGGAGCATCATTGACTTTTAGACAACAACCACAACTATATATTGCACTAAAATTGCAAGTTGATAGGGAGATCACAATTTTCTTAACTGGAAAAGAAAAAAACTTATTAATACATATTAAAGAGAAACTACGAGCTACAGGTCAATGCAAGGAGAGGAGTAGCTAACCTCACAGACAAGGGTCCCATCAATATACTTGCTAGGTATATCATCAAGAATATCTCCTGGCAACCACCCTGACTCGATTGCCTGTAAAGACATAAATGCACATGCAGAAAAAAATGATAAAAACAGCAATTTTAAGGCATAATGGAAGAGGATAAAAAATGTCCTTTTTTTCAAGTGCATATGAGGCAAAATCCTGGTAAAAACTTAATAGAAGCTGGTGATGTAGAAATTCAATTTCCTTTTAGGAAGCGCAGAAGCTTGGTTTTTCACAAATATGACATGTCACATCTGAACATTCAAAAGTTTCTCCATTCCAAGTCCGATATTAGCAAAACTAGGTAAAGTATCAATCCTTATAAATCTTCAGGCATATATTACTCAATGTAATAAACCAACAGTAAAATGAAAAGGAAGTTGAGAATATTTCATGATTCAATACTTTTATAAAAATTTAACTCTTAGTGATTATATTTGTGTCTAGTCGTATATGTGGGCTGTGTTACCTAGACACTCAAATCCAGCTCCTAGAATCCATGTCAAATACAAATCCGAATTGGATGAAACGGACACTTTGATACTTATAATTTTTTGGTTGCAGTTTTTAGGAATTGGTAGAGTTCACTCATATAGCAAGAAGTTCAACGCACTATAATAATGTAAAAGTGAGCTTTTGCTCTTTTTAGAGATTGATTAAGATTGTATGTACTAAAATAACCTGGCAACGTGCCATTTTTCTGAGCTAATTAAGAAGTTTGCATGAGAAACATGCTATTGAAAAATCTTAACAAATAATATTTTTAATTTTACTTAAAAGAATATTTAAATATTTGTGTTTTAGTTAAATATTTTATCTATGTACCCACAAATCTCCTTTTTTTCCTCTTGCCGTGTTAAACGGATGGGCGCATGTCCGGATCTGATTCTCGTGTCCGTATCCATGTAACATTGTGTATGAGCATAAGAGCATGCATACCTATGAATATGGAGTGTGTGTGTGTGTGTGTCTGCCATTAATGCAGATATTTTACGAAACCCTAGAGTTCCGAAATTCCATGAGAAACAGAAATCTTTCCACACTAAATTCTGGTCTAAGGCTCAGTATGTTTATCATTAAGTTAATATACTGAAATATGGTATGGTTTATGTAGGTGCAATTTGGACCCACTGCTTAACTAGAGTAACTCAGTTCTTAGGGTATCTTTCACAAGATCACATATTTGCTCAACAAGCATTTTAAAGTAATGAATCAATACGGCTTCCAGAAAAGTTCAATGGATATCATAAATCGGGCTTTACGTCAAAAAAAAATGAGGCAAGATTAATGTCATTATCAGGTTGATTACATCATCATCCAAACAATGCCTTGACAATGGCCTTCCAATAAATGCAAAAATAAAGGAAACGTGTGCAGAGCATGGTACTTACAGAAAATAGGGTCTCTGATGCCCTATCATATGGATGCAATGATTTAGCATCTTGAAGAAGAGGTTGAAAATTATCCATCTGACAAGTTTCAGTCTGCATTAGAACAGCATCCATGCTAAGAAATGCTTTAGCTATCATGGTCAATCGCACTTTAAATGATCAGGAACACACTATGAACTAGGAAATGCTAAGAATCTTCAATTTCAGAGTTTTATTTCAGACAGACCTCAGAAGGCTTCCCAATAATATATCCCTTCTGATAAAGGTTCAATGTGAAAGAAACTTCACGTTCTGCCAAAATTTTTAAAAACAAGGAAAAAAACATAGAGAAATATCTTAGTAATATAATGTGTACCCAACAAAAATGACCAAAACTACTTACACTACTTACCTGGCAATACAAGCCCTTCTGAACAAGTGGATGAAACTGAGGCACCATTAGCATCATTGATTGCCTCAGCAATATCAACCTATACAAAGATAGTTTACACTCTAATTAGCATTTATATTTCCTTCTTAGAAGCAGCATGGACATGAATGCAGATCTTTCTTAAAAAATGCTACTTGCTCCTGTTATGTGCACATGAACATTTCTCTTGCCATGTGGCAAGAGAGGTTGGTGCAACTCATGGGCTTTGTTGCCATATATGGGGTTTCTGTCGATTATGGAATTGCCAAATCAGCAGTTGTGGGCCCGATAGCCTTTTCATGTGCGCCTAACGTGCTCCACGGAGCACTTTCTTCATAAAGTCATAAAAAGTGACTTGACTTACCAAGCTGGAACAAAAAAATCAGCAACTATTTTACTTAAAAAATCAGGACTGATTTATCAAGTCGAGGGTGTGTTCCTAAATGCTAAGCTTGGATGGGAAATTTAAATGAGACGTATCCTTAAAAAGGGAAAATCCATAGATATATACAAGTGGTGACGTCCTGACGAAAACATGATATTTTCCAACAAATCAGGACAATCATTTCACTTGTTTCAAGTCTAAAATATCGAGAAAAAATAAAAATGGAAATCCTAATATTTTAGCCTAAACTATTCCAAATGTGGCAGGTCCAAACCAGATAATAATCTCAGCAAGAGTAAGACCATGCAGTGAAATGTGAACTCTCGTGTTATTAATCGAGAATAAAAAATAGAAAACAACACATACATAGCTGACATCTGGAATAACATGGCAAGTGAAGGTAATAGTAGGGGAAATCACATAAGTACAATAAAAGCTGTGTTATCTAAACACTTAAGTCCAGCTCCTAGAATCTGTGCCAGATACATATCCGAATCAAATACAAGCCAGACATCTGGATATAATAACCTTTGGGTTGCAGTTTCTTGAAATTGGTAGAGTTCGACTCTTTGAACAATAAGTTTGTGCAATATAATAATGTTAAAAGTGAGCTTTTGTTCTTTTTAAAGACTGATTAAGAATGTAAGCATTAAAATTTTGCGAAATGTTTCTAAGATCATTAAGCTAATTAGGAAATTTGTAAGAGAAACATGTAGATTGAAAAACCTTAACAAATAACATTTTTTACTTTTAGAATATTTAAATTATATGTATTTTAGTTCAATAAATTTATCTATGTATCCGCAAATCTCTCTTTTTTCCTCTTGTCATGTCAAACACCCGGACACATGTCTAGATCTAATTCTCGTGTCTACATCCATGTAACAATGAATAAAATTACACATTAAATAATTAAATTATAGCAATTCTTAGCTAAAAGGGTACATATGGTGAAAATTTGAAAAGTTTTTTAAGCACTAATAAATGGAGCGGTGAGGAGATGTGCTTGTGTGGTCAAGGGTGACCTCATGATCATCTGAACATGGATAAGAAGGGGGGGGGAAGCATTAACGTAAATGAAAGTCACAAGCATTCCACTGATAAAAGCAAGCTCCCCAGCAGTGAGTGATGCGATGCTCAGATCATCTGTCTCGAAACCATGCACATCACACATGGTATACTCCAGTCCGTTCGTACAGTTTGATGATTCTTTGCCTGAACCTTTGACCTACGTTAATAGATTAAAGCCCAACTTGATAGTTTGCAAATGCAGGAGAGGAGAGTACACTAAAACAGGATGGTTGCCTTGTGCCCTTTTCAAAACTAAATAGCTTATTACTAAGACCCAAATATGAAGTTAATTGAATTTTGCATCAACTAAGAACACCTTGAAGGGCACCAGCTTTAAAAGTTTATCTCTTTATAATTCAATAGTCAACAATCAGAATTCTTTTCCAAGGATACTTGGGTTTGCCCGTTGGCACCATTCTCCTTAGGGAGAAGTTTCAGCTTCTAACCCCTTAGATAGCATTCCCGCCATATTTAAAAAAATGGCATCTTAGTTTTTCATTCCTATCATTATAGTCAAGGGTTAGATATTTGTCGGACAACCGTGACAAATTACACCGTCATTTTTGAATTCATACTTTTTCTTTCTTTGCATAAAAAATGAAGTGAGAGGGCAGGAGGCATAAGCAATATAGACAAAATATATAAAAAAAGAAAAAGACAACAAGACCCTAGATCCCACACTATATAGTTTGAAACAAAAACTACCTGAAATCCTACGCAAAATATCCAGCATAAAGTAGACAGAATCCAAAATAACAGATATGCACGGGAAAAGAAAACTACGATGGCACTAATAAAAGCCGGGATGAAATATAGTCTAAGAACAAAGACTGCCCTAGAACCCTAATCGCTCACCAAATCCTCAAAAAAAAGCACGAATTTCAGCCGCATGCGCTCTCCCAATAATTTCCGATCAAGATAGTTTGATAAACTAGAGGAAAACAATGATTAAAAAAAAAAAGGTTGAATCTTTCAAACGAACTACCAGGATAAGGCATAACAAAGATCACTCAGAAAACCCAAAAAAACAATGTTTTTTTCTCCAGAATCGTTCCATAAAAGGTGAATTCACCATCAGAGCTCAAACACAGTCAGTCGGAAGACTCAAAAACAGATATAACTAGATAGAAATAAAGAAACTGGAGAGAAAAAGGAAACTTGAGCAACCTCGCGCTTTGATCCAGCTCCGATTAGAACGCGGGAGCTCTCGCTGGAGAGAACCGGCTCTTCTGGGACGGCGCTCGGCTTGGGACGGAACCTGGTCCCGACCTTCGAGATCTTAAAGGAGACCCCCATCCCCGACCTCCTCCACCAATCAACGGCTCTCCCGAGCGGGATCCCGACGGGAGGCAGTAGCTGGAAACCCTAGAGGAACCCTAGAACCGGCGAGCTCTCCTACTTTGGGGGAGATTTACGGCGTCTTCTTCTCCTCCCCCGCCGTGGAGGACGAAAACCCCGCAGCGAGGGGCCATTTTCTCCGCTTCCCCATTCGTTTGTTTTCTTGGTCGCTAGCGGGAGGGCGAGTTGCCGGGCGCCGGGATGGCGGTCGACATACCACCGTCTAATAAATAACGCCCGTTGGAAGGCTTGGAGCGATGGCGGCGGGACGGAGATAACGGCTGTTATTTGATTTTTGATTTTTCTTTTTCTCTGATTTTCTAGGCTGCCTGCTTTTTGCAAATAAAATAAAATAAAAGTAAAATCTAAAAGATAATTGCTGAAATAATTCTAAAATTTGGTATTAGTGATTTTGCAAGATAATAATTGTTGTTTTTTTGCTGGTATTAAGGCTGTTTGATGTGTTCCATTATAAATGACTAATCAAATAATTATTGTTTCATTATGAAGAAATAATGAATAATTATTATATTTTGCAGGTATTGTTAATAATATAATGATGCAATTATGGTTTTCTATTAAAATGGTACATTTATTCTTTTATACGAGGGGTAGCATTGCAAGAAGCCCTTTTCTGTTGCAATAAGATCTATGAATTATGTCATATTCATTTTGTACCAAAAATTTTATATCATATTTATTATTATTATTATTATTATTATTATTATTATTATTATTATTATTATTATTATTATTATAAAATAGTTATGCTTTTGGTTATCCATAATTGGCAAGGCCTTACTTTGACAATGACATCCATCAGCTTTTTAGTTAGCTAATAAGGCTCTAATTGACAAATGTATGTTAATTTTTTTGTCTCTCTTTTTTTTTTTACTAATAGACGATGGATGATGAGACTCCACTTGACCAATAGTATTTTTTAGTCCTTATTCAGTAGAAATGATTTGAGAGCTCAACAAATATTTTCTCTTTCAACAAATTATATGCATTAAATATTCATGATAAATTTTGAGCTTGTTTATGGTACCTTAAATTTAGAAGAATAAATGAAGAATAACTTTATTTCATATCTCATGATATATTCTATTTTCATATATTACACTAATATCCTATTGATGAAAAGTTTAATGTAACAATAATAATCGTCTTTTATACAATGTTGGATAGGTTAAGCTTGAAAAGAAAGATGGAATTGAGAATTGACAGCTAAAAAAATGAAGGAAAATAGGCCTATTTTTTAAATAAAAAATAGTATTTAAAAATGAAGGAAAATTTTGTGTCTTTGAAGGGAATCTATACAAGAAGGCCTATTCCTCCCCTATATTCTACATACCTTTGCTATCCAAGAAAAAAAATCTATACAACAGAAATATCCCCTATTATCGCACTGATGTGTTTCTTGCGTTCTTGCCACAATGTGCTTTCTTAGGTAGCCATGAAGCCTAAGCTTTAAAACAGCACATGCATGGAATGACTATATTAAACATGCATGATACTATAATGACCATGCATGAGACCATAATAAAATTTAGAAAAGGAATTTGTAATATCCAAGTCTTATTCTTGTAGTTACAAAATTCCTTGATGTCAGCCCTACAGGAGAGCAACCACAGACGGGAGTAGGACTAGTTTTCCTCGAGGCAAGGCTGAACAAATAGATTAAGATTTAAAAAAGAAATAAAAAAATGGCAAGGCCAAAATAAATAGGATTTTAAAAAAAAGGGCACGAAAAAAATGAAAGATGGAGATGCGGGGTATCGAACCCCGTGCCTCTCGCATGCAAAGCGGGCGCTCTACCGTTTGAGCTACATCCCCGAGTGCTAATTTTGTCAAGTAAAATCATTAACAATTATTTATGACGAGCAGTATAATCCTTCCTTATCTATATCCCTTCCTAGAATATTATTGTATTGCAAAAATTGGCAATTTCTTTTATTTATACTTGGACGCTCTTTTCTTTTTTCTTTTTTTTTATTAAGCCATTCTTGTCATCATGCTATAGTTTATTCCTTGGATTCTTTTCTTGCCGCCTGCTGATTCGTTCGTTTGGTCTGATTGTTATAATTTTTATTTTTGAAGGTATTTTTTTCCTTGTAAATTCATTGTCAATTTTAGTAAATTTGCTGTTCTCTTCACACTTATTGGACCAAGAGCAATTGTAGAATGGATTTGTTTGAAGTAACAAAAAATATTCTTCGCATTCAATTGATTTTGGCAACATGTTGATTATTGCCTCACGAGCACGTTGGAAGCATTAAAAAAAAAAGAAGAAGAAAAAGAAAAGAAAAGTTATCATTAAACTTTTCATACAAGCACGAGCTAATACAAAGTTCATTTCGTGAACCATGTAATTTATTTCACAAAAAATACTAAGAATCTTAGAGTATGTAGGATTACTTCTGGTTACACATTATTATATCTAGGGAAAGTTTTATTAGAACTTACTGTTCACGACATTATCCACCTTGCTCTCCTCCTTCCATATGGAACTGCCATGTCAACCATTTTATGATGATCTCTTCTATGGGTATCTTTTTGTTAGCTGTAAAGAAGTTTTGTTTCTCTTCTCCCAATTAGAGCTGGAAATAAACCATTGACGAGCCTAACTTTTCATCATGTCGTTTGGGTTGGGCTTCTGATCGGGCCTATTGAAAATTTGGCTATCTTTATTCCCACAGGTGGCTGAAAGTTTTTTTAGTAGCAGGTGGAGAAAGACCTCAACACTTCACAATAGGATTCAAATCATTGATGCGACCAGGCCACCCTCTTGAATCACTAGCTTCTCATAATTTACAAAACCATCTCATGCTCCATTTTCCCTTGCAATAAATCTGTACTTAAAAGTTGATTTTGTGTATTTGATGAGCACCATTTTTTTATAATAATAAAAAAAAAAGCATGACGGATTTTTTGCATGCCTCTGGAGCGTGAAGCCTTTCTTGTCTCAAATATTCACTTGGAGCATACCATGTCTCAATGATTAACGTAATTTTTCTATATTCCCATGATCGAACTTTCTCCGAATATGCATTATTGGCCTTTTTCTAGTAAATCAAGATATGGTGTAAGGACCTTCCTTGATACAAAGAAGGATTAGCTACGAATAATGACAACAACCTGGTATCTTCAATCACAAGCAACCAAAGAAATAATTATAGATTCATTATTAAGCTGCAAGAATATGTTCCCAAGGGTATAACATGAAACCAAGATACCTGCACGCAGGATACAAGTTGGGAGCAACGGGCACAAGACAATGAAATATCCCCTCGCTTTTGGCCCCTGCCACATCCATTGCTGCATCCTCCTACCAATTTTGCTGCAACACGGCAGCAGAATATCTAATCGCAGCCTATTCTTTCCTGGCTCCATCATCATTCATTCCTTCCCCATCTCTTGCCTGAGGTTCTGCTCGCACGTGCAAGGACAGGGATGGTATCTTTTGCACGGAAGAAGGGTTCACTCTTTCTTCATCTGTTGGATCGTGCAATGTCTGCTTGAAGATCTGTGCAGACGGCAGAATGCTTTGAGATCTGTATGGGTGCGATCTAACAGTCGATTTCATGTAAGGAGAACGATCATTATTTCATGTGAAAGATACAACCCGAACCTTACATGCAATGATTAGTTTCTCTCTCTCTCTCTCTCTCGCCCACGGACCAAATTTATGCACCCTCAGAAGATTGATGCAGCTTGATTTATGCGCCCATCGGCACATGGAAGGTCTACATAGTGGAAGGTCGCTGAGATTGGGGGTGCACCTTTCGGGTGAAAGAAATAAAGAATAGAGATGGTAATGAGTCAAGTATGGACCAAATAGGCTATTAGCTATATTCGTCCTGTGTTTATCTCAAGGCAGCGGGATGGGTAAAGTCTTGAAACTGGATTGGATGGATTAGATTGAGTAAAACTATAAAAATCAATTTTTTTTTAATCACGAAGAGAGAATCTATAAAGAGATATATATATATATCCGGATTAGATGCAGGATGTATTTTACTATTGAAATTCATCCTATCGCCATGGACGGAGGATGTCCGCCACTCGCCACCCTCCAAAGCAGCAGGGGAGGCTTAATAAGGAGTGGTATTGGTTGCCAAGGAGGCCATTGGAGAATGGTGATGGGGCCACCCAGTTGGGGTAAGGGGATAGGACCCGCCCACCTGAAGATAAATTGTTGATGGAAATATTCTTTGCAACAAGGCTGATTTTTTGATAAGTGTACTCACACTAGAAGGCAGTATCATTTTGGATTTTTTTTCTTAAAATAATTATTTTTTTCAAAATTCTCAGCTTGACTGATTAATTATCATAAATAACTTGTAATTACATCTAAGAATTTGCATCTTCTATCCCATCATTTGTAAAATTTATGATTAATTATCATAGATTTTACTTGGAAATTCTTAGCTTCACTGATTAACCAAAGTAAATCCATAAATAGAATAGGAAATACTTAACATTTTGTAACTTTCACCTATTAATATCTCATGAATCAAGTGCATCTCCCTCTACCTTGAAGTTTTGCTTCTTCTTTATTCTACATCGGCATTCACACATCTATTGATATTATTGCTTTCTATAATAAAAAACTTGACAAGTTTTATTATGGCAATTGCCTTTTTTCAAAAATATATTTTTAAGAAAAGTCAAGAAGACTTTTCTTTGAGCCACGTCCCCATACATTTATTGAATGCTAGCAACAGGAGCAGCCAAGTATCTACTTTTCCACCTTTATAATGCAGCCAACCATCCCCCTTAATTCTAAACCTAAGAATGAGAAGGCTAGATCTCGATTAAAACAGTTGCTTGAATTTCTAATTATCTTAAATTGATCATCAAGGGTGAGTGTTATTGAAGTAATACATACTTTTTAATAATTGAAGCAACTACATCAAAATATGAAGCATGTTCGATTAATCTGAAGTTTGAACAGGCTCTTGCAAACGATGGTAGCTGGCCGGCTCTAGAAAGGTGGAATAATTGAAGCAACTACATCAAAATAAGCTCGACCCAACGATTCGGCCCGGGGTAATGTGATTTAGGCCTGCCTGTCAGCCTGTTGACATCACTAAATTTGCACTTTTCTATAAGCATTGATCATTGTAGCACAAATAAATGCTAAACAAAATAACTTATCCAATTCAAATGAAGAATTTACTGCAGCAAATTTTATACCAACACAAATCCCACAATTGGTTGAAGCTTATTGGTTCAATATAAGGAGATGCCAGTACAATATTATTCCTAAAAAAAGAAACTTAATCCAATAATGCTCTCGGCAGTCATTCATGGTCAAGTTTATGATCCAAGACTTAGATTTAGAGCTGTTCTAGACATATTTATTTGCGTGTCAGCCTTTTCTTTTTGTTGCTGTACGGAAGTATTATACAAAACGTGCGTGAATACAACTAAGAAAATTAAAAAGCAACACATTTTGGAGAGCACTCAGCAACTCTGCCTTGCCCTCCTAAAGATGTACCTTCGAATGGTGAGATACAAACGAAGCCATCCAATCAGCAGCACCATTGGCCTTCCAAAATACATGCTTCGCCTAAATATCTCTCAGTAATGGATGGTAGTCGCTGACCCCCTCTCTAAAACTTGCAGAATCCATCTGATGATCACCGCAGAGTCGCCCTCCAAAAAGGCTATCCTAGCCTCCAAAAGGTGCATGTCACCTTTCAAGAAGCATGAACCGTATAGTTCATTGGCCTGTGTGCTTATGTACCCTCGGAGACGTCTTTGTGTCAAATGAGCAAGAGATGTTATATATATGTTTGATCACATATCCCTTCCACAGATGGTTCGTAGTTCTTGGGATTCCCTTTTGTGCAAAGGTTTCAAGGATGGAGTAATACCTGTTGCACGAGAGAGGACCCTAATGTTTAGTTTTCCAGAGGCAAGTGAGATAAAGAGAATCCCATCCTCTCCACTCTCTCCATACTAGAAGCCTATGAATAATGTAGCTCGTCCATGGCCTTGTTCTACCCATTTGGGTACCTTGAGATAGATCTCGCTCTTTAGGATCTTGCAGACTTGGCAATCTATGGCTAGTAATTGATCTGTGCACATTTGGTCGACAAGTCCACAAACCACTTGGCCCGTAAGATGAACTAGATAAGCACTGATGAACTGGACATGCATTCACTACTGATGTATATATAATTATCAAGAGGCAAGTCATTAAATATCATATGTGGGTTTGATTGACAAATTACAATCGTAGTGTTATAAAAGCTATGTAAAAGCTTTTGTCAACTTTTTTTCATTATTTTAATTGCGTTAGATCATGATAATGTTTCAATCATGATGTAGCTCGTCCATGGCCTTGTTCTACCCATTTGGGTACCTTGAGATAGATCTCGCTCTTTAGGATCTTGCAGACTTGGCAATCTATGGCTAGTAATTGATCTGTGCACATTTGGTCGACAAGTCCACAAACCACTTGGCCCGTAAGATGAACTAGATAAGCACTGATGAACTGGACATGCATTCACTACTGATGTATATATAATTATCAAGAGGCAAGTCATTAAATATCATATGTGGGTTTGATTGACAAATTACAATCGTAGTGTTATAAAAGCTATGTAAAAGCTTTTGTCAACTTTTTTTCATTATTTTAATTGTGTTAGATCATGATAATGTTTCAATCATGATGTTAATGTTAGAGTTTTAATTTTAAAAAAAAATAATTTTTTTTATCTCCTAAATTTTAGTTATTTTAAAAATTTGAAAATACTTTTTAAATTACCGTTTTAACTCCATATAAATTTTGTTGGGGATAATGATGGCTATGCTCTATGGAACCATATGCGGATATCCAAGATAATAAAATCTTTCCTTGGTAGTTGTAACAGAAAGTTATTATTTTTGGCCACGTGTGGCTTTTTGTCCTTTTGGGGGTTAAGAGAGAACCTTCTACGTTCCCAATCATTGCCTCTCCTCGTCCCGCTCGTGCGGTGGGACCCACACAAGATACGATTCTCCACGCATCTCAGTTATCCTTTCCTGCGATGTGATTGGCTCTTATGGTACCGGTAAGACTGGCGGGACCCACCGGCCCACCGGACGGAGACTCTCCTGCACGGCTTTCTCTGCCCAATCCTCGTTTCAGACGCGAGGACCCATGAGATGTCCAATCATATTATCCCACGTGGCCAGGGCAGAGCTGTTTGTTTTTTTTTTTATAGATGCGATGACCCGATCCCTTCGGCGTAGCAAAGATCACCGCTACGTTCATAATCGGACGGCTACAATCGAGGGTCACTAGAAGTGGTAGGATTGGCTCGTGACGCTCCAAGAACGAACAGCTCGTTTCTCTAGTCATCGTCAACCCGTTCATTTTATGTGCAAGCAAATGCACTTGCATAGTACCAAAAACTAAAATGTTTGGCTGATCTTCTTTGCATGGAATCCATAGAATTCCATCAACATAAATAAAGAAATAAATATTTGCCATGGATTTATAATTTCCCTCATGTTTTAACAAATAACCGATCATTTTCTCATGAAGCATGCTTGTTGAGAGAGAGAGAGAGAGAGAGAGAGAGAGAGATGCATATGGCATATGAAAGTAATATGTTTAATGGTGTCATAAAAAGGAAATGAATTTATTAATCTAAACACCGTAATCCTAGAAAATTTATGTTCTTATTTATATTTTGAGTATCATCACCTGCATGGCAATTGGCATAAATATAGTAAGGTGTTATTTTGCAAGAGAAGATGAATAAGTAAATCCCTCCAACCAATTACCATGATAAGATGCCATTATAGGTTTTGTAAACAAAGGCATATATCATCAATAAAGTTTGGCTACATAGTGGGGGTGATCTTTTTGGCAATACTGCGAGCTCTCCTAGCCCATATGAGTGAGACTGAATCGCATGTTTAGTTCTTTCCGGCACAATAATTGTCCGACTTGTAAATATAAAGTTGCATTGCATGAGATCAGGTAAAATTATAGTACTTAGTCAACTATCCTAATGATGTACATGGATTTCTTTTTTCTAGATTGGAATTTTATGTGGTTTTAGGATATAGGACAAGAGCCTCTAAACCCATTGCAAGCCGGTGTAAACTATTAGAGCCTTTAATAATTGACCAATTGGCACTTTTAAATACCTAATCAGCACATTGCCCTATATTCTTTCTTCTTCTATTTTAAAGAATTCACAATTAATGTGTCTCTCAACTTCTAATATCTTGTAGAATTTTATTTTGAAACAGGACCCAATTTTATTTTGAAACATGACCCAACATGGATGTAAATATCAATTGTTAGACATAAGTACATGCACTAAATGTATAGTTAAAGAAAAAGGTACAAAATAATAGTATATACAGATTTAAAGGTAGCAGTATCAAATATTAATCTCTATCCTTTTTTCTGTGTATCATTCAATACAAAAATTCACAACCTTCTCACACACAAAAAAAAGGAATAATTGTCATGTCCTATCATCAAGTATTGATCTCTATCCTTCTTCAAGTGTATCATCCAACACAAAATTTACAAACTTTTTGCAAGAAAACTATGCTGAGCAATCTCTAGTCAATTCATTTTTTTTTTTTAAGAGAATTAGAAATTGATGGGAAGCCTACACCACCACAATTACGTAAATCCTTATACTTGCGAATATAACATTGAAGAATTAATTGACACATAATCGAATCTCATATTCATCTTGCTAAATTACATTTTCTCTCACGGGAGTTGGCATAAATAAAACTATACGGAATATAGCAAAAAAAAAATAAATATTCTGGCATATTATCTATATTCTTTAAAATCCCTTCTTTTCTTATACTCCTTTACATCAATTAATTAAAATTGTTATACACATATGTTAAATCTTTATCAGGATTAGAGTTAGTTATTTTCAGAATTGAAAATCTGAAAATCAAACTATTTTTATATAGCTCAACGATTTAAATATCATGGATAAAGGAAGAAGAACATTATGATCCACGGTTTCCTGCCGTACTCCTATCTTTATGAAGCTGTTATTTTAATCAGTACATTTATTCTCTCACCAAATCTTCGTCGCATGTATCGGGAATCTGGCTCCCCTTCATTCTCTCCGTATCCAAAATTCGCGCTAGCTGTAATTAACAAAGAAAACATACTCATAAAAGTGTACTCACGAAGAACAGCGTTAGAAATGGAAAAGAGAATCCGGAATAATCTCTCATATCCAACGAACGATACTCCGTATTTTCCTTGGATTTGAAGTAGTTAACCGTTTAGGACTTTCCACGCAAGTCTATCGAAAATGTCGTTTCCTGTTGGGTTTCCGAATTAAAAGGAAGGGAATCGATACTGGTACTCCTCCGTTTAAAGGAGTACACACCGGCGATCGAACAGAAAGAGCGCGTATTTTCAAAAAAGGTGGGAGTTTATTTATATAGTTCGTCAGGATCGATTTTTTTCCTTTATTTTAATTATTCCTCTTTCCTGATCCGAAGAGGAACCGAAGAAAGGAAATCTTTAATGCTTTCCTTATTTATTTATTTTTAAAATTTTGATTCGATTGTTTAGCTTGCTTCCTAAAAAGGCTTTTTTATTTAGCAAGATTTCGAGCTATTTATAGGCTATTTATTGGGAGAGAGTCGGTCTGGGACTCTAGTTTGGGTTTTCTTTCGTCTTGCCGACGGAAGAGAACGAGTGGAAGAAAGGGGAGGAGTGGGCTTGTGTGGAAGTTTTGTAGTGGAAGGAGAGAGGGTGCTGTGAGAGCGATGGGGTTCCTGAACAGGGGGTATGCTCGGGTTCTAGATCGGACGGCGTCGGAGAGTGAGGTGGAGTGGGATTGGTCTGCGGCGGCGGCGGCGGAGGCGGAGGCCGACGCCGGGAGCGGATACCTTCAGAAGTTTGGGCTTTACGAGACTGTATCGGTGAGCGATTGCTTTGATTTTGAATTTGTTATTTGTCGATATCTTATCTCTGTTTTTTTTTCCTTTTTATTTCTTTTCGGCATTAATTCTCCGTGCGCCGGCCGAACTTTCTGGCATTGCGATCTCACGAGGATGTGAAATTGTGCGGTTCTTATTTGTTTCTTCTGTAATAAATTTTTTATATTCTTCTCTGCTTGTTTTCAGTGTTAAAATATTTTCGAGTTTGATTTCAAGTTTTTTTTTTTTTTTGATCTTTACCTTGTATCTAAACAAGGAAAAAAATCTCCTGTTTGTTCTTCGTTTTTAACTCATAACAGAATCCTTTTTCTTGCTGGTTTGTTGATGATCTGGTGTATGTTTGATTGTAAAAGTTACATCTTGGTGCAATTCTTTTGATATTTTTCCGTTTCTCGGTTCTGTATACAATGGAAGAATTCACGATATTCAATACTTTCTTCTTGTTAGAGCTTTGCATCGGTCGTGGTTTGTTTCAATTGATTGTAGTATCTAACACTCACCAATGTCTTACCAGTCCCATCTTGGAGCACTATGTTGGTTAGTAGCTAAGCTATTGCATGTTGCTGATCAGTGCGTTCCATCTGAATGATTTGATGATAATGTTCACCCAACAATTCATTCTTGGCTGCATGAACAAATTGTAGGCGTTATATGTCCACTGTTTCTCTCCTTTCATGATGACAATGGTTTGCTCTTGCTGCATGATGCTGCAGAAATACTATATGGTTGGAAGAGACAAGAGTAGAAGGCTATGGAGAGTGTTAACAATTGATAGATTGGAGCCTTGTGGGTTGAACATCAGCGAAGACCCCACCGTGTACTCGGAAATTGAATGCTATGACATGTTGAACCGAATACATGATGGGAACAAGTCGACTGGGGGACTAAAGTTTGTTACCAGATGCTATGGTATTGTTGGTACGTCTAGGCTGGGTTCCTTTTATATAATGCCCTACAAAAGATGCTGCATTACCAATAAGCTTCCCGTTGAGATGCTGATAATCGAGTGATATTTATTTATTTCAGGGTTTTTCAAGTTCCTAGGGCCTTACTACATGTTGCTTATTACAAGAAGAAGGAAAATTGGCACCATATGCGGCCATGCAGTGTTTGCTGTCTCGAAGAGTGAAACAATTGCACTTCCACATTCTACTGTGGGGTCCGATATTGCTAATTCTAAGGATGAGAACAGGTTTTTGGTTTATTCTGAATGTGAAAAATGTGTGATGTCTCTTGTATTTCTAATGGACGCCGTAATCATTAGTGTTAAGCAAGTGTGCCATACTGTCTCCAGAAATGTTATATTGTTGAACTTCTATTCTTCATGTTTAAGCATTTCATTTTGTGACAGACCATCTAAACTAATGAGGAATTCCGTTTCCGATTGACAATCCCAATGCACTATGGGGGTTATATTTGTTGTAATGATGAGCTTTATTTTCTTTTTGCTTTTGTTTAATCCATTCACTGGCTTATGTTGTCCAATTCTTCCGAAACCTAAATGCTTCAATGGTCCAATTGTTTTTGTCAGCTATAGATGTAATTTTAATAGGAGTCAGTATTGTCTTTGTAAGTATTCCACATTTCCTTAAATTTGTTTCATTAGTTGAGGGCATCTTTATTTATTTTAGAGTCATTACAGTTTCTTGGATCCTAAATGCCAGATCGGTTACTTCTTATATACCGAGGCAACTTCCATGCAATTTTGAGGTTGTCATAAAATGTTCGTTTGAAACGAGGTATCACCGACAAGTTCAGATTTCTTATTGCTCTTACTTTGGGAAAACAGTAAAACCAATCACAAATTTTTTCTTTTCAGTTTTTTCCTTGTTCTTGTTACACATTGACAACGGCATTAACATTTTTGTGTCTTTCATTGATGTTACAGATACAAGGGGCTCCTATGCATGGTAGATCTCACAAAGGACTTCTTCTTCAGCTACTCATACAATATAATGCATAGTCTTCAAAAAAATGCATGCGATGGGGAGACAGGACATGTTCTTTATGAAACAATGTTTGTCTGGAATGAGTTCTTGACACGTGGGATTCGAAATCATCTCAAAAACACTATATGGACGGTTGCATTGGTATATGGATTTTTTATTCAGGTAAATTTTGAAAGACTGGTTTTAGGATATGTCTGGGAATATTATATAGAGACTATTATCTTAATGAAACAGATTCAGAATTTTTTTCTTTTCTGGGTCAATACTTCTTCTTGTTGGCATGTTGTGCCATAAATAAGTGTGGCTCAATATACAGGTATAAGAATCTACAATCCATTGTTTGATTATCAAGTCTGGCATAGGCACAAGCTTTATCTTGGAGCCTTCATTCTTGTTAAGTCACGTTGCCTATTCATGAATGGACCACTAAATTTATGATCTCTAGTTAATAGTTGTTCTGCTTGCATGAATAATTGCATCTTACATCCTCTAAATTTCCATTCACCCTCTCCTATCTATCGCTTATTCATCATTCGTGGCTCTGTATTGGAATATGAACAGTGTGCACAGTTAGAATTCAGGGGCCAATGATTCAGGACATGTGAGTGCATGGTGAAGTTTCTCTCTAACATGGAGTCTTCTCCTCCTACCTCGAAAATAGTTACTTTGGCTTTATTCCCTAATGAAGCACTTCTTTTGTTTACATATCGCTTAGTTTTGTTTTGAATATATTTAGAGTGGTCATCTAAAGCTGATAGGGTCTGTACTCAAGTAGCTACCTAAACAAAAGGGCTTGTTGGTATTGGCTTTTTAAAGGTAAAATCCTTATTCTCATACTGACCAGTGGCAGAATTCAGATCACCTAGTCACTTATCTTCTGCACAAGCATTTAAAAAATTTCCCTGGTCTTGGGTAAATGTAGGGCCAGTTTCTTTATGTTTTGGAAGTTGCTGGTAGTTCTTCTTCTTGACGCTATGTTATCTAGCCCATATTATTCCAAAAATAAATGATGAATTGATTTTTATCTGTTCAGACTAAACTCTCGATCTCTGGGAAGGATTTCAAATTGACACTCATTGCCAGGCGCTCACGCCATTTTGCTGGAACCAGGTTACTATGTTTGGAATTTACGGCCAAATTTTTCTAATACTGTCATCGAAAGTGATAACACTAAATAAGCGTTTACAATTGTTATCTACTGTATAATCATATCAATTTCTTTTTGTCAGCCATTGGGATTTATCTATTTATTTTCTTCACAGGTACCTAAAGCGCGGTGTTAATGAAAAGGGCAGAGTTGCCAATGATGTTGAAATAGAGCAGATTGTGTTTGAAGATGTGCCTGAAGAAGTTCCTACACCGATAACTTCTGTTGTACAACACAGAGGTTCCATACCCCTTTTTTGGTCCCAGAAAACTTCAGGACTGAATATTAGGCCTGATATCATCTGTAAGTTTTGAACATGTCAGGTCCTTTTCACTATTATGCTTGGATATTTCATTTTTTTAATTCCTCTCCTTCTTATCCCCTAATATACACCCAAAATTCAGTGACGAAGAAGGACCAGAACTATGAAGCTACACGGCTTCACTTTGACAATCTTGTAAAGAGATATGGGAATCCAATAATTATTTTGAACTTGATTAAGGTCAGTCTCTAAATTGACTTCTATAAAAAGTTAAACATATTATATTTTGGGTTATATAATAAATGGATTGTATATTCAATTTTTTCACACAAAAGGATTGCAAGTAACCTATAATAACTTCTTGATCCCTTGCAAACTGCTCTTTGTTTTCATAATCTGACATCATCAGGCATGTGACAAGAAGCCTCGAGAATCTTTGCTCCGTGCAGAATTTGCTCATGCGATTGATTATATAAATAAAGATTTATCAGAGGAGAACCACTTGAAATTCTTGCATTGGGATCTTAAAAATTATTCTCGAAGGTATCCAACTGCTTCTTTTATTTGTCTCTTTGTTGAAGATAGTTCATTTTTCTTTCTTCCAGTAATGATTATTCAAGATGTGTTCCTAACATTAAATAATAAAACTTATTCAGAAAAGGAACAAATGTGCTGGCATTATTGGACAAAGTGGCAACAAATGCATTGGATCTAACTGGCATCTTTTATTGTCAAGTAACACCATTTTTCGCGACTAAGTTTGCTCGAAAGTGGCCAATCATTGTGTAAGTATCTTCCTTACAGTGCAATATCTTTTGACTAGGCATTTATTCTTTTGAACTTTGCATTTTTACTTCTTGTTTACATGTTCAAAAATATTTTTTTAGTCAGTCCTTCTCAGATCAACGTTAAATGTTAATTTTTGGCTTGCATAGTCAACAATTCTGTCTTAAATACCTTACAAAAATACTATTTTGTGAGAGCATTATATGGAACATTGTTTTATTATCACTTTTATATAATGTCCTAAGATTTTACGAATCTAGTTAAATAGTTTTGTCATTTAATGGTCTCATTGGAATCCTGTGTACCAAATATCTCTCCCCTACCACTCTTGGTGGTGTTATTTAGTTCGTGAACAGCTTTTAAGTGCTCCAGCATAATCTTTACTTGATCATCCTCATAAGGCAGTCGTGGCACATGAGTTACCATACATGGTCTGTGTTTTCAGTATGAACAGAGAAAGTTTATTATCAAGGGGATTGTCAAGATGAATAATTTATTCTAGATACCAACAAGACCGACGAATGAGATTTTGTAGAGAGATAGTGAGAGAAGTTATTAGTAAAAGTTCTAGACTATCTAGACAAAACAGCTAGGTCATGGTTTACTTTGGCTGTTAATCAACAATCAGGGTGCCACAAGGGCTTGGTGTAGGCAAAGCATGTCTACATTTTTGAGTTACTAGGGCCATGGAGTTGGCAATGTGGCATGATCACCAACAGGACCGACGAATGAGATTTTGTAGGGAGATAGTGAGAGAAGTTATTAGTAAAAGTTCTAGACTATCTAGACAAAACAGCTAGGTCATGGTTTACATTGGCTGTTAATCAACAATTAGGGTGCCACATGGGCTTGGTGTAGGCAAAGCATGTCTACATTTTGGAATAGGACTGAATTAAATACCCAACTTGAGGAATAGGACTGAATTAAATACCCCTTGGTCAGCCTGTTAAGACCCCTAGCAATACTCCCTCGTGTTTGTCATGACTTAATTTTGATTTGATTTTAAAGGAACTTTAGAAGGGGAAGAGGGATGTAGATTATTGAGGAACCTCCAAGAAATTCAAGAAGGGAGAGAGTCAATGCAGTACAGTATGCAATATCTGGTTGTTCATGGTTCACCCTACTAGTGTGCACCGCCGGTACCAAGCATATTGTACGATACCAGTGCTGAGATGGCTAACCTTGGGTGGAGTAAAAGCCCATGGAATCATGTGAATTGCTAAATATGAAGGTGCTCTAAAGCACAGGTGACTTCAGGAAGAAGTCGGTGATCTGTTATGTCAAAGAGATGCATGGTACTGAAAGCTTCCAAGCAATGGTAATGAGGACAACTAAAGTGTTGGTTGATCTTCTTTGTTCTGAAAAATTGATGGCAACCAATCTGAAGAGCACTTTGGTTGTCATGGTGTTAGGTGTAGGTGTGTTGAAGAAGACACTTGCGAACATAATCAAGTTTTGTAGCCAAACAGCATCCGAACATTTTTTTTCATAATATGGCAGTCTTCCTTGAACAAGAGATGGTTTTTGCTTCTTGACTTTTCAAGAGTTGTGAGAACTGGCTTGAGATTTGGTAAAAGTTGATAAGCTACATGAACATCATAGGCAATTCATGAGGAGAGATAGTGAGTTCAATTATGCTCCCTACAATCCGCCATGGTCATGTAGGGCTAGTAAAGGGCTCACCATGATTGAGGTGAAATTTTAATTGAAGCTTAAAAGGTGTAAGAGAGGGTTGAGGTAATAATGTTAGCTGTATTCTTTTTGTTAGCTAAGCAGATTCTTGTGAAGAATGCATACATCCTCTAACTTAAGTACTTCTAAGCTAGTTCCTTCACTACTAAACTTCTAGTATTCTTTCTGTAATTCATTTCCATGTTAAATACATCAATTTTGCTAGTAATTTCTAATGGGCTTACAGTGTGATGGACCTATCTTTCATATTGTTCTTGGACCCTAATACTTATGTATTATCATTGTAAAACTATACCCAACTTTGTTCACCTTTATATTGTCAACAACTTGTATTTAAATTTTAAACATGATCTCTATGTGATTGTTATAGGAAAGATAATGCTGGTGACAGTCCATGCAAGATTTATGACAGTGGAGCAGGTGTTGTTAATTCAGGAAATGGATCCTCAGAAGATAAGGGGAACTCTAATATCTCTGGAAGTGAATCTTCTGAAGATAACTCTAATGGGGATGGAAGCTCTTTGAGCAAACCACCTACTTTTCAAAAAGGTGTCCTCAGGACAAATTGTCTAGACTGCTTGGATCGCACAAATGTTGCCCAATATGCCTATGGTTTAGCTGCTCTTGGTCACCAGCTTCATGCCCTGGGCATTAAAGATGTCCCTAGAATTGATCAAGGTGCCCCTTTGGCTGGCAATCTAATGGTTTTCTATGAGAGGATGGGGGATGCTCTTGCTCTACAATATGGTGGATCTACTGCTCACAACAAGGTATTTTTATGGATTCTGGAGATTATAATGAACACTCTCTTGGAGATACCATTTATGTTTGCTTCAATATCATAATTAGGTCTTTCTATATTTGCTTTATACTAATATATTTGTAGGGGTTAGATAGAATTGACTGTTTGTTATTGTAGTCTCATTTTTCTTTCTGGAGGTTGTATTTTACTTTGTGATCATGTATATGCTCCTTTTTGGGCTTGGTATCAAAGCTCAAATTTGTAACATTTGCATTTTTGATCTTTTTTGGTTGATGCTAGTACTATATCCTGTAAGAAATGTTCGGACTTCTGGTCAAACAATGATGTATTCCAGCTAGACTCTTGCAACAATCTAATATCAGATATTGACATTATCACAAGCTATCAGACATACTGTAAATAGGATCATTCGTTTCTAGGGGAGAAACATATGTCATGTGTCAAAACATGTATTAAACGATTTAATCGTTGTTTTCATCTATTCCCATCGAGATGCATGCCGCAGATAAATAATTCTGATAATGTTAAACATAGGATGTTAGCATGTGTATTTTGCTAAGGTAATTTTATGTATAAGAATAGTTATTTTGAATGACAAGTTACTTGGTGGAAATCATATAGCAGTGTAAAATAATTTTTACATGTCTTGGTGGGTGCCCCATCATCATGGGTATCATGATAGTAAGTTTAATTTGTTTATGTTTTTCTTGTGGTTAATGGCAAGTCTACTTTTCTCATCCAAGATTGGGAACAAGCAAAATGAATTGATTTAAGGTTGTCTTTGCATCTTTTGAAATACTATTGCACTGTGGAGAACTTAGCTTCATGCTTTTAATGGTCTTTTGGGAACTGAGAGAAAGATACGGAGGTAGAATATGATCATATTCACATTTACAAAGCCGATCAAGATAGTGACAACTAGACATGCTGATACAGCTCTTTCTCCATCAAAAATCCGAAAATGGGGAATCATGAAAAGTTGATTTGATCAAAGAGGGAGCGATAGGGTGATGAATTCAGAAATTAGCAGTCTAGGCATACATGGCAAGCATATGAATTTGGCTGATGTGGATGAAGATTGAGAGGGCGAGCCTTGGCACAATGGCAAGTTTTTTCCATTGTAAGCTGGATGCCATGGGTTTTGAAATACGAAAACAGCCTCTTTGCACTTGGAGGCAAGGCTGCGCACATCTAACCTTCCCCAAATCTGACAATGGTGGGAGCCTCGCACACTAGGTCACCTTTTATGACTGAAGGTTGCTTCTGGATGTCAATATTAACAGCCTCCCTCACTCCATGTTATCCTTAAATTGATTATTTGTACATTATTGCTTTAGAGAAATCTCATATAGCACGGAAGCAGAGTACTATGTAAGTGATGTTTCTTCAGTGGCTTGGCATTTAGAGCAATGCAATGATGGATGATGATGCTGTTTCTTGATTAAATTATTCTATGGCCTAATTTGAAGTCTTAGCATTGTTACTAGCATGCTTAAGCAATACAGGCACAGTATATCCAGAAATAAAGATTGGGTGTCTTTTTGTTTTCTCTCGGCTGCTTCTGATTCTGTTCCAATTGATTCATCATTTACTTATTTCATGCAGGAAGCTGAAAATGTGTTAATGAACGTTATGATGAGCTCCTGATTTTTTTGTTGTATGATATATAATAATTTTTATGAGTTATAAATTAGCCTGATGTTACCATGAATGGGGTCTTCACACCCATCTTGTTCTGATGTTACCATGAACTGGCTGCTCTGCTGTAATTAACGAGAACATGTATATATCTTGTTTTTCCATTCCATCGTTTATCAATCATGTGTTTATTGACATTTTGCTCTTTCTTTATCGAATTAATTTACTTCTTAAGTAGATTATCCCTGGATTTATTTTTCCTCTTTCTTCTGGACAAATTTTCCAACTCCACTCAGTTGGTTCTTAATCATTCATTTGGTCATGATCCATAGATATTCTGTGAGAGAAGAGGTCAATGGAAAGCAGCAACCCAGTCTCAGGAGCTACTCAGGAGTCTTCAACGATACTACAGCAACATGTACATAGATGCTAAAAAACAGGATGCTATAAATGTGTAGGTTTATTACAGCTTTCTTCTGTGAATTAGCTGCAATGTTATGTGCGTTTAACACTGATTAGAAATGATATGTATAATTGTTGGAGATTCCATTTCTATTTCATTATAGACTCATTTTTTGAGGGGATATGGCCTTCTAAATTACAGGTTCCTGGGGCACTTCCAACCCCAACAAGGTAAACCAGCACTTTGGGAACTGCATCCAGATCAGCATTCCAATATTGGCAGGCATGGTGATGAAAATGTTAGGTACTGAAATCTTAAGTTTTGACTCATCTTCATCTGTTTTTGATCCTGCACGTAATCTCTATTTTCTCTATGGGCTAATATTTAATAGTACTGATTTCATGGAAAAGTTAGTTACCCATACATAAGACCTGTAATTGTGGAGACTTAATGAGATATACCTCTGAAAATCAGAAGAACATTGTTTGAAAATGCATAGTGAAAATTTATTTGGAAATGTGTGCTATGTACATTGCATGCTTACATGCATGTATGCACACAAATGCATTCTAAGGATTTAGCATGATGATCTAATGGTCCTTATATAGTTTGGGTTGGAAAAAATTTCGGGCTGGCCAAATTGGAGCTGGGCCAAAGCTTGAGCTTGGACTAGGCTTGAAGAGCAAGCCTAGAATCACGCCCAAGATTTTCAATTTGCATCTCCCGTCATTGATTTTGGCAGTGGATGTAAAATCCTCAGTTTACCCTGTTTCTATTGTGTATGCATGCATATATTTTCTAGGTATAAAAGGATTTATTCTTGGTAAACATTCATAGTTTCTGTTTGCAGGTCACTTATGAAAAAATCCCTATCAGCATTGCCTCCAAGAATGCACCAGCAGGCAGACGACAAAGGTCTTTGTGATTCCACACCAGAAATTTCAAGCGGCATGTCATTTTCTAGGTCAGCTGCCTCATTTTTCATATTTGATGCATTTTAAAAAACTTGCTCTCAAAATTGTTTCTAGGTCAGCTGCTCTCATATATTGTACGATTTTTTTTAAAAATTATTGTTCTTGTATAATATCCAAAAGCATTATTGGTATTCGACACTCAATAAATGTTCATTGAATTTGTCCTTATTTTTTCTTAAATGGCCAATAAATAGGAAAAGTTCATTTTTCCTTGAATATAGATAACAGTGATAATCATTACATCATCAATATGCCTTTGATCTACTTTTTGCCGGTCCCACTGTTGAAAGTCTCATGTTGTTTTTGGTTTTCCAGCGATGTTAATAGCCTAATATTCCTTCCTTTTTACTATAGGTACACATCAGTAATGTCTCACAGGCAACTTTTTGCAGATAGTGAACATGGGTATTTTACTGAACATAGATTTAATGAATCAAATTGTTCGAACTTTCTGGACCTTGATTGGTGTTCATCATCTGGGAATTCATGTGAGGAAGAAACTTCTGAAAGGTGGTATTCTAGTGATGCTGTACTTATTTGTATTCACTGCTGTATGTTTTTCTTTTCTTTTTCATGAGATTTCTATAATCCTACTTGTGCTTCCCATAATTAGGATGTATTTTCACATTATGTCCGAAAGGTTCTGCTTTTGTGTTGTGTTCTATGAATTATTCTCTTTTAGGCAACCAGGTGCAAGTCAATGTTCTCATACTGGAAAAGTAGGTGTTGGTGAAAAGAGTTTTTTTTTTGTGAGACAAGTTTTTCTGGTGTGCATGCATGTGTTTATCATGCTTTTGTGGGCCAGATAGAGCTTTTGAGCATGCTTCTAAACTGAGTAATATTGCCTATAAATGCCGAAAAGTTTAGATGTTTCCAAGGTTTCTTGCTTTTTCCATTGAGTGGATACAAAATGGTTAATTTAAAATGACAAGATAAAATTGGTCTGAAAGCCTATGAACCCATTGAATTGATAATTGGACTTACCAATCAATACGAAATTTGAAATGCATATGTTGGTGATGTGGACAATAAGATGCCTTTTTTTTATTAAAGTATCTCATGCCCTAAATGAGCAAAAGACCCTTCTTTGAATTTCATTTAAGACTAAATGCAAGTCTTGCTTGAATCATTTTTAATAGGGTGTCAAACCTTGGATGTCTTAATGTCTTTTTTGGTAATGATGTCTTATTTGCCTTTACCAACAGTAACTTTTCTCCCAAACTTCATGCCTGTTATTATTAATTTTGATGAGTTTTTTTCTTTCTTTTTTCCCTGCAGATCCCCTCTTATCAACTCACTTGTAGAGACTCTATCCACTGAAAATGTCTTCAATGTTGTGAAGACTGAAACAAGTGAGGAAGGGTCGTGTAGTAAGGTCAGTAGTTCTTCTCCTGCTATTGTCCTGTCTTGAACCATTTAACTCCAGGAGGACTCATAAATTCAAGTTTTTTTTAGTTGAAGTTGGTCTATGACTTAATGTAATTTCAAAATATGGACTCAAATTCAACCATTAAACAGTCCCTGTTACCATGTCAGAAAACTGATAGATGACCATGTCAGGTGGAAAACATTATTAGCATATTTGTAAGCATCCAACTGATTTAGCTCTATCATTGCCTGCTACAACAATAGATTGTTAGCATGATGGTGTTTTAAGAAAAGATTTCAAGGATCTCTCTGGATATTCTTATTTGCCAGAAAAAGGTAGGTGAAATAATAAACTGGTCGAACATGGTAGGGAGTGTGTATGTTGCTCAAGTTCTCACCTTCTACAATATTCATTATAGCGGTCCCAAAACAAAGCTGGTTTGTCATTTTATTTAGCTTTTAAATTTCCAGACTGGTCTGCCTTCCATCTCTTTTGAGTTGAAAGCAAGTTGTTCGAGCTGCTATTCTTTATGGATATTTGAGTATCCGAATATGCCTAAAAAGTTTATAACTATTAAATCAATTCATTGCATCCAAAATAAGACCTAAATTTATCAACTTTGATGCTCACTGAAGGCATTTATGTTGCCTATAAATTGATATTATTACTGAGTCCTAATTCAAGTCAGACTAATTAACAATTTTTCTTGAGTCAGAAAGAAGTTAAAGGCATTGAACTTGATTCTAGAATCTAAATAGAAATTATATCTTTATGAATTTCTGTTTGTTTGGGTCACCAATTGGTTGGTCAAATTATCACAAGAGAGGTACTATCTAATATTGAAATGGAAAAAAAACGATCCACAAATTTGTGAAGGCTTTGGCCTTTTTAGATGTTTGCACCTATGGATTTTTTGTGTATGGAAGTATTGGTGCTTGTATAATTGTGTCCTACATATGCTTGTCATGCATGAATTGGACGTGTGAAATGTGAATGTTATCGGCAAATATATTGTGCACGAATTGTTTGGATGTATGAGATATATATATCTAATGAATGTCTATAATATACAGTATACTTGCATCTTTGGATGCAATGTGTGTACATGCACGACAATATAAGGTGTATTTAAAATGGGGATGTAGTTGAAATCACACAAGGTCAGGCTTTACTTCTTCAAATTAGAATAGCCATTAATTTTGATTATTCACTCACATGAGCCAATGTTTGTGCTGTAAATGACATGAATTACAAATAAATGCGCATTTTTTTCAGCCAGGTTTAATTCTAATGACAGTTGGAACAAAACAATGGTTCTTCTGTCCAATATTTTGTAGTTTCAGCTACTTTTTGTATTCTTACTTATCCACTTCCTGGAAACTCCTTATTTATTGGCAACAGGGAAAAGAAGGAACAAATAGATCGCTGCTCGCTGATGCCCCTGAAAGCTCCAGGGCTCCTATTGAATTTTCTGAAAGCTTCGCACGGTGGGTTGCCAATGGAGGGACTTTTCGTTATTGATGTGAAGATATTCGCTCCTAATCTGTCTGACCTTCAGCTTCAAGGATGTTTCAGCTCATATTGTTTGGTTATAATAAGTGGTAGTCTGATTGTATATAGTTCAAGCCACTTTTGGCTGTGGTTAAGCTAGTGCAGGGGTTTGCCACGTCTAACACATCCAACTGGGGTGTGGAATGAAATTCAAATAAAACTATCCTCGAGAAAGGGAAAAAATGTTTTAGCACTAGACATTACTTTGTAACTACACGAAATGAATTGAAAGATTGTTCTTTTAAAAGAGAGATTGAACCATTTTGTTTTCAATTTATCAGAAATCTGCAACTCTTATACAATGTGACATGATTGCCACGTGTGCTCTCGGCAATTTTCACGAGTCATAATATCTACAAAATTGATGAATATGCTTTAAAGTATGTCCGAACATGTTGGCATGTTAGCAAGAACATGTTGGTTGGTAGAATTCGCTTTGATTCTGTGGTTCAAAGCATTTGGGGGTTGTGAGGCCCACCC
Source organism: Phoenix dactylifera (assembly GCF_051530095.1). NCBI lineage: Eukaryota > Viridiplantae > Streptophyta > Magnoliopsida > Arecales > Arecaceae > Phoenix > Phoenix dactylifera. Next base: position 22,315,544 of record NC_143204.1, on the reverse strand, counting down.
TCATTAGGCCAGGGTGTTGGCCGGTCTAACACCAAGTGAGGGCCCGAAGGCCCTTTTCCCATTTAGAACGGGGTAGAGCCCTAGTGAACCATGCCGGTGGAAGAGGAAGAGTCCTCCACCACAGACTCTACCGAAGGCTAGGATAAGCCTAACCTCCCCTCTTAGTTCTTCCTCATCGGAAGATCCTCGCATAAGCCATCGTCTTCGTTTAAGCTCCCTGTGCCCGCCGGAATTAGAGGTATGAGCCTTAATCTCTCTCTTTTGTTTCTCAGTTCACCAACCTCATCCTCGGTTGTGTTTTCACCGAAAAAATTCGTGAAAGAAGGGGTTCTGTTCATCCCTTGTTTTCTGAACCCATAACCTATATTGTTCTTCTTTTTTGGGCCACCTCCGTTGCCGGTGCTTGTCGCCGAAGATGGGGGCTTATCCCCTTTGATACCTTGGGCCGTCACCGGAGCCTCATCGTCGAAAATCATGAAGGAAGAAAGAGAGGGGCCAAAATGTCTCTTGTCCCCAGTCTTCTGGATGTCAACCGCCACAGCCACCTAACCATGGCCCTCACCTCTTTCTTCTTCTTCCTCCTCTCTTTTCTCTTAGGGCTCGTTTGGTTCGCGGGAAGCATTTTCCCTCATAGGAATATGATTCCTGGGAAACAAATTCCTAGGAAAAGGATGTCTAGGAAAGTACTTTTGGCATGTTTGGTTGACCATGGAAAAGTGACAAATTTCCAAAGTGCTTATGTTTGGTTGGCCATCCACTTTCCTAGGAAAGTTATGTATAATTCCTATTATGCCCTTAATAAAAATTAGGTTTTTAATGTCTCTTTAATGCTTCTTTAATGCTGAAGGGACTTTTTGGGAAAAAGTAAAAATGGAGTAATTCCTGCCTCATGGGAAAGTAACTTTCCCATGTTTCTCATGGGAAAGACTTTCCCATGAAATGTGGAAATCATATTCCCATGAGAATTCAACTTTCCCTTCTCTCTCCTTTGAAAACTCTAACCAAACAAGAGGCATCTCATTACTTTCCCATTGACCACACTTTCCCCCCTTCTTTTTCCGCGAACCAAACGAGCCCTTAGTTTCTTCCTTCTTCTTCTTTGTTTCTCTGTATTACTTCTCTCTCTTGTTTCTCTCTCTTATCCCTTTTTTTCTCTCTCTAAGTACGCTTAGGAATCTTAGTTTAAGATCTTATCATCCTTTGTTCAGAACTAAGTTGCCCTTGGTGGAGGCCTTGAACCATCCTGGTACTCGGACGGTAGGCCACTCCGTTACCTCGGCATTGTCAAATCTCTTTAAAATTTTATCATCATTAACCTTCATTGAGTCACTTAAATTATATCTGATCTTGATCAGTTTAGTTCACATTGTTCAGACTGACCTATGCAGTCAGGTACCGCCGCCTAATTGGCATTGCCTTTGATTCACTCTGATTGGGCATAAGGTTGTATCCGCAATAGTATTTTAATTTTGCTTAGCTTCTAAGATAACCTAAAGTTAATTATATTTTAATGATATTAAAATAGGCGAACCTGACCCGTGTAACTGGAGTGAGATTTAGAAGTGATAAGAGGTAAGTAACTTCATGCTTCAAAGTATGTTTTCTAAATTTTTAGTAAAATAATAATTAGTTTACTAAATTTGATTATGATACGTGTTTTATACTTAGTTAAACGGGTTAGGCATGTTACTCTTATGATAGTAATTATTTTAAATTATGTTATGCGTTATGTTATGAAATTTAGAAAATATGACTGGCAATTTATAAAATTTATTTTATATGTATATATTCTCAGCATTACTATGATTTGTCTCCGCCAATGGTTATTATTTGTTAGCTCTATTGATTTATAATCTATGAGAAACTAATTTCGACACCGTCCACCGGTGATTAGAATAGTGGTATTTGAACACTGCACCGCCAGTGGTTAATAATAGTGGTGTTTGGCACTTTGTGCGACCTATGCTACTGGGTTACATGGCTATAGCTTACTGTTGAATTTCTGATATTAGTTTTTAAAAATAAAAATATATTTTCAAAAAAAATGTATGTATTATTCGAGAATTAATTTATTTCTCAATCAATATCTTGCTTTTTTTTAATTTTTTTTTGGCATGCTTAAACCTACTTTAGGATATTATGTTGCTTACTAAACTAGTATAGCTCATTATTATATTTTCTATTTTTTTCAAATCCAACTGCATAGGTGTGTTAGATCTTTTGAATATACTTTTAATTATTGTATTTAATTTATGTTAATTGTTAGCAAATGCCGACTTATGTCACTTTAAAACTATTATAAAATTTATTTAAATAAATTATTAATTAAATATTTTTTAGAAATTATTATTATTTTAATATGGTCTGCAGTCTTGCATGCTTGTATAGCCTGCAATACAAGCATATAGCGTTTGTTATGCTCTAAATTCGTGACGGTGGCAAACCCAGTATACCTCCAAAATCTTGCAGCAAGCAAAGACATCAAAACACAATGCAGTAAACCAAATCATAAACAATGCAGTAGCATTAATCAATCATAAACAGCACAGCTTGTTCAATGAAAATAATAATGCACAAATAATATTAAACAAGAGGCCATGGACATCAAAACTATTCTCCCTGAAGCTTCAAATTTTACTTACATCATGTTTCAAGATTTTTAGGTTAAAAAAAAAAAACATCCCTATCGGCAAGATAGATCATAGTTGGCCAAAGACTAATAGCAAAACCAAAGCTCATCTAAAATTGATTGCCGGAAGAAAATTTGACATGCGAGGAACTTGAAACTGCAATTAGCCTGCAGTTAATCCCAGCCTGAGGGAGCAGGAGGGGCAGGCTCCCAACCAGAGGGCACAGCTGGAGGAACGACACCTTCCATAGGTGGGGGTGGGGCTGCAGACGCCTCCCATCCATCGCCAGCTACAGGGGCTGTTCATTAGAAAAGAAAAGGACATAAAAAATAGTTCTTCAAACAAATATGAAGAGAACAATGATGCCACACACACAGGCAGCGAAAAAATAAATGATATGCATGGCATGGGACCATCATACAAAGCCAGCAATAGACCAGTATACTTGGCCTGCATATATCTACACATCAAGCGTGGATAACAAACAACATAAACAGTTAGGTAAGTGGCAGCAACACTAAAACCACACGCTGCAGAATAACTCTACATTATGACAATATAAAAGAAGATTATCTTGCTTCGCTGCATCGTGGTTTCCAGTAGGCTTACTATGTGGAATAGAAAGGATTGATAGCATCTGACGAAGTAGACAAATCCATCTCTAGTGGAATGAGGCTTGTCATTCCTTGATCCTGCTTACAATCCTATGAAAATAAAGCTATTGATGCAATATTCAGGAAAGCCACAGAAAGGAAACTTGGGGCAGATTATAAACCAAGGTGCACACTCATGACCGACCAAATAGTATGCCAAAATGGTCCCACTGGAAATATAAAGGGTTAGTGGTTTTTAAGAGCAACATTTTAAACAGGGCACACTAGATACTAGCAGTTAGATTGTTTTAAGTTGGTGAACATAAATCTCAAGCAAGTGAATAGCTATAACTATGCTCAGTATGCTGGACAGTAAGTTTATGCAGAGGATAACCATGAAGCCCCATGAACGAAGAAAGTCTGAGTAACTAGAATCATATAAGTGGAAAAATTGGTCAAATTAGAAGGATGGGAGAATTAGGAAATAGTCCTGACCTTGAGGAGCAGTCCACTCAACCACAGGCACTACAGGAACAACGGCAGGTACAGCTCCCATGTCCGGCACCCACTGTTCAGCAGTCCACCGAGCAGTGGGTACCGCCACATCAGTGTAATCAGCAACTGCACCATATTCAGGGGCCACTGGAGCCTCTTCTTCCTGTTCTTTAGCTTCCTCAGGATCCCTGTAGAAAAATAAATCGACCTGCATAGACCACAAAACTGAATCAGAAACTCAAATATAATTAGAGAAGAAGATCCCTAACATCAGCAAATTAGAAAACCACAAAAAAGAGTCAAACATTGTATACGCTATAGAAACATTTCTTCTCCAGATGATTGGTTGATAATGCTTCAAAGTGAAGAGGGGGAAAAAGTTAAAAGCATGTAAGGGAGTTGTCTCTTACCATCACTTCCCATTTACGCCCAGGAGCGATAGTGCCACGCATCTGCAGAACCATCCTAGCCAACAACCAGTAGAGGCAGCCAATACTGAGCTTCCCTTTGTTGTTTGCAGGAATTCCAATATCAACATATCTCATTGGAGAGTCAGTGTCACAGAAGGCAATTGTTGGAATATTTCCCAGAGCAGATTCCTTGATAGGCTGCAGGTATTTTGAACAGAAGGAATTAATGTCCATTTCCAGGTCAAATACTAAATCCTACCGCTCTTGCTGATAAATTTACCTGATGATCAGTTCTAGGATCAGTGAGGATGAGAAGACGTGGCTCACTAAAGGATGTCTGAAGCTGATTGGTGAAGGTTCCAGGGGTGTGCCTTCCAGCAATAGCATGAGCACCTGTGTACTGAGCAAACTTCAAGACAGCTCTCTGACCATATGGCCTTGCAGATTGGACAATAATATCCTGAGGATTCTCAATGGCAACGATGACCCTAGCAGCTAGCTGAAGTTTCTCCCAAGTTTTACCAAGATTGATGATGAAGATACCTGGATAATTAATACGTTATGAGTTTCAGAAACAATTCATTGATGTAAGAAGTCATAAAAGCTGCAATGGTTATATATAAAAAAAGGTGAGAGAAAAAACAAGGAAGAACACAGAAATTACTTAATATAGCCACAGTTCAATCAAAGAAATAATTCAAAAATATATCAAATTTGTAATAAAAGCAGTACTTATATGGAACTCATCTAGATATAAGAAACCCAAAGCATAACAGTAACGGGGGCAGCTCAGAGCCACAAAGCTGCAGAAAGCTACAAAAAATCAGCTGAAATACAGTTAGCAATCCAGCCTCTTTTATTTTCTAAAAATAGATATTGCTTGTTATAGGACTTCAATAATGGTATTTAGCTTTTCAAAGATTAAGCAATGATACTGGAAGAAAATATTGTCATAACCTAAGGAAATTGGTAATTGGTGTTAGCGAGCCATGCATCCACTATCCCAACTCTCGATTCTTAAAGTCGTTAAAAGAAGCATGCAACATCATGATAACAGGTAAAATGACCATTTGCAGTTGGCAGATTTGGCAACCTCATACTATTTTGGTGCTTGATTCTAACATAACCCATCTAAAGCCAAAGTCACAAAAGCATAATCACAACTACTTGTGGTTGGCTGTATAACTCTTCCACATGATACATTCCAATACAGAGTTGCACTCATTGTCCATTGTTACCATAAAGCATTTATGAACAGTGTTTCCCAAACTTCCATCAATGCCCCTCCCCCCTCTAGATATGCATTCTCTGTGGATTGAAATATTCAATAACAATAACAGGTAACAACAACCATTTTTGGCAGGTAGTAATGGTTCAAGCCCAGGCTCACACACTTTCCTTTACACAGCATCTCAGAATCACCATAGAATATTTGCAAAACAAGGAAAACAATAAAGTGCTATCAATTCATGCTACCACTGGGCTAACTTCAAAGTATTATTCTCAACCACCACTTCCAGATATTGGCCCCCATCCACAATTCTCATCTATCCTATGCCTATCTCATGTGCCTTGACTGTATCAATAATCCGACATCCTTATCCATTGAAACATGCGGGCCATATCGGTATCCAACAAAAACTTCCCTTGCATGCATACAGGAAAAGCACACCAAAAATTCTCCAGGCATACAGGAAAAGTCCTATTTCCTTGCATCAAAGAAAATCGCTGAGGAACTTGTAGCAGCTCCACAAATTATCATCTATTTTTGTATACAATAAAGTTATATTTCAATGGTTCAAAAGGAGAAGCAGAAAAATATTATGATCGAGTAACAAAATTAAAGCGAATAACAGAGAAGAAATACATCAAACAAGTATAGAAGAGAAACATCACGATTCACAAAAGTTATATAATATCACCACTAAATCAATAAGTTATCCCCACGATATCACGTCTACTGTGTCCCTACCCGAGATACATTATCAGAAACTTGGTACCATCAAAAATAAAAGAAAATAAGAAAGAATTATATCGACAGGTATATCAAGGCACGGTGAAAATTTATCTAGCACTTGGCACAACGACTTCCAAATTTCCATTTACCTAGCAGAATCAGATCAAACAAGCGCCGAAAAAATAAAAAGAAATTAGAACTCAACTTAAAAAGCCAAAGAAACTCAGAGTTCCAGCTAACCATCGATTATGGGATGAGATACCATTACCAAAATCGGAACTTCCGTTGACTCCTTTATTGACCTAATCCACTAAACCTTAATAAAACTCCAAATGACTTATAAAAAAAACATAAGATCTTCATAAACAGTCCATCCTACTGCCTTCTCTCACCGGCAGAAATAACGCCACAAATCTACAGACCTGGCATGAAATGGGAATATGCAGGAAGATTCCAAGAGCTAGGAATTGGATACCGTCGGATCTTCTCTTGAAGACGTAGCGCTCCATCTGGAAGTCGCAGTTCTTGGTGCCGAGATGGACGTCGGCGGCGAGCATCATCTGGATGTCCTGCTCCTTCTGGGAGAGCACCCGCGTCGTCGCCATGGATGGAAGCGCCCCTGGAGGCCGAGCTCGAGGGCTAAGGCTAGGGTTAGAGTTTTGTAGAAAGAAAAATGTTTCCGAAACCCTAGCCTCTTCTTTTACCACAGGCGACGATGGCGGAGGCGCGGGCGAGTGGGGAAGAAGGGCCCTTATTTCGGGCCCCAGAATCCGTAGTAAAATGACTAAAATGCCCCTCATTTTAAGAATGGACCGGGTTTGCTTGGTGGTTCGGTAAAACGGGCCGACAATTAGGTAGATGCTTTTATTTTTATTTTTATTTTTTTGAACGTACACTTAATCTTTCCATAAAAAAATACACACGCACATAATCTTGACATTTTCACCATTCAGTTTGAATTTGATTTTAGGATTATAGATATCAATATATTTGATGCAGATGATTATTCAATCCATAAACTCAAAGACTTCCATGCATTGTAATTTTAGAGATATTGCTCCAATTTGGATATGTGGGAAGTACAAAATAAGGATACTTGAAAAAAAAAAAAGAGTGAACGTTATTTTCTTTAAAAAAAGAAATTGTGGATCTCGCAAGTAGCTCAATTGATGATACAGTTTTTGAAGTTCTCTTAAAATAACCAACTCCAACTTATGTTACTCCTTTATTCTTTAAAGTATCTAAAAGAATGTAATTAGCAATGATTATGGGCCTGACCTCAGGTTCAAATGATTTATTTTTATTTAGACTTCGGTTGAGGCTTATTTAAAATTTGATATTTTCTGCACCTAGATTTGGTTTATGATCAACTCTATTTGTAATCCACATGCTCATGCACGAACCAACTTTAACCTTGGGATTTATAGATGGAATTCATTCTCACGATTCGCCAACTCTTTTCGTCTTCACAAGATCTCCTCTAGAAAAAGAAAAAATTATCACTCATGGAGACTCCAACTCTATCTCTCCTACCATCAACCATCACTTAGATGCTAGTCACACCGGATAATATAAGAGATGGATAGGGGAAGGAGCAAAAAGAGGCAACCACATGATTGTTCGACAATTAAAATCTATTCTCATTTGTCATCTAGTAGCTGTTTGAAGTCCCTTTCCTATACCTATATATTCAATTTAAAAATTTAAGCAACAAAATATATAATGAAAGAACCTTTTATCATTTGATGCGAATGTATGAGAAAAGAACTAGAGAATCAAGGAAACAATGTGCATGAGAAAAATATTGGCAAACAGAGTAGAAATAGTTGCTTTTTACTTCTCAACAGTTGATTGATGGAGTGAAGAGAATGTATTTTACTAAATCAATATTTGCTTTCTTGATAAGGGATGGTATTCCAGCTACACAAGTTCATCTAAAATATGAAATTGATCATAAGAAAGAGGCAGTGCTCGGTTTGTATCTCATACAACACCTATTTAACAAATGAGAGATAGTAACTATCATTCTTTATCTTTTAATTGAGATCAAGTTCTAAAGACTAGACCACATAGTGCATCTTCGATCTCTCTGGGCACAGACAACAGAAATATCATGCAAACAAGTTTCTCGCCCATATCAGACATGCCATGCCAACTAGCTAACCTGCCAGAATTCACAGAAGATTCATCAGTGTTTCACAAAATTATCATAAGATGGCTCCCAACGAACACAATTTTCATGACACTTATGAAGAACCTGAGAGGTCTGCCTACAATACTCATGGGACATTGGCCAAGATGGCCTCCGTAGGGTGTTTTATAGTCAAAAACAACTCTGTTCCGAGCTTTTTCCAAAGGAGCGAAAGAGCCGTAGAAAGCATGCTTAGTCCCCAACGCACATCGTCAAAACCATCCCACCATCATGAGCAGAAGTTATATCCCTGTAGAGTCTGTAGCTTATTTAAAATAGCTCGGGAATCGGAATCAAAATAGGTTGAAATGGAAACATGAATGTTTCTGAATGCGTTCGATTCGTGATGGGAATCGTAATCGGATTTGCATACTGAGAAAGAGTTGGAATTAGCTTTTGAAAGATTGAAATATTTTCATTCTCTTTTTTAATTGAATTGGAATAAACTTTTTTCCTACGGAACGATTGAAATGAAAATCACCCGTTCTCCGACCCCACAAATCAAATATACCCTTAAGGGCCAGAAAGCTCTCCGGCAATTGAAGTATCCCCCTTGATTTAACGAGAGACCAAACAAAACCTAACCATTTCCATTGCCGAGTAGACCGAACTGTCCTTTTATTGTACCTTTTTTTAATATATATATGGCCTTTTTTCCAACTATAAAGTTCTTTTAAAAAAACTTTCAGGGTCTGAATTATATCATTCGTGATTCACGTGTCATAGGAGGGTGTTGAATATATAAGTTTTCAATTATATCTCTCTCGATGAGAAAAGGAGGGATAGAGAGGTTCGCTGGCTGTCAAAAGTAAAGGACAAGCCTTGTAACCAACCATGAGGATCTCATGTTACCAAGACGACGGAAATGCTCACCATAAAGATGAGATTGATAAACTCTTGAGTCTTGATGAATGCGATGGTAAAACAAAATTTGATCGATAAATTAGATTGCTTCTATAGTGACCATACGAGACACAAGATAGGATATCTAGCTATTGTGAGAATTCATGTGGATGTATATTTAGTCCTACATTAGTTATTCGCTGAATAGATTTTGAATATTTATACAGGATTAAGGAACTCAAATAATACCTTTGAGTTAGCCATTTTGGGTGAGGTCTTAGGTTGTTACAAATAGTATTAGAGCGGATCCAGCTTATAACCTATGTGGATTCGAGGACACTGCAGCATGATTCTATTGGGGTTGACCACGGGCCAATCGTGGTGTTTATAATTAGATTTGAATGAATTTAAACTCTTAGCCTAACGAGAACGTCGGAGCTTAAAACGGAGAGAGTATGCAAGGACCCATGTGAGCATGTGTTTAATCTCACATTGGTCATTCGCTGGATAGATTTTGGGTACTTATACAGGATCAAAAAATCCAAAAAAATATATTTGAGCTAGTCATTTTGAGTGAGATCCTGAATTGTTACAACTGTGTTGTATAAATTAAAATTAATATATATATATAGAGAGTGTGTGTTCTCTATTTTTTTTCTTCTCTCTCTATTATATATACATACATACATACATACATATATAAATGTTAGGTTGACAGCGATTATTTACATGGGTTGTCACATCTTGCACCTAATGTTTCAACAAAAGACGAAGACTTTGCGGTAAATAGATCATCCTGGATCTACGAGATCATGACAGGGCAACAAACAGTAATTCCATGCGAGGACGTTCCATTTTGTATCATAAAACTACTTATATCAACTAACAAAACGGCCCACAAATTTCGCTCTCCCCTACCAAATACTTCGCCAACTTGCAATATATTACTGTACGTATTTGGTCCATCCAAGTCAGCATGGGCCATCAGAAAACGGATTTTAGGGACGTAGCATCATCTCTCTTCCTTCGTTGCAGGAGACGAAAAGGAAGTTGGGACACGGGTATCAACATCTGATGGGCTCCTTTCACCTGCATGAGTATCTTCAACTCATTGGATTTGGCACGGGTGGCCCAGGGCTCTCCATGCCACGTCATTCTCAATCTCATTGGTGCACAAATCCTATTGGATAAGCATTTGCTGCAACACGCTGGCTCAGTTGTTTGGATGCCACGAAAGTATCAGATCTACTTGCCACACAGCTAGATTTAAATGACTGGCGCTCGCTGACCCCTCCTGCACCAAGTTGTACGCCGGCAATGCTGCATGAAGTCACGCATCATCCCAAAACTTCAAAGCATTCCATGTAATTTGATCCAAGAACTCGTTTAGTTGGCGAAAAGAATTTTTTCTTGCCGAAATATTTTTTTTTAAGAAGATTATTTCTGAGAATATGATGCTTGAGAAAATAGTTTGGACTTGTTTAGTTGATTTTAAAAAAGTGGCACATTATAAAGTAGCTTATGTTGAGTTGAGCATCTATTTTCATAGAAAAATTATATGAAATACCTATTATATCATTATTATAAAAAAAAATCTTACTTATGGGTTTGATGGCTTAAGAGTACTTTTGGGGGGAAAAAACAGACTACAATTTCCAACCAATGGAAAAGTGGCTTTTCCATATCCTCTATGATTTTTTTTTCTCATGAAATATAAGATATTATTTCTATGGAACTGCTACTTTTCTATTTTTCTCTTTTAAAAACTCCAATTGAACAACTGGTATATTTTTCTTTTTTCGTTGACCATATTTTTCTCCCTTTTTTTTCTCGAAAATCAAAAGAGTCTTAAGAAACAATGAGCCTTATTAACTCATAATTATATTGGTTCGTGTGCTCTAGAATGGCACGGGTTTAAATACGATCACAAACAGTCGCTGTATCATCTATTTCATGGATGGATGACTCTAATTTGTTTGTGGAATATAATGAGGCACCATTAGTATAATACATGACACGCCGCAGTGATAGATGAGAACTAAAATATAGTGAGGTACCTTTAGTTCAATACATAATGTGTCACGATGATAAATAAAAAGATGTTTATCTTAGATGATGTAATGGCTGTATATAATACCATACTTTTTGGTACGAAAATTGGCGGTTTGAGAATGGCGCATCCATGTATCGCTCCTTGCTGTATTTAAATTTGTCATCCATGGTCCATGGACACGAATGGATAAGATTGGCTATATATTTTATACATGGGGAAAATGGAGGGGCCACGTCGGTTGGTGGACTTTTGCGACTGCCTTGACGACCGGTAGCCAAATAATAGCGACCCTTTTCCTGGAATTAGAATAACGTGGTGGGACCCTCGGGCCACCTTATTTAGGTGGCGGCCTCATCTCACCTTATTCACGTGTCAAAACTCAGAATGCCAAGCCTTGGCATGGTTTCCTTACGAAATAAAATATAAAATATTGAGAAAAAAAAAGTATGAGAGAAAAAAAAAATTATATTTTTACTTATTTTTATAATATATAGAAGCAACTTTTATATAGCACTAACATACTGATGAAGGTTGGTAAAGCTGACTATTTTTAGCATAATCAATCACAAATCAATTAAGGTGAAGTTTGGTAAAGCTGACTAAATTTGGCATAATCAGTTTTTATAGAGGCTGGCTATATTTGGTATAATTAATTACAAATCAATCCATAATTTTGTAATAATTCTAACGTAAAATAAAAGTTGAGAAAATGAGATGCCTCATTAAGTATTATGTTGTGAGGCGCCCTTTTATCCTACCGTGAGCCGTGAGGGAGAAAATTAATTGTTTATATAGTTTTTTTATTTGATACAATCAAGACCCACATTAATTTTATATAAGTACAGCCAACAGTGCTTTAAAAAAATTGATAAAAAAAATAAACTCTTGATTTTTTTTAAAAAATTTTTTAAATGTTGTGCAGCAAAGAAGGCGAGCCAACCAATAACCCTATTTGTTGCTAGATAAGGGCTTTATTAAAGCATAGTGTTTCGAGTTTCAATGGAAGTCGACGGATGGAAAATTAGAGATAGCTTAGCAACATATGAATAAACATGTTGAATATTTTACAAAAAATAATGTTATACAGCACATTGCCTTTTTCAGGTGTTTGTTAGATATATTATTCTAATATTTTAAGTAAATAGGTAATGAAGACATTCCAAGGTTAAATCTAACAATTTATTTTAGATTTTGGTTGTACCCTGTGAATTATAACAATTAAGAGCTTCACTTAAAAAGACTAACAAAAAAATATTATTTAAATTTTTTAGTCCTATATAAATATCCAAAACTTATTATCACCAATGTGGGATTAAATGCACACTTATATAGATCATCACATATTCCTTTGTTTAAGCTATAGTGTCCTCGACGGACTGAAAATTAAAATCAAATCCAATCAAAGTATCACTATCAAATCCAAATATAATCAAATCCTATCATTAATCATAAATATCATTAGACCCATGTTGTAGTGTCTTCTAATCCACATAAATTATGGACTAAGTTTGCTCTGATACTATTTGTAACGATCTAAGATTTCGTTCAAAAAAAACTAACCAAAAAATATTAATTTTTTGGTGTTATATAAATATTGAAGATCTATTCGGTGTTTGATACTAAGTATATGTCTTTGCAAACACTCAAATGAATTAAAAAAAGCAAAGTTATAATTAATAAATATTTTTTATATAAAGAAATGTTATTATCTTCTTATTTTTTTAAAAATAATTGAAAAGTAGAAGAGGATCTGACTTGCCAATTGAATGACTTTTTTTATATCTAAAAAAAGATTATAATTTGTCCATCACAAAGCACTTCATAGCATCAATCTGTGGACCAACCAAAGATATTAAAGTTGGCCGCTAATTTCCGTATAACGAGTGGAATGGCTGTATTCCTTTTCCTTGTTTAGAGCAAAGAACTTACATGCCATGCCACGCATAAAACAATGAATATTTGAAAAGGACAATAGGTAAACTCTTTTTGCTGAGCCTTTGCTTTAATATGGAGCATCACACATTACTGCAGTTTTTTAATGGCTTAAATTCCAACAGTTGATCCAGTCTAACAAAATAAACACTTGTAGTCTTTTTATAGAGAAAGGAAAGGAAACCTAATTGTATTATAACTATCTAGACTTGAAGCTTAGGAATGCATCTATTAATATCCGAATTCTGAATGCTAAAAAATACAAGTCTTTTAAGAGAACAAAATCATTTCATCATTATCTACTTGATACAAAATAAACAAAATGTAACATGCTATCATGCTTTCATATCCTCCATTATTTTCGCTATCACTAATATTACTTTATCACAAACTCACGGTTAAAAAGTAGATACTGTCGGAAGAAAAATCGGCACAGGATAATCAATCTACATGGCATCTTTTTTCTATTAGTTATTATAAGATTGTAATAATCTTTCTCATCTAATGTTGTGACACCTTCGTCACTGTTAAATCCCTACACCTAACCACTGTCCCTTTACAACTAACTCCATGCTTACCGGTTGTTAATGCCGCCACCTACTACAACCGCTTAATCTCTCCATTATTACTAATCTCCACATTGTTGGAACATGGACCGGTAAACTCTCCGACCGGCGAAGGGGGTTGGAGATCTAGTGACGGAGAGAAGAACACCGCGAACTCGTTTTGCAGACTTGAGGCAGAGCAGGGTAGGATTGAGGCATCTAGCATCGAGCACTGCTGGCTTGGGAAGAAAGGTAATGTCTGAGCTCATCTTTTTTTTATGCTAGGCTATGATACCATATTGAAAAAGAATAATAAGAGAAAAGAATTGTATTTCTATCTGTCGTTACAATATTAGGACCAACCTTTATATAGTAGTAGGAGGCTGACAAAATTTGGTAAGACTAACTAAATCCGACATAATTAATCATAAATTAATCTAGATGAAATTTGGTAAGTCTGATTAAGTTTGACACAAATAATATTTATGGAAGCCGGCTATATTTGGCATAATTAATGATCGTACAATAATTCTAATGGATATGATGGTACGATTGCGATTTTCCATTTTTCTATTTGTTGTTTGATTTTAGTGCCAACGACGCAACTTTCATCTGCCACGTCGAGTTACATCGGATATGGAATATTTTAATACGGTGCGTGCTCCGCGAGTCAGTGCAACACTGCAACCGAGGGCAGGGCGCGTGATCCGCCGGTGGATTCATCGGGTTGGCCCGCCGGAACCCGGAGTCCGCACTCCATTCGCGCCAGCTCAGCACGACGTCACCCGCCGTGAGGATCGGATTCGGGTCGATGGACACCGGATCCGAAACCCACCATGACGTATCGGATCCGGGCGAGGCGATTATCCGCGAGCGCAGATTCCTCGGCACGGGCACTCGGGTTAGGTGTTTTCTGGTGGCTTCGATCATGGATGGGTCTTCGTCGTGGAAAGCTTTTGACGCTGGCCGAAATCAGAGCCGTCCATCGCGTTGAGGGTCGGTTCTCGTGGGGGCTCGAGGTTGAAACGTTTTGCGCGCCATGGATAGTCCAAGGGCCAAAACGCCAAATGTCCTTTTTGGAAAAGAAAAAAGTTTTCACAGTAAAGCCAAAACCAATGTAATAAAAAGGAAATCAAAGAAGCCAGGAAAAAGTTAAATACCAAGTTTTGAAGTGGTGCTCCACTATGTTATGAAGTCAAGAATTCGTACTATAACTTGCATTACAGCTGAAACTTAAAAAAGAACATGCATGCATTATGGTATGTGCAGGGTTGGCACACATTGACAAATGTTGATGTAAATTTGGTGACAAAAATAATTGAAAATTCTTGGTGGCATACATTATCTAATATGTTTTCACATGGTATTAGTTTGTAGGAAATCAATGTCAATTGATGTTGAATTTAATGAGATCAATTACAATTTTGATGTGCTGTTATTAATATTGTTGTTGTTGTAGATGAAAGATGTGCATTATAATGTCAAATGACATGGTACCAATAAGTGTGTGGTAGAAACCAAATCCAAAAACTGGAAGCTTTCACTTGAAAAATAGAATTCTTTTGTATTATGTTTTGTTTTTTAAATAGCAAATTGATGATATTAAAATGAATAATACTGACATCAAAAATCGATCAGAATATCTTTGTAATATACTGCTTTTTGGATAATGATACCTCAATCCAAACTCCACCGATTGAAAGTTCTCACGGTCGTATCAGGTGAGCTCAAAATGTGCCGTGTCAAATACTATAAACTAAACATAAAAAACGGCGCAAATAGCGCACTGCCTATGCACAGCTTGGAATGTGTTAAAAGAAAAAAAAAAAGGAAAGAAAGGCTGTTTTCTTGGCTTTTAATATGGTTCAAAGGAAGGATAGCGTATTTTGGGACTTAAATGGCCATTTAATCTCAAATTCTTTACTGGAGAAAAAAAAACAAACTATGATCTTCCTTGATATATCTTACGTGCATTTGGCAATGCTTTACTAACACAATTTCTCAGGTGTTTGTTGTGAGTACCCTTTTGAACCATTTCAGATGCTACTATGAAATACTCACTTATCCTTAATACAATTACAATTTAATGTTTATGTTTTTGAGAAGAAAATAGAAAATATCCAAAAATAATTGCCTAGATCGTAGATCGAGGTGAAGTTCGAATAAAATCAAGGTCTTATATCCAGGCCCAAGATGCATTATAAACTGAGCCAGTGAGTACCCTTCGTTATATTTTGTCTACCCTTTTAATCACTAAAATATAATTATATGTCCGTAAACTATATTTTATAATTCATGTGTGTTTGGTAGTTCTTCATTGACCAACTTTTCAATTGTTCTTTGTGAGCACCTCTTTTTAACCATTAGATGGTGTTGCGGGGACGGACGCTTTGGCCGGAGCCTCACGCAACAGCTTTGGCCAGAGCCTCACGCAACAGTTAACCCACATTAAGCTAGCAAAGAAAGAGGACTGCGTTCCTCTCGAGGTATTGTCCGCTTTGGGCGCTCCGGCCCGTGCGTCCAGCGCAGACGGGGGGAGACTGGTGCCCTCACGGTTTTGTCCCATAAAAGGGCCCTCGAGAGGAAAGGATTTCCATCCTCCATTTAAAGCACAGAACCTTTCCGCTACTAGCCGATGTGGGACTAAATACAAGGCCCTCTCCCCCTCCACAACATAGCCCCCCAGCGGGAAGGTCCTGTGCCAGTTTAACCCGGTTTTACCAGCCCCCCAAGCAACCTGAGGGGTAGTCAATGGAAAGAGGAGGCGCACCTTTCTTCTAGCGCCATCTGTCGCGGGGACGGACGCTTTAGCTGCAGACGGGGGGAGACTGGTGCCCTCACAGTTTTGTTCCATGATAGGGCCCTCGAGAGGAAAGGATTTCCATCCCCATTTAAGGCACAGAACCTTTCCGCTACCAGCCGATGTGGGACTAAATTCAAGGCCCTCTCCCTCTCCACAGCGGATGGTACTATGACATACCCACTTATCCTTAATACATTTCAATTTGATATTTATATTTTTCAAGAACAAATATCTAAAAATAATTCACATAGATTATAAAAATTAGGTGAAGTTGGAATTTAAATCAAAGTCTTATGTCTAACACCAAGATGCTTTATAAACTTAGCCAGTTAGCACTTCAAGTTATATTTTGTATACCTCCTAATTACTAAAATATAATTATATATTTGTAAACAAGTTTTATAATAGAATGGTCGCTACAACAAAAATATACGCTTTTTTTTGAATGTTTTGGCTGGATTTCTTTAAGTACTTCTTGCCGAAGATATACGCTTTTTTTTTTTCTTATCCTCAGCGGATAAAAAAATTTCTAAGAGAAGTAATTAAAAAAAGTGTATATTTTCGGCAATAGGTAATTAAAGAAACCCAGCCAAAACATCCGCACTGGAAGCTTTTAAATTTTTTAAAACGGAAAAAACGCTATAAAACGAAATTTGCTATAAATACACTCCATCATTATAAAAGATAACCACCCTCTCTCGATCTCGTCGATTCAGTGGATTGGGAGGAATGGAGAAAGAGGGGGTGTAATTTTGTAAAATAGGGAAGCTCGTTATTGAATGCTGACAGCGAGGATGGAAAACCGACAGCGCTGGCCCCGGCCGAGCGCGGTAGGAGAAAACGAGGGGAGAACAGTGCGACACCTACCCAAGCTAATGGTGGGATCAACCTTCGGGTATAAAATGGGGCTCAGGGGGGATCGCTCCCTTCATCCCTCGCCCCAAGCATCGTTCACTCCGTTCTCTTGTTCCATTCTCTGTTGCGTTGTTTCGTTTGTTTTTCGTTTCACTCTTCCTCCTTCTTCTGCTTTCTCTCTGGGGGGGCGCCATTGGGGGATCGAGGTAAGGGTGTCTCTGTCTGCTTGAAGTGTTGGTCTTTTGGGCTTCGGGTGTCGAGTAGTTTTATGCGATTACGGGGGAGTTGCTGTCCGATTTCCACGAAAAAACGCTGTGCTTTTTTTTCTTTCTGTTCCAAGCTGGTGAAAAATTTCGACTTTCTCTGCTGCTGATTTTGTTTGCATGGAAAAGATCGGTTACTTTCGAGTTTTTTTGGTTCGGTTGCCGAAAAACGGTTTGTTTTAATCTCTGGTCTGGTGAAAGTTCGAGTTTCTCTCGTGCTGATCTTGTTTGCATGTGAAAGAGACGTTCTTTTGGAGTAGTTTGGTTGGGTTGCGGCGGAACATCTCCGTTTTTTCCTTCTCGTCTTGTGTCTTTTGTGCCGATCTTTGTTTGCATGGAGAAGAGCGGTTCCTTTTCGAGTATTTAGCTTGGCTCGATTTCGGCGAAGAAACTCGGTGGTTTTCCAAAATCTGGTGAAATATTCGACTCTCTTTCTCGCTGAATGCTTGATCTTGTTTGCATGAAATAGAGAGCTGTTCTTTTCTGGTAGTTTTGGTTCGATTGCGGCAAAAGCTCTGTTTCTTTCTCTAATCTGGTGAAATATTTTGAGTGTCTCCCGTAGCGACCTTGTCCGCATGGAAAAGAAGCATCTTTTCCTTTTGTTCTTTTTCTTTTTTCTTCTGATCTGGGGAAACATTTCGACTTTCTTCCGTACTGCATACTTATCCTGTTTGTATGGGATGGAACTCTTCTTGTTGGAGTAGTTTGGTTCGATCACGGCCAAACACACTGTTTTTTCTCCAAAATCTGGTAAAAAATTCCGAGTTTATCGAGAATGGATCACGTTTGCGTGGAACAAAGAGCTGTCCTTTTGTTTTTTGGGAACTTATTTGGTTTTTGTTTCAGTCGGGTTGTGTGGTAGATCGCAAGCAGGGATTTTTTTTTTAGTGGGAAAACTTCTATCCTTTTGCTAGAAGAACAGAGTAGTTTTCCTTCAAGCATGGCATAAACTTGAAAAAATATGCGCTAAAATATCGGAGTTCCGTGGTCGATTGCAGGACATGCTTTTCTTTCAACAAATCGAGTAGCTTTGGTTGACCGTTGCAGAGTTGCTGAAAAATTTTAACTGTCGTCCCATTTCAAAGCAGAAATCTTCTAAGAGCATTAACGTTTTGCTACAAAATATATTCTTTTCCACAAACTTCTTTTGGCTTTTATCAGATTTAAGTTCTCTAGTAGAAGGTAAGCAGAGATCTTCTGAGGAACTTGTAAAGTTTCTGCAAAATATTATAATTTGGTGGGAGATCTGAGTTCTTGTTGATTATTTATCCTTCTCTTCAAACTTCCTCCGTGTCTTCTTTTATTTGAGTTCTTCTCTTGTAAGCAGGGATCTTTTCCTTTATTTCCCCAAAACTGTAACTTTTCGGTATGGGAAACTGAACTATTTTGTCAAAGTTAAAATCATATTCTTGCTCTCAATTTACGTTGTGAGCAGCTACAATTTCTTCTTCTTCTTCTTCTTCACCTCTTTTCATTGTGAACTGCTGTATGTTTTCATAAAAAAGTTTTAAGTTTCTGCAATTTATTATTAAAAAAAATCTAAGTTTCTACAACTTTAAATTTCTTGTATCGTGGAGGCAGAGGCTTTTTCCTTTTATTTTCCTAAATATTTATCCTTTTTCCTTTTCCAAATATCCCATAAGTTCTTTAAATAAAAAAAGCCTTTTTAAAAGTTCAGCTAAGCCCGCTCCTCACGTCGCCGTCTTGGTCTCCAGTGGATAAGTATGCAAGTTTCCTCTGTTTTGTATTCTCTCTTATCAATTACAGTTCAAAAAAGTCATATTTTTGTCGCCTTGAAAGCCTTTTCCATGGAGACCCGGAGAAAGCAAAGAACTTTTTATACCTTTTAATTTTGAAGCTTTAGTTTCTCTCAAGTTTCGAATGCGGTACAGCTTGTTTGCGTCGGAAAAACAGATCTCTCTTCAAAAAACGCTGTTTGGCATTGGCCACCGTCCCTTCCTTGCCCTATCTGACCTTTATTCCTGTTGTTTTCTAGAACCAACCTCTTGTTAGTATTCATTTGTACTGACGACATTGTCGGCATTAGTGAGAGAAGAAGAGGAGATCCATCTTAACTAGAATTTAATTTCCCTGCTCGTATGGTTTTTAACTTTACCATCCATCTCTCTTCTAGATTTATTCTTCTTCTGAGATCTGTACTCTTCTCTGCTTGTGGACTTGGCATTAACCTTGGTTTTTCTCATTTTTTAACGTAATTTTTCCTTTCGATTTATTAAAGTTAAGCATTTGTCTTCCATCCTTTTTTTCTCCCTTCTTGGAATCCCTTTCTATTGTCTGTTTTAATTCTCATTCAAATTTGCATTATCTCTTTTATTTTTAAGTCATGATGGTCAATTTTTCAAGTTTGGTATGTCTTTGGTGCTTTATTGTCAAAAATTTTAGGTGGGCGGGGTGGGAGATCCAAGACTTGTGGGTTTCTAGATGGTCTTCTTCATTGTCTTTGTTTTGTTTCCGATTGTTTCTTATTGGTTTTGGTTGCTAATTTTCTTATTTCTGATGTTAGTCTGAGGCTTCTTTGAGGCTCGAAGGGGAAAACAAGAGGAGCCATGGCGAGCCCTACATTAAGTCGCATTCACAGTGTGAGGGAGCGCCTTGGGGACACCCTATCCGCCCATCCGAATGAATTGGTGGCCCTCTTCTCAAGGTTGTCTCTATCTCCCTTTGTGTTCTATAGAAAATGTTTTTGCTTCAGTTATTTCTTGTGAGGTTGGATTACATTTAACCTTGATGGATATTAAGTTTATGCATGCATGCTCAAGCTGTTGTAGAGACCTAGATTTCCAGGCTTTTAATATTTGAATCCGAAGAGCAGTGAACTTGTCACCCAGTTGCTTATCTTCATTTCCAAAAGTTATGTCATGGCTTCCTGGTTTCACAACCTCAATCATTTACAGCATGGACTACCCTCCAAAATTTTCTGAAATCTTTTTGATTGCATGGTTCATCCTGGATCACTCAAAACACGATGCTTTTCTTGTGATATTTGTCAGGTTATGAGGATCTCTGATGGGTTATCTGATTGTTCTTTTCTTTGCAGGTTTGTTAACCAGGGAAAAGGAATGTTGTTACCTCATCAGTTGTTAGCTGAGTATGAAGCTGTAATACCCGAAGCGGATAGAGAAAAGCTGAAGGATGGGGTTTTTGAGGATGTTCTGAAAGCTGCACAGGTGCAGTGCAGTTGGATCCTACTACGCCACATTATTGTTAACTTCTGAGATTTGGTTCTTCGTTATATCGTGCATTGCTTTTGTGATGCAGGAAGCAATTGTTTTGCCTCCATGGGTTGCTCTTGCTATTCGGCCAAGGCCTGGTGTCTGGCAGTATGTGAGGGTGAATGTCAGCGAGCTAGCCGTGGAAGAGTTGACTGTGCCCCAGTACTTGCAATTCAAAGAAGAACTTGTGGATGGAAGGTAGGTGATATGAATCTAATGGATCATTTTCCATAATTTCTCCATGCTAAAACAGATGCTTTTGATTGAAGCATCTAATGGACATGCAGTCAAGTAACTTATTTTCTCTTCTTATCCTTTCCCTCCTTCAGTAGCCAAAATAACTTTGCGCTGGAATTGGATCTTGAGCCCTTTAATGCTTCTTTCCCTCGTCCCTCACTTTCAAAGTCCATTGGCAATGGAGTGCAGTTCCTAAATCGTCACCTTTCCTCAAAGTTGTTCCATGACAAAGAAAGCATGTACCCCCTGCTTAATTTCCTCCGAGCACATAACTACAAGGGGACGGTAAATTTTCTACAACTGTGTGATGCATTTATCTGTTATCTTTCATTTTTCCGAAGTTGAAATTAATGAATCTTTCCTTTTGTAAGTTCTTTTGCCCTTTTTAGTATTTGGAAATTGAACACCATACAAAGACCTGCTATCTGATGTGAGCAATAACCTGAACCAGGGGATAGGATATTTAGAATTTGATCCAATGCAAAAGTATTTAGGCTGATCAATGGAATATTTTACAACAAACTTCTTTTTTTCTTTTAGATTTCAGTTGAAAGGGACGAAATTTCCATCTAAACTGGATTACTGTTATTTTTCCTAATTAGATACATTTAACAGAAGTAGATAATATGTGTTACCAATCACTGATAGGTCTTGATGTTACTTTGCTAGCGGTTGGTTAAATATCAACAAAACTTTCTTACCAATGATTGCGAAAAATAAAAACACCAAACACTCCAATTTCCTGTTCAGCACTTTCAGTTTCATCACAGGATCATATTATATAAATTATCTGAGTTGTTGAAATCTTAATTTGTTTCTGACTAATTATTAGTCTATACCATTATTATTTTATATTTTATAAATCATCAAATTTGTCAACAATTTTATTTGTTTCTAACTAATTTTAAGTTCTATTTTAATTTATTGTTATGTCATGCAGTCTATGATGCTTAATGATAGAATTCACAGCCTCAGTGCTCTCCGAGCTGCACTAAGGAAGGCAGACGAATATCTGTTGAGTATCCCATCAGACACCCCATATTCAGAATTCAACCACAGGTAAATTCTGTGCTATTATTTCCTGAGGTTTTTGATTAAACTGAAGTATGTTAGCCACATATTCTTATACGGCGCAAAGTTTGTCAAGTTGTCACAGCTGCTTACATTATTTCGCATCTGCATGATGCTAGATTTCAAGAGCTTGGTTTAGACAAGGGCTGGGGTGACACAGCTCAGCGTTGTCATGAAACTATCCATCTTCTCCTAGATCTTCTGGAGGCACCTGATCCATGTACCTTGGAAAGCTTCCTTGGGACAGTTCCTATGGTGTTTAATGTTGTCATCCTTTCTCCCCATGGCTACTTTGCCCAAGCTAATGTCTTGGGGTATCCTGACACGGGTGGCCAGGTATAACTCAAAAATGAAATTGATTTAGAAACATATCAGAACTCACTTCTTTAACATACTATAAATCCTAATTTGCACAGGTTGTTTACATTTTGGATCAAGTTCGTGCTTTGGAGAATGAGATGCTGGAAAGAATAAAGAAGCAAGGTCTTGATATCACGCCTCGCATTCTCATCGTAAGTTCAATTTGACATCTGATGGCTTTCTTACATTGTTCAATGATTATTTCTAGTATAAAGTTATGAAGAATGTCATGGCGTCAATGTGGTAACCATATGAATGCGTCCACACTCATAATGGTCTTCTCCTGAGGCTACCTTGTGATCTTTGCAGGTGACCAGATTGCTCCCAGATGCAGTAGGCACCACTTGTGGCCAGCGTTTTGAGAAGGTCCTTGGAACAGAGCACACCCACATCCTCCGTGTTCCATTTAGAACAGAGAGTGGGACGATCCGAAAATGGATATCACGTTTCGAAGTATGGCCTTACCTGGAGACCTATGCCGAGGTAAATCTTTCATCCAATCTTTCTAAGCTTCCTCTCTGCACTTGCTTCCTTTTCAGTACATTTCGATATATTCATTGCTGCTTTTAAGTTATTGAAGTAAATTTGTAATGTTCACCTTTGTGCTGTAGGATGTTGCACACGAACTAACGGGAGAATTGCAAGCCAAGCCAGACCTGATAATTGGAAACTACAGTGATGGAAACCTAGTAGCTTCTTTATTGGCACATAAACTTGGAGTTACTCAGGTTTTGATGCTAGACATTGTTCACCCTGGGTTCTACTTAATAGTTGTCACTTATTCATCTGAATTTAATAATCTTCATTCTTCCACATGTAGTGCACCATTGCCCATGCCCTGGAGAAAACAAAATATCCAAATTCAGATATATATTGGAAGAAGTTTGAGAACCAGTATCACTTCTCTTGCCAGTTCACAGCTGATTTAATTGCAATGAACCATGCAGACTTCATCATCACCAGTACCTTCCAAGAGATTGCTGGAAGGTTATTATTCATGCCGATAGTGTCTCAGTGCACTGAATTTTTGTTCATATTAAGATGCATAAATTACTACCATTATCTGACTGGCTTCCTCTTATGTTCTGTTATTTCAGCAAGGACACTGTGGGACAGTATGAATCTCACACTGCCTTCACTCTGCCTGGGCTCTACCGTGTCGTGCATGGAATTGATGTCTTTGATCCAAAATTCAACATTGTGTCTCCCGGAGCCGACATGTCCATCTACTTCCCATACACAGAGGAGCACAAAAGACTCACCTCCCTCCATCCAGAGATTGAGGAGCTGCTTTACAGTCCTGTTGAGAATTCTGACCACAAGTGAGAACCTATCTGTATCACCTGCTTCTCTTTTGCTATGTTATTGTTCAATTCAGTTACCGACTCTGAGGTTCTTGCAGGTTTGTTTTGAAGGACAGAAGCAAACCCGTTATCTTCTCAATGGCAAGGCTGGACCGAGTGAAGAACATAACTGGTCTTGTTGAGTTGTATGGCAGGAATCCCCGTTTGAGGGAACTGGTCAACCTCGTGGTGGTGGCTGGAGACCATGGAAAAGAATCCAAAGATCTTGAAGAACAAGCAGAGATGAAGAAGATGTACAGTCTCATTGAACAGTACAAATTGGATGGTCACATCCGATGGATCTCTGCTCAGATGAACCGGGTCCGCAATGGTGAGCTTTATCGGTATATTTGTGATACCAAAGGAGCTTTCGTGCAGGTATTCTAATCTTCTTAAAAGCAAATATTATGATGCCTCTGTTAACTTTTGATAGAATATTACCAGGTAGATGACAATTTTACTCACTTTTTTCCCCTTTGTTTTCCTTTGCTTAGCCTGCCTTCTATGAAGCTTTTGGGCTTACTGTTGTTGAATCCATGACATGTGGACTGCCCACATTTGCGACTTGTCATGGAGGACCTGCGGAGATTATAGTGCATGGGGTTTCTGGCTTCCACATTGATCCTTACCAGGGAGACAAGGCTTCTGAACTGCTTGTCAATTTCTTTGAGAAGTGCAAGGAAGACCCAACCTACTGGACCAAAATCTCACTAGGAGGGCTGCAGCGTATCGAAGAGAAGTAGGCATAATGTTTTCTTAGCAACACTCTTTTATGAATTCATGGATCTTGTATGGAAGATTCAAGATTTAATCTCTTTATTGTGTGCTCTTCTTTTGAATCAATGCAGGTACACTTGGAAGCTCTATTCTGAGAGGTTGATGACCTTATCGGGTGTTTATGGCTTCTGGAAGTATGTCTCCAATCTGGATAGGCGTGAGACCCGTCGTTACCTCGAGATGTTCTATGCCCTCAAGTACCGTAACTTGGTAAGTGACATTCATTGATGAGTCTACTTGATGCTTGAGAGACTTGCTGTGTTCTCCTCTGACTAATTATCTGCTTTCTTTCAATCTCTAATTTCAGGCAAAGTCTGTTCCTCTGCATGTTGATGGAGAGGTTGCAGCCAATGGCACCAAGTAGTCTGGATAGGAGGCAAGCAAGAGTTCTGTGTTCCATTTGTTTTGATTTTAGAGATTTGTGAGGGAAGCTTTTGCTTTATAAATTCTTGTTCGTGTCATTGATATTGACAGCTGATTTTGGAGCAAATTCAGAAGTGTCAGTGCTTGCTCTTTAATTTTCATGTTATGTATGAGTCATAGTTGCCATTGGATTCTCCATAAAATTAGTACTGTTTCCTTTCTTAAAAATTGAAAACTTGGAGAAAAATGTGAATCAACTTTGATCCATCATGCCACAGAGTGTTGTGGATGGCGTTATTTCCAGACTATGTGCAATTAAGTCAGCATTTTGTGAATTTTGGTTCATGTCTACTTCTAAGTAATGTGTTTGCTGATTAATTGGCTAGAACTGGAAAGGTTTGCGGTATAGGTTGCCATCATACCTTAGAGAGCAATAGAGGTGATGCAAGTGATGGAAAGCCAAAGTTTATTGGTCGATACTGTAATTAATATTACCTAATACTCAGTTTCTAGAGGGATACTACCTTGGGAAAATGAAGATGTTCTAGTTAAACGTTTTAGAATTTTGTGGGATATTTGTCTTATTTGACCTGTCCATTGATATCAAACCATGAGATATGATTCCCTTTTTCTTCTTTTTTTTTGCCGCCTTTACAATTCTGCAGTCTTATCTGATTCCTTTTCCTTTTCCTCAGAATTCTGTAATGATCACATAAATATCAGATCTCATTGTAAAGTTGCGCTGGGTGTGATACTTCTGCACTTGTTTCATACTGCAAACATCTGCACTTGTTTATGGCACCAAGTGTATTTTTTTTTTCTCCAGAAATTCTATTTAAGTTTCTGCAAATGATTAGGAAAAAACTGAACTTTCCCTGTATTTGTGTAATAACCCAGGACCTCATCCAAAATGGCTAGTCGGAAGGTATTATTTGGGTTCCTTAATTCTGTATAAGTACCCAAGATCTACCCAGCGAATAACCGATGTGGGACTAAACACACGCCCGCATGGATCCTTATATACTCCACCCGTTCAAGCCCTGACGTCCTCGTCAGGCTAAGGGTTCAAATCTAATCACAAACATCACAATTGGCCCGTGGTCAGCCCCAATGGATCCGTGCTGCAGTGTCCTCTAGTACATATAGGTTATGGGCCGGGTCCGCTCTGATACCATTTGTAACAACCCAGGACCTTACCCAAAATGGCTAGCCGGAAGTTATTATTTGGGTTCCTTAATTCTGTATAAGTACCCAAGATCTACCCAGCGAATAACCAATGTGGGACTAAACACACGCCCACACGGGTCCTCACAATTTGTTTCCTTTGGCATGGTTAAAAGAAACAGCCCTGTTATGGAAGTTTAGCTCGGACACATCTACACTTATCAAGACATGGAGTTTGTTCTTTTTTTCTATTATATAGATTGCTTTTGCGAGTTCTCTGGTACAGTGCAATCAGAGAGTTCTATTTTCACTTTCCTATGAAAGTTCCTTCTTTTATTCCCCCTACTGAAAACCTTGTGATTTCTTGAAAAATATTAGCCTTTCTTTTCTCTGATGTTAGTCTTCCCCCCCTTACCTACATCACCGACTTGTTCTAATGAGACAAGCATACAATTTTTCTGTGATATTTTTCTATTATCCAATGGAATATAGCTTAAAGAAGTTCAGTTTTGTTTTTTCTTCTCCTTTAATCTTTTACCTAATAGCTTCCAAGACTAGGAAGTATTTTAATTTTCAGTCTGGAAGCATTTCAAATGCATCGTAACCATTTCGTGTTGGAGAAAGTGCTCTCTGTTCACAAAATTTGGCACCTTCTTACCCCCAACTTCTATTGTTTTATTTAACCAACCTCTCAGTATTAATCTTCCCTCGGAAAAACCTAATCTCATAGAATTAATGAGTAACAACTTGTTGTTGTTTACCTTGCAAGATTGATAAATGAAAAAGGATTTTAGTATTATTTGATTCAGCATATCCCATATCTTTAGAGAGAGATTATTACCTTTAGGTAGGGGTATTTAGTTGCCCATAGGGGTGCAAATGAGCTGAGCTGAGTAGCCGGTTGCTTGGACTTGACTAATTTAATAAAAGAGTTGCCTGCGCTTGGCTCGACTTGAACAAGATCTGAGTGAAGCTTCTTACTGAGCTAGCTCGAGCTTCTATATATTTTCACATTTTTTTTTTAATTCAGGAACGATTCATTTGTGCGACGAGTTCTAAACTTTGTTTCAACTTGTTGATTTAGTAATCTGAGCCTAATCTGAGCTGGCCATGAGTGGTTTGGACCCATAGCCTTAGCTGCCCAAAAGTGGCTGAAGTTGAAGTGGATCACTTTGAGCAACTTTAAACCCTCCTCCAATGTCATTGAGATGTGTTCATAGTTATGATTCACTGAACCAAGGAGAAGTTCTACTTGGACATCAAATTGTACTTTGGTGGTTACATTGCGCAAACCTTAGTTGCCAAAATCAGAAGTATGAGTACAGATATGTGGAAGCAGCTAATTAGAAAACTTGAAGTTAAGTGCTTAGAAAGTGATTGCGCAAGCTTGAGATTTTAGAAAGTTTAATGGAAGATTCTTGCTGTCGAGGAGCAACCAAATAGCCCGAAGTAGCCACTTCAAGGGAAGGCTTTTGAGTGCCCATTTTCGGGCAACCAAACAACTCTTAATTGAAGTCCCAGGTTATTAAAGATTCCATGCCAACTCCTTTCTATTGTAAGTAATCTGATACTCCCATTTTGGAATCCTAGTGCTTTCAAGAGTCCAGTATGTCTCTAAAAGTCTTTGTTGGGTTGGCATTTGGAGCTTGATATTTTTCTTGTAGTGGCTTGAGGTGACAATTTATGGTTAGATCCATTGGCCTAGTTTCCTTTGAGCGGGCTTGTGTTTGGCATAAATAGATTCGAGTAATAAACTGGTCAACCCATCTAAGCCTATTTTTTGATCGGATTTATGTTTAAACCTTTGACCCATTAACTCCTTTTGACTTGTTCAATAATTGGGTAAAGTCATAACTCGACCCGTTTAAGACTCATTTAATCTATTTAGAATCTACTTAAGTCATTTCTATCCTATTTAACACAACCTACTTAACCTAGTTACTCATTTAAATACATTTAACCTATTAAAAATCTACTTAATCTGTTTAATCTATTTAAACTGATCCAAACTACTTAGCAATAATTTATATGGATTGGATCGGATTACCTGTTTAATAAACAAGTTAAGATCATATGTGGATTTCTAACTTGCTTAATAAACAAGTTAGGTGTAGATTAACAAATTTTTAACTCGATCTATATCTGACTCAATTCGAATATAACCCGATCCAACCGGATGCCCAATTGGTTGAGGTGGTGAGAAGGCCCTGATGTTTGTATTTCAGAATTTGACAATGCATTGTTTTTTTTTTTTTTAACGGCAACTTTCTATTACTTATCATTTATACGAAGGACTAGTTTGTTTCACGAGAAGAATTTTTTTTCATTGAAATATTTTAGTTAATTATGAAAAAGTGACATATTTCAAAGTGACTTATGTTTGGTTGGGCATCCATTTTGTCTGAAAAACTTATGTGAAATATCTATTATACCCTTAATAAAAAGAAAGATTTTATCTATAAATTTTGATGGCTTGAAAATAGTTTTTTAACAAAAAAAACTCTAATTCCTAATTGGTGAAAAAATAGTTTTTTCATATTTTCATTATTTTTTAATAAAATATAAAAAAATTATTTTTATGAAAATACTACTTTTCCGCCTATCATTTGAAAACTCCAACAAAGATATTTTTTTAATTTTTCGTTGACCCCATTTTCGCCATCTTTTCTCGGTGCCGGAAGATTTTCTATCTCACGTCATTGAGACGGTGGGCGACGGATGGTCACAGCCTGTAGAGTAGAGTTCTCGTAACTCGTAGAAGATGTTGGGTATGGCTACATTTCTACATGCGAAGATACCGTATATCCCGTCCCCTCGGTCGGTCACGTGGACGGCACGTGCATAAGATGACGCAGCACCGCATAAAGCAAATCCCCAGTGTCTCTGTCCGCTGACCCGTGAGGCGTGATGGCTGTGGGGAGCCGCGCCGCCGCCTGGCTCGCCGGCGCTGCCCGGCGTATCGGTTCTGTACCCTGGCGGAACATCTCTGCCGAGGCCGTCGATCGCACCCTCCTCGTCGTCAAGGCCGCCTGCTTCGCCCACGTCATCAACTCCTACGTCGTTAGCCTCGCACTCGTGCGCACCCTACCCTCTCTCTCTCTCTCTCTTTCTCGTCTTCCACACAGTTTGTTAGTCGGTGTATAGACTCTTCCGCACCGTTTTGTAGGTGAGAGGGCCGAGCATGCTCCCCACGATGAACCTCACCGGCGACATCATCGCCGTGGATCGGGTCACCGCCCGGTGGGGCACCGTCGCCGTCGGGGACGTGGTGCTCCTCCGGTCGCCGGAGAACCCGCGGAAGACCGTCACCAAGCGGGTGCTGGGGCTCGAGGGCGACGCCGTTACCTACCTCGTGGACCCGCACAAGGGCGACGCGTCCAAGACTCTGGTGGTACGTCTCGATCGTTCGAGGGATCTATTGGTGGTTGCGGTTGATCCAATTGAGTGTGATTTTGGTGAAAGTTCTGATTTTTATGGAATTTTTTGGGGTTTTTTAGGTGCCCAAGGGGTACGTTTGGGTGCAGGGAGATAACATATATGATTCCAGGGATTCGAGGCAGTTTGGGCCGGTGCCGTATGGGCTCATCCAAGGGAGGGCTTTTTATAGGGTACGGATTTATTTTGATCTGTGATCTTGTTCTCTTGATCATGATATTATTATAAATTTTTGCCTTTTTTCCTTTTTGTGTTTGATAGTAATAGCTACATTTGGTTCTTAGGGTTTAGATTTGGATTTATTATTTTCGATTTTGTTTGCTTAATTTGTTGGTTCACTTGGGTTTTAAAATCAAAATTTGATTTTTAGCGAACTTGCTCCGGTAATGTGAGGTTTGATGATTTAATTTTTCTCATTTACTTGTACATTGACAATTGTTTTCACTTATCCCTAGATTGTCGTGATTTATTGTGTTTTCCAAGTAGTTAAAACTCCGTATACATATGGTACATTTGGAAATATTGTTTGGAAGAGTAAAAAATGAAGAAAATGTTTGTTTAAATTCCAGAGGGAAGTTGCAAGGATCCATAGATCACTTATCTCTCTTTGTGAAGTGAAGAAACTTCATAAGCATAACCATTAGTTATTTATGGAGCATATGGAAAGAGTGGAGGATGATTGCTTATGGATAGTAAAAAAGTGAGTCCAAGAGTGGGCAATTAAGTTATGTAAGTAATGCTAGTCAAAGTTTATGGGCCACAATTTGAAGTTATAAGAGAGGCCTAGAGGCTAGAGGGTATTGGAGCAAATATCAAGGTGGCTGAGAAAGGTCGTTTAGAGATAATTTGGTTGTGTCATAAAAAGGAGAGTCATTAGTTAACTTTCTTGCTGGCAATTTGTATACAAACACGAAGAGAAGATTGTAATCGACTTAGAGAATATGTCAAACATTAAGCAAGGCATACAAGAGGATGATATTGAAACTATCAAATACATTTATTAGTGAATGATGAGTGTGAAATATTATTTGTAGTAGTGGCATGATGATCCCTTAGTTTGCTACCAACTTAGTTTCTTTTCTTTTTAATGAAAAATAGGTTAAGGAAAAATAATTTCAGATCCAAAGATTTGGTTTAGTGGACAAGTAAGTCCCAGACACCTATTTAAATTATAACTTTATTAATAGCTAAATACCTAAAATATTCTCAAGGGAATTTTAACAAATCATGTTGCCTAATTTTCCCCTTGTGTCTCAATCTAAATGAGAATCTGCTACTCAACTCTCTCGCTCCTTCCCTTTTCCACCCACCCCATCACCTTTCTCCTTCGACTTGGAATGGTCTCTATCACATTTTGTCCACCAATGCTTCATCTTTGGCTCAATCCTCTCTCATTTTCCTCTCTATCACTTTTTCTATTCCTTTAAAGGGTTTTCTACAAACTTAACCCGGTACACAATCCACAATCTGTGCACCCCTGTCTTTCCACTTGCCCAACCATTTCCATTCCTTGCTGAATTTTGGATGTCTGAAAATGAGGAGGCATTTCATAATTCTACATGCCTCACATGGATCAAAGTCATCAATATATCATGAAATTCACATGGAGAAAAATATTCAACGAACCACTCACTCATAAAAACTATTTCTCAAATAAGAAATCAGTATTAAAAGCTTAAACAGATGGTTTTATCCTATGATCTAGAAGTTCAATATAATCAGAACATTTGATGTAAATCAGTGAGTCCCTTTCTCTAAAAGTTTATGTACTTCCATGTGAAGCAAGACAGAATCAGATTCCAAACCACTGCTGTTGCAGTTGTAGTTAGCACAAATATTGATTTTTTTTCTACTTTAGTTTCTAACAAACAGAGATCAAGTAGACTCATCACACCTGAAGCTTATATACATAATTGACACTCAGATAGGTTTAATAAACCGGAATATTAGGCATGGATTTGAAATTCTCAATTAGCGAGCTGAATTTAATAGGAATATCTTACATCATTACTTTGAAGCTTCTTCCTTCTCTGTTATTATGACTATTATGTGGTAGACCAGATATAATCTGTATCCAATGATAAAGTGGCTTTGCATAAGCAGGTGTATGTTTTTTTCCTCCCCTAAACAAGGTGCAAACCTATTCCAATCAAGAACTGATTTCGAGCAGTATCTTCACTCTCAGAGACTAAATATACAAAGATAAAACAAGGACATCTAGTGAACAAGTGCTAACTGTACAAGATAGAAGAATGGTGAGCAAATTTATATTCTGATTTTCAAGAACAAGATCTTAAGTCTACTTCATGAAGACACTGTGTCATCCAAAATAAATATTTAAAGATTTTAAAAGTGAAAATAAAGAGATGAGGAGGTGGAAGAGATAAGCAGTGGTAAAGGTGTAGAAGAAACAGAGTTCGAGAGACGGAAAAGAAAAAGGGAAGGATTAACACAGAGATATCTTGTTCTTGTGATAAGACTGGATGGCAGCATGGGTGATGGGGCAGATGGGCACTTGCATAGATGAGGGGAGGTGAAGGACGGGTGGGAAAGAGGGTATGAGTGGAAGTAGATGGGTCATAGTCTCATAGATGGATTGAAAATCCTCTACGGTATATCGTGAAATTTAGCAAACTAAGATTAAGGGATGTTTTATCTGTCCACGATGTATTATTCATAAAAAAAGGGGGACTATGCTGGAATTTTAGACAGATTAAAGGATCATTGTGTCAAAATCCCCTACTATTTTTGGTGAGACTTATGGGTTCCTTGTTTTGATGCATGAATGACCTATGCACTTATAATAGATGGCATTATTGTTGATATTTATAATACTTAATTACATGTTGGATGTCTAAATTATGAGGTGAGAACACAAGTGGGGTTTAAGTTGAAACTTCACATAGTGAAGGCTTGTAGAATATAACAATAGAATTTACCTAGCACATATTATTGGAAGGTAAATATACATGTAGGATATGTAGTGGAAGTCAATGTCAATGACCAATAGTTACCTTTAGTGTAATAACCATTTTTATGTTTGATCCTGTGTACGGATGAACAAAGAGATGGAAAAAAAGAATTTTCCTTCAATAAAACAAGGTAGATGAAGCGGTTATCTGGTAAGCCGTTCTTTCTAAAGCACTATATAAATAATAGTTTGTTTCTAAAGCACTGTATAAATAATAGTTTGTTAAGAAGTTTGTTTCACATGTAACTATCAAAAGTGTTTCAACTCGGCCAAGATATATTGCTATGTATTGGTCTCTACCACTCATGGAGACCATCTAATTGACATCTCGGCCGTCATTTTCTTAGCTGATATGATGTGAGATATTGGCTGATATGATATAAGCAGCTGTTATTTCTCAATCAATTTTTACTATTTAAATTAATGTTTTAGTTATTACATATTTAAATTAATGCCTTAGTACAATAATTTATTTCAGATTTACTTTATTTGTTGAGATTTAAGTATCCACATTCCTAAGATATCCCAAATATCACGGTTTTTCCCTTTTGGCCGAAGTTTCGATCTTGGCCAAGATTAACCGAGATCTCTGTCCATCTCGGTATTGGCCACCCACTGAGATGGTTGAGATCTTTGGGTTTGAAAACCTTGGCCACCATCAACTTCCAAAGAAATCAATGTGACATAGGCAGGTGATCATCAAACAATTCGAGGATGTGCTTTAATATCCGTGAATGATCTCATGATGTAATTTTTGTTGAAGGATGTAGGAAAAGGAGGGGAAGGCCTAAAAGTAACATGGATAGATTTGCAAGAAAACTATAAAAATGCTTCATATAATATCAGAGTTGGCCTAATAAAAAATACTTGGTCACCAAGGATCCTTGAATCTAACCCCAATAGTTGGGAGAAGGCTGGATAATTATGCTGGGTGGTTGGAGGAGAATAGAACATGTTTCCTCATCATTATAACCAAACAAATTTACAGTTACAGTAACATCTCATTTGTTGAATTTAACATCAATAAAAACCTTAGCCTAAAGTGCAGTTGATATAGCAGCTTGGATATTTAAAGTAATGCAGATTTTCCTAACTGAATGCATATTGATATTTAACATCACTAATATCGATGAAAATTTGAATCAAGTTAGTTTTGAAAATACTCAAACCTTTCTCACTCTTCAATCCTCTTTAGTACTCATCTTTATCCGTACAATTGAGCAAGCTTAAGCAAGCTCTTTATTTTGAACATTCTAATAAGGTTGTGGACATCTAACACCAGGAGAGTGTACTCTCCCACGCTGGGCATGAGATTTATAATCATCTCTCCCGCCACTCACTGTTGCCTTCCGATTGCAGAGTTATTACTGAGTTGGCCATTTTAAGTGGATTCAGCCCTATTTTTATCCTTTTTCGAAGAAAAATAGGAATTTATTCTTAGATTTAAGCTTTCTTGTCCTTAAAACTGATTATGAAGTCATGAGTTTATATATGCATATTTGATCTCTTAATATTCATCACATCAAGTTCATTTTTATTATTTTTAGCATGGACTACAGTACATGATTTCAATAAAAATATGAGAGTATTTGATGGCAAGCACAACAAACACTAGTTTTACTTTTAAATCGATTGTTACTAGTACATGAATCTGTTCATCACAGGGCCTCTTTTCAGATGCTCTTATGATAATTCACAATTGAGGGTGCTATTCTTTAAAATTCTTTTAATGTTTTTCAGGTTTGGCCACCAGAAGGTTTTGGATTCATTGGACAAAAGGTATCTATATAAAGGTTCTACTCAGATGCTTTTTTTTGTAGATGATTTATTATAGTTCATGTAATTTGTTGATTTTTTATCCCATTTTCAGGTCCCAAATTCCCGGTTAGGTTTTTAGGTGGTATGATGAAATCTTAAATATGAAATCTTATTTAAGTATTATTGCTATTTCTTTATTGAGATGCTGCTAACAAGCTGATGCCATAATTGGTATAATCCAATACATTTCAACTTTCTAGGCAAGGATTTTAATTTCTTATATGCCAATTGTCTCACTGAGGGGCATATTGAGATGAATCAAAATATCAGTTTATCTCAGATGAGCTGCAAGGCAGAAGAATTTTGACCTGGCTGTGATATTGCAATGTTTTGGCCAACATATAATTTCTGAGGTATTGAAGTATTGACTGATGTAGTAAAAAGGAGATTGACGATTGTTTTCATCTTTAATACTTGTTCACCAAAAAACTCGGCTTAAATCTTGGTATCCTGTTGGCTGGTGTTTCATGATACGTCAGTTTATATTAACACGATATATAGAACCAATTTTTTAGATACAGTATATCGATGAATTGTTGATACTGGTACAAACCAATATCTCAGCCAAGATGAAAACCAAAAATTCCAGATGAAGCCAATATATAAACCATGGGCTGCAGGTTTTGTCCTTCTGTCCTCAGAGAAGACAGTTCCCCGTTGTACCCTCTTTCCAACAGGTCACTACTAGTTTGGATTCTTTTAGCTCTGTTGACTGTACTCAACCTTTCATCCTGAAAAGTATTTGGGCTGCCATGCTATCCAACTCTCTTAAAACAGACCTGCCCACCTCAGCATTGGCAAAGTTTGTAGCTTTCAAACAGGTGCCATGGTTGGCGTTAATAGACTTCTTTTAATTTTCTCATCTAAATTTAGTAATCAAAATACATCATCTTGCATAATGCTGATCAATGACTTGAAATGACTGATGCTGCTGCTCTTCAGCTGCTAGAACAACTCTTCTTTCAGTAATGTTCTACCACTTAGCTTGATTTTGTTCTTTCCAGACCATTGATCTACCTTTTTTTTTCCTGTATTAGCTAAACAGATACTCCTATCAAAGGACATGACGTGACATTTATTTTAATTAAATATAATCTAATATGCTATTTTTATTATTTTTTGCCCCCCTTTTCAGGTTACATCCCTTTGACTAGAACTCATTGTTCAAGGCCAGAGATGCAAAAAGATTGGGCCTGAAACAGGGATTCCGTGATCTCTGTTTGATTAGTCCGAGCTCTATCTTCAATTGCAACAAAGTAATTAAGACACAAGTTTTGCTGCCGCCAGTGGAGCCTTAACAACAATTTTTGCAGTCGTAAAAGTTGTCCCCTTTTCTGTTTGTTCTTATTGTTGAATAATGTACTCAGAGATTGGCTTGCTTGTTACTGGCGGCATTGCATGTTTTTGGCCAGAGGCTCATTCTGGAGAGGTTGGAGATGAATGTGACCTATCATGCATGTGAAACTTAGCTGATTTTAACTATTGGATTCGATTAATTGAATTGTGTTGGGTTTATTCCTGTTACCTCTTTGGTTTAATGGAGCTTGGATTTTGCCTGTTACATGATCTGCACTTCTCATCTTGGACAGGTTCGAAGCCTACATCAGGACATTCTATAACAGATTCTGCAAGCTGAAAGCGTGTATTAGGCGACATCAGAACCAGTGATTTGAATGAATTGGTTTGCTATGTTGGACTAATGTGTTTGAGAAGAAAAACGATGGTGTCCAAGCGACCAACCTCAGAATGATCGAATAGGACATGAACAACATCATGCATCCGCATCCTAATTTGTTGTATGCATTTAGTGGGACAATTTTCAAGTAAAGGCTGTGTTGGATGCTCTGAGCCCAATGTCCGAGAACAACTGTAGGAAGTAATGAGAAGGGAATGAAACAAATTCAGCAAGTAATGGGAAGGGAATGAACCCATAAGCATCGGGAAGGGACAATTACACTTTGAATGTATTTGGCTCGCGACTGGAGTTGGAATTTGAACTGAAATGAGAATCAGAATAGCCATATTTTTCGATGCGTTTGGTTTATGATTGGATTTAAGATTGAATTAGGTTTTAGGGGATTAGGGCAAATTTCCATTCTCCTCTTGAATTGGAATCAGAATGGAATTTTTCTCAATCAAATAGATAAAATGAGAGTTACTCATTTTTATTCTAATTTTAAAGCAGCCTAACTTTCTCCGACCGTTAAAATTCGCCATCCATAAATCACCTCTGACCAACATCTTTCCACCTTTTGGAGGTTCTAGTGGTAGCATCCTTGTGTCACAAGTCACATAACAAATGAGGACTCCTGCTGATTAAGGGAATCTTTAGTACAATTGGTTGCATAAAATCTTTCTCTTGGTCCGAGATTTGCCATCCAAGATATGTTAATAGCATATCTCAGTGTTTGAACCCAGAGGGTTTAGGTGCATATAAACCACAAATTATTGTTGTTTTTGTTTGCCTATAATTTCGAGGCTAATTTTTGGTCGAGCAAGTTTTGTTAATAGGAAATAAAAGAGAGAAATAAGGATATTATGCGGCAAATAATTTATGATGGTTTTCTCTAATAATAATTATACTTAATATAAATAAATTTGATCAACATAATTAATATTTGTTTTTCATAAGCTGTTTAGCAGACAACTTTTGTTCTAAGTCTTATTCCAGCTTTAGTCTTGAACCAAGGCGTTGTCTAAGGTAATGGAAATTCGAAAGAGCATTTTTCTCATTTCCTTATTGTAGATGCTCTATTGTTTAGTTGAAGAACAAATGGAAGGATATCCCCCCAAAGTATCCTATTTTTATTGCCAGTGACCAATAAATTGGGCATTATGCTATGGCAGGGATGTCCCCCACATGATTTGTAGGTCTCGAATAGACCTGTTTATGGACCGGGCAAGGTTGGCTTTGCTCAAAAGTTAAAATAATTTTTTTCGACTTCGATTCTGCTTAGCCCAACTTTCAGGCCTATATATTTTAAGCACAAGCCTAGCTCTTACCTAAGCTTCAGGTTGGATCTCGGGCTTCATGATATTTTTTTTAAATAATAAAAAAACTTTAAAAAAGCTTAAAAATATTTAAAAACTACTAAATATAAATAATTAAATATTTCCAACAATCTACACCATGCATATTACCTTATTAAGTTCACGTGCCAATAATAATTGTTAATTAGGTCTACAAGCATATCAAACATAAACAAATAATACAAAAAATGCAAAAAATCAGAATATATTGGGCTCTCGCTAGGATTTAATTCCCGAGCGCGAGCTTGGCCCGTTTATTACATTGGTCTATTTTTTAGGCCTAGCCCAAGCCAGAAGGTTTAAACCTTAGGCCCGAGCTTATCTGGCCGTCCAGCTGTGAACAGGTCTAGTTTTCATGTTCAACTCGAGATAGGTAGAAATTCTATTAGTAGGAAAAAAAAAAAAAGGAGTTAGCTGAGATAAAAAACTGAAGAAGAAGAGTCTTGGCCGACGCACCAAGTGATATGATCGAGCTCGAGTCTAAATTTTAGACTCCATAGCCAGTTCAGGTCCTCCATGGGCTAAGGTGGACCGACTGATTTTTTTTTTTCTCTCCTTTATATACGGAAAGGGTTCAAAATTGAAGTAAAAGAGTTTAATTATGTGTTGACGTGACGTCTTTAATAAGGTGTCATCCTTTCTTTCCCATCCCGCAAACCAAAACTAAACGAAGCCCTCCGAGGCCGACCTCTTCCTCTCCGCCCATCGCTTCAACCTCTTCCCGACATTGAAGCAATTCGCTGCCGTCTTCTCGGTGGCATCCAATAGGTCAGTCTCGATCGATTCTTCCTTCCTCTTCCCTCTTTATTCCCCCCCACCCCCCCAAATTTCTAGGGCTCGTATGGTTTTTTCCATTCAATTCGGTGCTTGTAATAGGGTTTTTTGTTGGATGCTGCGATTATCTAACCTTCGGTTAATCTCTTATCATTATTCGAGGTGGATACGATCGCATTAGTGAAAATTTAGAGATTTTTTTTATTAATATACACCTGAATAAGAAAAAGAAGGAAAAACGGATGTTTTCTTTGGAAAGCTTATGATAATATTAATTAGACGGGGAAAATATTTTGGTGATGTTGTGGATTGTTGGTAGAGAGACCAACTCTGATGAACAACACATGCATGATCACATGATGGGGTAATTAATTGCGCGAGCCCCGAATTTTGCATGTACATCACAATTTTCTTGGCTTTTTTGTTATATTCTTCATTTTTTTATTCAGTAATTTGAGATCAGGACGTTATACGAAAAAATAGTGGAGATTAGGGAATACTGCTGTAATCTTAAATTTTGTGGTTATTTTTTTGATAATGCTAGGAAAATATGATTTCCAAAACTGAAGGAGGATTGACCTATCTATTTTCTTAGATACTCAGTATTATGTGCTGAGTAGTTAATGCAACTTGGGAAATCTGAAGAAGACTTGAAAGAGTAATTCTTGTTGATGTGGACTGCTAGTGGAGTTACATGTTCCGTCATATTAAGGGCACTATAGTCTGGGACTAGTGTTGCCAACACCATCTTGGATCTTGGGTTTTTGGACATGTCAAAACACTTGGAAATTTTTGGGGAATACTACATGGTGTAGAGAGGCAATGTTAACATTTTTCAGGTTCATGGCAATAAAAGTTTATGTTTATGAGTTTGTGTTATTAGTTGGAACTTAGTGAGAGATACAAAGTTTTGAGTATTTAACATCACTATAAAGTTCTTGCTGGTTCAACTTGCTACGCATCATCCTAATACTATACATACACACATATATCATAGTACAATCCATGGGCTTTTGAAGATTCTGTAGGGCTTATTTGGAGTTTGGACATATTGGCATCTTTGTTATAACATTGTGTAAGACCCTGAAGTTATGACTTTTGGTGATCCCTTGTAACAAGTGGAAACTTAGGGGAAACAGATAGGTTTGAGCATATTTTATTTACTTGATGTAAGATTATGGTGTGATTTGTTAAGGTGATGCTTGTTGATGGTTCCTTGTTTTTCACACAAGCTGCATAGATTCTGGAAATAGTCCATGGGTAAAAATAACTTCATTAAAGTGGTTAGTGGTGTTGCTGAAATATGCTATGTATTTACTCAGATTATTGGCCCTATTAATGAAATAACTGAGAGGCACTCTAAGCAAGGAATGTGGGATTCTCTAACATTGAACAGATTATACGGGCAATTAATGTGCTAATAAGCCTTTTAGCATCATCTTGTTGGGTGTTCAACTATACTGTTGCTAGAAAACCTGATTCTAGTTACCTGTGCTTGACTATATGAATATTTCTTCACCATTCATTTCTATCAAGCATGACCTTTATATTAATCAAGAAATTTTTCTACCCCTTTTATTTTTTAATTGTACCATTAATAAATCTCATGTTAGTGTTCTTCATCATAGGCATCTATTATATTTTCTTTTATCAATATTTTTACTACATGAATAAATCATTTTTTTCTTTGGTATATCTACCAAGGGTTGTAGTCATAGTGTTCCACCTATTCAGCTACTTCAACCATTTCTGAACACCTCATATCATTTCCAAGGCGTATGACAGTTCGATTATCTATGGACCGACTTCTTGCCTAATGCCTCTTTCCTATGCAATCTTGTGTTATGCCTTTTCAGTTTCATAAAGTGCAACACACCAACATCCACTTGGTTCTAATAAGTACAAAAAAATTGAGGAAAAGGAAACACTTTTGCATTAGTGTATGACTATATCATTGTGCTAAGAACATAGCTAGTAGAAGCAATGTTTTAAAATGCACCTAGCAAGCACGGATACTCCAGAACACCACCCATGGCCATAACTGATACGTATCATATATGGATATGGCTCTAGTACATGTCTGATATAGGAAAGAATTTTTTTTTGGGTTTTTTGCATCCATACCCTTCTAAATATCAAATTTTGCGTGAATACCCTTTCAAAATTGATATTTGCATGTATACCCTCGTAAACTCTGTTATTGTACAAATACCCCTAATATAACGGTTGTTCTAACGGTGTTAAAAAAAATCATATTTATATTAATTACAAATAAAATAAAAATTTGAAATGACGTTATTATCCTTACTATTCCCTCCCACCGCCACCCCCTCCGGTGCCCGGCTTCCTCCCCGCCCCCTGCGTAGTGGGATCCCAAGAAGAAGAAGAAGATAGGAGCTCCACACAGCTGTGCTTTGCTTCAGAATCTCTTGGGCCCAGAAGAGAGAGAGAGAGAGGACTGCTGGTTCACAGAATCCAAAGGAACCTCGGCCCGTCAGGATTCTCTCTCGATCTATTACACTGTTGATACCTCTGGTGTCTCGATAGCTGGCTTTTTCTTTTTCCTCCTGTTTTTTGGTTTTTGTTTCTTTTAACTTTTGAATGGAGAAAGTGAGGGAACACTCAACTAAATATGGGTCATGTGCAAGTTTTCTGCAATGAAATTGGATTTTGGAAGAAGGTCGGGCTTGTAGATGGACTCAGTTAGTAGGTCATGGGTCACCTATTCTGATTGGAGGTCAATTGCAAGTCTTTTAAGTCATGGGTCGCCCAGCACCTCATAATTATGATATGACTTTTGCCCAAATTCTTATCCAAAAGTGTGGTAAAGTTTCTATTTACTTCTATATTCTTATAAAAATTTCTATTTGCACGCCTACCTATTAAAGATATTTTAGTCATTTTAATTTAAAACCGTTAATTTTTTAACGGCATTAGATGGCATGGGTACAAATGCAAAAACAGGAATAAAAAAGGGTAGAATAGCAAAATAAATATTTTACGAGGGTATACATGCAAATATCAATTTTGGAAGGGTATTCACGCAAAATCCTTTTTTTAAGAAGGGTATCCATGCAAAAAACCCTTTTTTTTTAACGAAAATGGGATCATGATACTCTTGAGATATGTCTGAATACTTCCTAGATACTCTTGGGATATGTCTGGATACTTCCAAGATACCCTGGGAATGCTTCTGGGATAGTTATCAGCATGCTCGGGGAGTTATCAAGTTGGGTCAAGCGGTTTGAACCCAGATTTGTTTCCGCACTCAAATTACTATAAGTTATTAACTACCCTCTTTTCCTTTCCTATGCCCTAATTGAGGTTAATTTTTTTTTTCTTTCATCCCTTTCTTTATTCAACACTTCTTTTGTTTTTGCCTTCGTTTGCCGGAACTATGACTAGAGATGCTTTTCTTTACTTTTAATTTTGGTATTTCTCGTGCATGCGTATCACACAGTGAATAAGAGACATGGCAACATTGAGGGTTGTTTCCTAAGCTCATTTTTTGGATTTAGCATAATACTTTCTACATACAATTATGATTTGACATTTTGTTTGTATCGCTGCATTTATTCTTTTGGATGGTAGATGTTTATTGTGTTGCTGGTCTGCTGCATTTGTTTCTATTTGGCTCTAGTTTGTCTAGTTTCGTTAATTTTGTTGTTCACTCACTGAATATTTGTTGCTGCTATACTTATTATTCATATACTTTGCAGCATGTATTCTCCTTAGCTGGTTGCATTTGTTTTAATTATGTTGCTGTCTTGCCACATCTGTAATTCTAGGATAAAGAATGTTTGCTGCATTTATGTGTACTAGCATATACATGCTTACTAGATTTATTTTTATTATATTGCTAAGTATTTATTTAGTTTCCATTTTCCATGGGCCTACATAAGAGTGGCCAGATTTGTGGTCCCACAATGCTAAGAAGGGCATGTATGCGGTCACACAATGATAAGTGGGCTACATGTGCAGTTGCATGATGCTAATCCTGTTGCATACGTGTCCAGAAAGTGCTAAGCAAAACCTGTTCTTCAAAAGAAGTGCTAAGCAAATTATCTTTAAGGCCCATATGTCGCCCAACCAAATATTACTAGCCATGTATTGGGTATGCAGTGCGGTCAAGGGACCGCATGCACATATTTATTTGCATATACGGACATATGCACCACATTCTAGGACACTCAGTGGAAGCAATCTGGCTTTTTTCAGCATGCAGTGCACAACATTTAGTCAATCTTTTTGGTCCATAATTTTACCCAAAAAAAATCTTTTTGGTCTATTGGGTATTTCTATCAATCATTCACTGTTTAGTCAATTTGTTAGAGTGAAGGATTTTCTTACTGTAAGTGGAATGCTTTGCAAGGAATCGCTGTTGATGCTCAACAGGTTTCCATGTGTTCGAAACATTTTTGGCTTTGATGTTCCCCATTGCTTGTTGTTTTTGTCTTGACCTTTTTCCAATCCATTAAAAGGTTTTTTTTGTTTAATTTTCAGATATAAGTGAATTGCAGGGTAACTATTGGAAGAAAGATTAGAAACATGCTAATGGAAATGCTTTGCCTTGCTTATCTTATGACTTTCTTAAATTCCTATGTTAAATGCTATGTATAATTGTGCCTTTGTGTTAATTTCTTTTAATTTTGCCTTCTAAGGATAGAAGAGAATTGCAAGGATATTGTGGGAGCAAGATGATAAATATGCTAATGAAATGCTTTACCTTGCTTTTCATTTGATTGTATTTGTGTTAAATTAACGTTTGAAAACTTAGTTTAGGTTTCAGTTTGGTTTTAGCCAGGCCCATTTCAACAGTTTTGGACGTTTTGTCCAAGTTTCGGGGTTTCAGTCAAAAAAAAAAAAAAAAATCAAACAAAAGCCTAAAAAATGAAATAAAAGAAAATAAAAAAAAGTCAAGAAAAGTTATGACACAACAATTATTATTTTGTGTTATATAGATTCTTTATATGTATAGATTGGATGATTATAGGCTGAAGTTAATATAGCATATTAGTAAGATTGAGCATACTAATATTCCTGAATAATTTACCTCTTGAACCTCAATTGGGGAAAAATTCATTATATTGACAATTTTAAAGTTTTCAATGCCGATTGTAAATATTTTTCTCCTTTTTTTAGTAAAACTCAGAGCATTTATTTCCTATTATTTTGAGGTTAACTGGCTGTTTAATCAAATTCATGTAGTTATAGAAAAATATATATAAAAAGGAAGTTATTCCTATGCAACGAATTATATTTATGTTAGTCTTTGCAGAGTATCATAATAAGGGCATTTTTGGAGAAATAGCCACATCGATGGCTGTATGTACCCTCTTTGAATTGAACAAAAAGAATGAAAAACCATTGAAAATTGACATTATATGGCCTGTGTACTTAAATGGATGACAAAATGACCCTAATATGATATAAACATGGATATATATATATATATATATATATATATATATATATATATATATATATATATATATATATATATATATATATATATATATTTTAAAAAAGGCATCTACGTTTGATCGTAAGTCAATTTTGGTTAGAACTAGCTGAAACCAGTGAAACTGGACCAAAGCTGACTGAACTGCCAAAACTAACTGAAACCTGAAGCTAGATATCAGCTTTGGTTCAGTCTCTGGAGAACCTGATCTGTTTCGGCCTTGGTCAAAACTGGTTTGTGTATGCTGGGACTTAAAACCTTGTGCTAAATGTTATCTTGCTGTTTGTTGATATTGGTGTTTCAATGAAACACTAAAGAAGGATATCTGGATCCTGGCGATTTTTTAGATGTTTATATCTGAAAGTAAATATATGACAACTGCAGGCAGGAAAAGCTCTATTTGTTGATAATCATTGAGTGTTGAATGGAGTTCATGACAAAATCTGAAGGGATCATTTCATACTCTTCGCTTTCTAAGCTTGATAAAGAAAATCATTATGATGGAAACTTTAAATCTGATATTTTGGGTGGCCATCGAAAGGGTATTTCTTCAGCAGGACCAAGATTCTTAGGACAGGATTTCTTATATCAACCATCACTGGAATCTGATTTTTATGAGGGGTATGATTCAGGCAAGGATCCATGTATTTTTGCTCAACCCAAAGCTAATCCTGAAGTGAACTTGAGAACTGTATTAAGTGGGATAATTG
The DNA here is from genome assembly GCF_051530095.1 of Phoenix dactylifera. Lineage (NCBI taxonomy): Eukaryota > Viridiplantae > Streptophyta > Magnoliopsida > Arecales > Arecaceae > Phoenix > Phoenix dactylifera. The sequence continues at coordinate 22,271,227 of NC_143204.1, read as the reverse complement.
CAATTTTAACTGGCCAGAACAGAACTCAAGGTGATAGTCAATCACAACAAAATTCAAGCTCAGACATATCATTTCTTAGTTCTGAAAAGAATGGGGACAGTTTTTTGCATCCATCAGTTTGCACACCAAGTGCGCCACCTCTCCTTGAAACAGAAGCTATCAGTTATGGTGTACATAGAGAAATATTGGAAGCAGAACCTCCTGAATGGCTGCCAGATAGTTACACTGCTGTCTGCCTGCAATGCACTTCTCCTTTCACAGCCATTACTCGTGGAAGGCATCACTGTCGGTTTTGTGGAGGTATCTTCTGCAGAGACTGTACGAAGGGGAGATGTTTGTTGCCTGTCAAGTTCAGAGAGCGCAATCCTCAGAGAGTATGCGATGCTTGCTATGATAGGCTTGATCCACTGCAGAGCATTTTGATTAACTCCATTAGCAATGCGATGCAATCATCAAAACATGATGTTATGGATTGGACCTGCACAAGAGGGTGGCTGAATTTGCCTGTGGGTGTATCAATGGAATATGAGATATATAAGGCATCAACCACACTGAGGAGCTATTGCCAGGTGCAATATTCTGTATTTTCCTTTTTCTATCAATAGCTTTTTCTTGTGAAGCATATATGACTGTCTACGTTATAGTCTGGATACATCATAATATATTTCCACTTTTTGATATGTGCAGGTTTCTAGATTGAACCCTGAGAAATCTATCCCCTCGGCGGTTCTCGTAGGAGCAAAAGGGCTTGCCATACTAACAGTTGCTAAAGCGGGTGCATTTCTTACGTATAAAGTTGGTACAGGTCTGGTAGTTTCTCGTAGGTCAGATGGGTCATGGTCTGCACCATCTGCCATTTTATCTGTTGGGTTAGGATGGGGAGCACAGGTAGGCATACATTAAGATGAGTTCATGCTACTATGTTTTTTCCACCCTCCACTTTTGTAGTTATGATGTTAGGCATTATTATTTAAACAAATTTACCTGCAGAGGCACATAGCGGTGTATCATGTATGAAATCAACATGGTTGAGTCAGTGAAAAACTGTGAAAAGAATAGTGGCAAACAATGATTAGTTGAGGAAATTTTGTTAGGAGCTAGACCATACAGAACTTTATAGAGGAACGGAAGAATCATATAAATTTTTAGTTAGAGCATTGCATGTTGTAGCAACAGATGTCTAACAATCTTATAACTTGTTGTGTACATTTATACACTTAATTGATGATCCATTAGAGTAATTTTGCATGTACAAGTATGCTAGTGTTGAATTCTCTCATGTTAATGAGTTCTGACTTTTCCATTCGTTTCTTAAAGGGATCATGTTACGCACACTAGCCATCCCTCCCCCTTCCCAACACAAAAAAATGCATACATAATTATCATATTGTAGATGATATTTTTCTTTACCTAAAATAATATATATAATTTTATATAAAGACTCTCAAACTGTAGAGAATCAAAGCATGTCCAACAATTTGATGGGTAGTTCTGTTTTTGTTAAGCAAGTTCTTGAAACTAGACTACACTTTATGTATTTACTAGTTATCCTAACTAGTGCGTTGGATGCTATCAAATTTATCTTTCTGATTTCATTGGTGAGTAAGGGTTGCAAAAAAATGTTTTGAATCATTGATTTGAAATTTATTAATGAGCCAAGATCATGCTCAGTTTCCTGTGTTTGGAACTTATCCTAGAACTTTGCTGTCATGCCTTTGAAATTAAAAAAAAGGCCTGTTGTCTGATGTTTCCCCTTCTATCATACAGATTGGGGGCGAGCTCACAGATTTCATCATTGTTCTTCATGGCAGTAAAGCTGTGAAGGCATTCACTAGCCGCATGCACTTTTCTCTTGGGGCTGGCTTGAGTGTTGCAGCAGGACCAGTTGGCAGGGTGTTTGAAGCGGATCTCCGAGCCGGAGATAGAGGGTCTGGCATGTGTTATACTTACAGTTGCAGCAAAGGTAATAATTTCCTGAAGCAAGCATATGTCATGATAAAGTTCAACTAAATTAATTCAAGGTCTTCCACTCTAAAAGTTCTTCAAACATCCTATGAATGAAGATTCCTTTTCTGTCTTCTTGACAATCTTCAGCACATCCTATTTATTCCTTTTCTATCTTGTCAGCAATTCTCTTGAAGTTGCATTTGCATCAAAATAGGTGGGAGCATTTATTAGATTATAAAAGACTTTTTGTATAAAGCAGCAGTTGCAAAATAAGGAAAGACAAGGAAGGTGTTTAAATATTCACATATTTATTTGAAGAAATGTGACTTTTTTAATAACTTTTTTTCCCCTCCTTTTCTTCTCTCTCCCCTCCCTTCTCCCTTCAAGCCATACAATTAATTGCCATGATTGTAACCCAGAGCTTTACCATAAAAAAGTGTTAGTACCTCATGCCATAGCTGCACCACTTAATGCATGTCTATATTGATAAGTATGATGACCATATATGCAGCTAGCGGGTTTGGTAGTGCCTTGTAATTTTTATTAAAAGAAATTTGATGTATTTGAGTATGATGAATAGGTGCTTTTGTTGGGGTCTCCCTGGAAGGAAATGTTGTTGCAACAAGGATGGATACTAATTTGCGTTTCTATGGTGATCCTTATCTGACCACCACCGACATCCTTTTGGGGACAGTGGAGAGACCAAAAGCTGCTGGGCCTTTGTATTCTGCTTTGGATGACCTATACTCAAAACTAAGCTGTTAGCTTTCACAAGGGATCTCTTATGCATCTCTCTCTTTTCCTTGAATACAAACTGAAACTCATGTTTCTTAGTTGCTGATGTTTAATATTGTTATGGTTGCCGAATTCAATTGATTCTCTAGGTTGCACATTATGAGCTCTAAAGTATTGTGCTACCACAACTGTTCAGTCATCCACATTTATGTACAGGAAAAGGAATTGTATATATAATAGCAGAAAATACGGGAGAAGCATTAGTTTGGGTTGGTATATGTTTCAAGCTTATGATCACTGGACATTGTATCGAAAATTCGTTATAGGAGCATATTATGGAATATTGCTTGAATTAGTTTCAAACTTAAATCCAAATATGAAGTGTTGCTGGAATTTGGACCCGGGGGCGAGCACTGGGCCAGGAAGGAGTTCTAGGAAGGCTTGGCGAACGGTGGCTATCCGGCAATGTGCGGCGTCCTCCGGGAGACCTGCAAGAGGCCGGTGGCCGGGGTTTTCGGCGCCGACCCTCCGATGCTTAAGTCAGAGGGGGCAAATGTATGAATGAACTGTAGCCGTAAATAGTCAGAACTTTTTTTCCCCCCTAAAAATGGAGAAGTTCCCCTTTTATAGAGGGGGCTGAGTTACTTGTGATGTGACGGGGCGAAGGTACTGCCGTATGGTTGGACGTACAGTGGGAGTTAATGCTCGATCGTGTAAATCAATGCTGTCTTCGTAGGAGATCAGGCTTGAGTCTTTGAATTACTACGGAACCATGCTGTCGTTTATGGCCAAGTAGGTTTGCCGTGTGGAGCTAAACATTCGTAGACAACAGGAGCCATGCGTTTTAATTGTTGAGTGAGCCATACGAGCCACATGCCTGCAGAGGTCACATGCATTGATTGTCGAGTGAACTAGGAGTTCGGAGAGGCCATACGCTTTAATTGTTGCGTGAGCTAAATGACTGGGGAGGCCATACGCATCGATTGTTAGTAAGGATAGGGCACGATTCGTGGGAGAATACGATAATGGCGGTTTATCACTCGAATGCTTCCGAGTCGGAGGAGCCGCTTGGGCGCTTTCAAGCCCTTCAGGATCCACTCGGCCACCCCTTACTCAGAGGGATGCCCGGTCGCCTCCTGCTCGGAGGGATTCTCGGTCGCCTCCTGCTCGGAGGGATTCTCGGTTGTCTCATGCTCGGAGGGATGCCTGGTCGCCTCCTGCTCGGAGGGGTGCCTGGTCGCCTCCTGCTCGGAGACAACCTTTTTTCCCCCAACACTATCCCCCGACTTCCGAGCTCGAGCTGCTCGTAGGCTCGAGCGCGGGAAGTAAAAGTGGATTAGGAGGGTGAATTTTGAGTTATCGCGCGCTTCGAGACACTTTAATGGGAGTAGGTGGACAGCGTCCCTTCTTTCTCGAAGCGTCTCATCATTAGTACCTGCCACTCTCCCTATAAAAAGGGAGGCTTCTTTCTCCCAAAAGGAGGCTTCGGACTTCTACATACAGTCCCTCTCCTTCTCCAAAATTAAGCCCCCCTCTGACTTAAGCATCGGAGGGCCGGCGCCGGAAACCCCGGCCACCGGCATTTTGCAGGTCTCCTGGAGGACGCCGCCCGCCGACGGACCGTCACCCGCCATTCTCGCGCTGGAGCTCCTCCTCCTTAGCCGACGGCCGCCCCCGGGTCCAATTTGGAATTTAGACCCGGGGGCGACCACTGGGCCAGGAAGGCTTGGCGAACGGCGCTGTCGGGACGCCCCTGGGCTGCAGGCCTTGGACAACAGTTGCCAAGGCCTGAACCTACTGCACCAGAGCATCAAACTGCTCCGGCCGAACTTGGGGAGTCGAATCGGCCGGAGGGGGTGAGTTCTGGACAGAGTGTCCAGGGCTAGGCGGAGGACGTCGAGAGGCATTTGAAGCTCCCTTGCTTCTCAGCTTCATGGTCGCGACTCGGACCCTTCCTCTAGCGCCAACTGTTGCTGGAATTTGGACCCGGGGGCGACCACTGGGCCAGGAAGGAGGAGCTCCAGGAAGGCTTGGCGAATGGCGGCGATCCGGCAATGTGCGACGTCCTCCGGGAGACCTGCAAGAGGTCGGTGGCCGGGGTTTCCGGCGCCGGCCCTCCGATGCTTAAGTCAGAGGGGGCAAATGTATGAATGAACTGTAGCCGTAAATAGTCAGAACTCCCCCCCCCCTAAAAATGGAGAAATTCCCCTTTTATAGAGGGGCCTGGGTTACCTGTGATGTGATAGGGCGAAGGTACTGCCGTATGGTTGGACGTACAGTGGGAGTTAATGCTCGATCGTGTAAATCAATGCTGTCTTCGTAGGAGATCAGGCCTGAGTCTTTGAATTACTACGGAACCATGCTGTCGTTTATGGCCAAGTAGGTTTGCCGTGTGGAGCTAAGCATTCGTAGACAACAGGAGCCATGCGTCTTAATTGTTGAGTGAGCCATACAAGCCACATGCCTGCAGAGGTCACATGCATTGATTGTCGAGTGAACTAGGCGTTCGGAGAGGCCATACGCTTTAATTGTTGCGTGAGCTAAATGACTGGGGAGGCCATACGCATCGATTGTTAGTAAGGATAGGGCACGATTCGTGGGAGAATACGATAATGGCGATTTACCGCTCGAATGCTTCCTAGTCGGAGGAGCCGCTTGGGCACTTTCAAGCCCTTCAGGATCCACTCGGCCACCCCTTACTCAGAGGGATGCCCGGTCGCCTCCTGCTCGGAGGGATGCCCGGTCGCCTCCTGTTCGGAGGGATTCTCGGTCGCCTCCTGCTCGGAGGGATGCCTGGTCGCCTCCTGCTCGGAGAGGTGCCTGGTCGCCTCCTGCTCCGAGACAACCTTTTTCCCCCCAACATGAAGTTTCCTCATTTTAGCAATGAATGAAAGGAACTAGTGTGTTTTCTTCATTTGAGACGAATATGCCTCATGCTTCAATACTGCAGTCTACTTGCTCCGTTATACAAATCTGACTGAATTCAGGTGGAAAAGGCTTTTGAGATGCCAAGACAGGCTATGCTGCATTGTAGATTTGAAAGGGAGTGCTCTTTCTTATGTATCTTGCCGTGCTCCTGTTATTTGAAGGTGATAAGTTCTCATTTAGTGAGGTGAAATCCCCGATTAACAGGTCTAGTGCTGAAGATGAGTGGTAGTTTGAACCATAGGTCCTAATGGTGTAATGCTGAGTTCCACCAAGCAGCAGCTACTACTGCTCGAGTATTTTGATTTAGTGCGTTGCTTGTTTGTCTGACTATGATATCCATAGGGTACTTGGCTATGGATGAAATATACTGTTTGAAAGATATGCTGCTGGATTAACTGAGGTGTTTCAGCTCTGATCACACTAATGTATGTGATTTGGAATTTATTTTGTGGAAGATCACTGACCATGGTACCTGATATGTTTTTGTTCTTTCCTTCTTTTACCTTATATTTACTATGTAATTAAAGGTTTCAGGTTACATTACCAGTTCATGAATGGGACTTACATGGAATAGCTTGCATTGGGAGCCTGTTGTAAGCGGAAAAAGAGAAGGATCGTTGCTGGCTGGGGAGAGAAACTTGACGTTATAGGGGATGCAATGATCATTCAATCTCAGAAAAGTTTTCTGTTTCTCCTTACGAGGCGATTTTTTTCATATCTCTGAAAATTTGGAAATGGTAATCCCAGCCTCTCCAAGCCATGCAACTTTGATCCCGGTGGCTATACCGTTGGAGGTGAAGATGCCGGATGGCCTAATTTCAGGTTGCTTTGAGTAACAGTAGTTTTGAAAAAGATAGCCGTTCTGCCGGCTATGTAGCATCATAAATGATGGTGCTAAATGGTAATGCAGCAGCAAATAATCAGGTTAGAAGGTGCCAACTTATGTTGCTTGTAATCTCTCATAATTTTACTCGATGCTTAATATCAAATCCTGCCTTCACCAGGTTTGCAGGCTTAGAGGTGTTTGGGAAAATACTGCATCTTATGTTAGAATAAGAAGGTTATATTGGAAAATATTCTTAACTTGAACTAAAATAGACATGCAACGCAACTCTCTAGAACTCTCATGACCTCCTCCATTATGTTTGATACGGCAACCCGTACTGATTCACCACACACACGGTGTCAGTTACCTAATGGAACAAAAGAGCAAATGAGAAGAAACCTATATCTATCGTATCAATGTAAGAGATTTTATTAATTTGGTCGGTTGGTACCCTGTTTGGCATGCGCTCGAACAGTTGGTACACACAAAGACACCACCCGCATAAAAAGTCAAGCATGAGTCCGTGCCTGTCACGTGCGACAGAGGCGCTCAGCTTGAGGTAAAAGTTTGGGTTGAGTAGTAACTAGTAAGTCGCGTGCCAAGATCCCATAGGAACAGCCCACGCGTGGCCCTGTCGGGAGCCGCCAGACATGTTGACTCAGATGCGACAACCTTCAAAACAAAGCATCCAAATCGAATCTCGCGGTTGCTACTTTAAGAGCTTGCTATCTACCCCACATTGGGCATCATGCTATTTTTTCTCCTTTTATTAGAAAAAACTTGTATCCCCTGCAATAACAGATACCTAGGAGGCTTTTTTTTTTGGTTGAATCGATCAGATACACCAAGCAACTTTCATTTGATTAAAATTTCTTGAGCTAAAAGCTAATCTTCCAGGGTGAAAAGAGTCGTATTTGAAAACATTTAGGCTTAGAATCACGAATGAATGTTCTTCAATACATTAGTCTAATTTATGAACTGGGGGGTTTATACCCTTGGCCACAGCTCTTAACAATTAAAGATTTTTGAAATTGATTCTTGATAAATGAATCTTTAAATATCTGGATCTGATTAATTATACTGCAAGGGGTTAATGCCCCTCTTTCTATCAAAATAAATTATTCTATTCCACAATCAATTCAGCAGATTAAAAACAAACTCACAATAAAAAGAAAATGAACGAACCATATTACAAACAGAGTCGTCATAATCGCCAAAGTAGCATGCCTCATCATTTTGGGTAGCATTACAAGATGAGTAAACTAGGACCTCTATATGACGGTTCATTCGGTCGATTTCTAGTTAAGAGAACCCAATTCACTAAACAAATGCAGACTGCATAGTGTGAGTTTGAAACCAGATTAACCAAACCAGCAAAGCAGCGAATCATGTGATTATGGGCCAACCATCTTAGAGACATGAATAAATGAATGTATAAAAATTAGAAAATGCCCTGCAGGGTCGAAAACATTGGATCTGACTCAAAATAAGTATTATATATTTTCCGAAACAATAAGATCAGCTTTACCGGGCGCACAGACATTTTTGCTCTCATCATTTAATTGAAGGATAGATCAAAATGTTAAAACCACCAAGAGAATAATTCCAATAAGATTATAAAAAAAAAAGTAAAAGAAAGGGAGAGTTTGTGTTGAAGGTTGATGAAAAAGAAAAAAGGCAAGTGAGAGAAAATACACATGGTACTAACAAATGGTTAAGAGTATGTATATTAAAATGATCAACTCATTGAGTCATAATGTCATATGCATTGCACAACCACATTAAACCTAGGTTTGATACACCACCATGCTTTTTACCTACAGTTGTGTGGAGGCTTGGCACTCATGTCACAAAGAAGGGAAACAAAAAATAACTTGGGTGTTAAGCATTGAAAATGACTAATAAAAGATGACAATTTCCAAATGTTTGGCCTTGTGAATCAACCATACAGCAAAATCTCCCCGAAATTGAAGGGTCACAACACTCGTGGCTGCAGAGTTGAACACACCCATACCACATTTAATCACAATCCACCTTTAACAAGGAAACTGGTAATCGATGCTGCTGAATTACCAAGCACATCTCCAAGTGGATCTCAAAGGACCAAACACACCAACTTACAGCTTAAGCGGTGTCTCAGGTGAAAGAAAAGTATGGAACAACACACCAAAAGCAGCTGTCTTTCTTCTCCCCAAGATGGGTTCCATGCATCTGGATCCAGAAGACATGATCTCCACATCACAAGCCAAGTATTGGGACCTTTACCTTGTTTCCTCCTCTTCTTCTCCACTTCCCAATATTTTTGGCCTGAAAACGTCCCCATATAATTGGTCTAGCTTGTGAGTCTCGGAAACCATTTGGCAGTATTTCCCCGAACTGTTCACAGCAAGAACCCACCAAGAATATATGCGTATATATCAATTCATCACATATCTAACTTCATTGCGTTACCAGACAAAATTATCACTAGTTCTGAATTGACACCAACCAGATCCATAGTTGCTGAAGGAACCACCTTTATTGGCATTTCCTTGCACCTCTAGAGAGCAAAAGCTAACCATTTGCCTAGATAGCAAACAGCCAGAAAAAACAAGATATCATCATAAAGGAATCCATAAAACGAACAGAAAACGATGTAGTCACTGTAACCACCATTAACCATATTCTCATTCAAATTTCCATCATCCACCACACCCAATAAAAACTGCAGCTCGGATGCAGCCTTCTCCCTCCCATCTTTATGGCCTAATAATTAGCCCAGCCTATGAGAAAACTACCAGGAAGAATCAAGCATGGGACAAATGCACAAGTCCCACCAAGTCCACAATCTACCACAGCATCAAGAGGCGCACACAACAAAAGAAGCATTCAATCAGTCCTCAGAGATACCCAAAATGTCATCAAACAAACATCAAAATCCAAGTACTCAAAAGCAGAGAGACTTCACAAGGCAACAGTATATAAACTCGATACCTAAAGGTACTTTTGTAAACCATAATTCAATTCAATTGATTGCAGCCGGCAAACATTTCTGGTCCTCCAGATCCTCCAATGACAACAATTCCTGCAAAAAAAAAAAAAAAAAGATATGAAAGAAAACGCACTTCTTCATGAAGTTCAATATGCGGAGTTAGCAGGGCTTAAGAAACCCAACATGACCATGGGAATGCTTACCTTATCATTATTCACAGAAAACCATTATCCCTCAGTAAATGCTGCTCTCTGTGGGCAGGTCATCAAAACTCCAAAGATTCAGAGGGTTCAGACCATCCTGAGCCACTTCACAGCTGAAGAGGCTGTCAATTGACTCATATGTGCTCCCCTCAAGATAAGGGATCTGCAGGAACTTCATATATGATTCATAGGCAGATAGCTCCTCAGAAAGTTTCAATGCAGAGTTTTCCTCTGCTGGTACTGCCTCACCAGATTGGCTTTTCAGGTTCTTCTGGGGTCTACCATGCTCCAGGAATCTGGATTCATCACCCTCAGTTATCATAGGAGCAAGAACTGATGTGATCTCGGGATTCTTGGTTTCATGTTCCCATCCGAAATCTAAACAATCAATAGAGTTGCTTCCCTGATCAGAGAGAAAATTTAAAAACCCAGTGCCCCCGGAAGGTGGAGAAGATTCTAGCAAGGGAAGGGAATTCATGTACTCGGGCTTTGACTTCTGCTCCTCTGACAATGCTGGTTTTGGTGCTTGCAAAGTTGGTTTCTGGTTGCGTTTTTGGGCACTCGCAGGTGCTTCAGGGAAGTTCACTTTAGCTTTCTTGCCCCGGATACGACGAGCTTCAACATCATAAGCTCTTGCAGCTTCTTCAGCAGTGTTGAATGTTCCAAGCCAGACACGAACCCCTTTGTGGGGATCTCTGATTTCAGCTGCCCACTTGCCCCACGGACGCTGGCGGATTCCTCTGTATTGATTCTTTCTCTTCCTTTTTGTTGATCTAGCTGCACACCCATTGAATTCTACTGATTTTAGAGTGGTTGAACCCTCTGCAGTCCATAGAGAACATAAGAAAAGACACAAAAGTAACATGGACAGGAAAATTTCCTTTTAACAGATCTCAACTATCTGATATGTAATTTAAGAAGAAACAAACCATTCCATATGAAGTTCGATCACACATAACAGATAAAAAACAGAGTTTAATATCAGAGGAATTTTTATAAAATAACAACTCCATTCTGCTACTCTCCCATACCGTGACTGATGAACCAGAAATAGAGTACAATCAACCAAAGATGTATGCCAGCAGTAATAAAAAATTAAGTAGCGGACAACATCCCATGCCACTTCCATGCACAAAAACACATCAATTTCACTTTCCTTTCCCGTCAATAACAAAATTCCAGAAAACATAGAAGGCCTGATGTTATTTGTCCACACAAAAAATTGCACCATATTTTTTTATATCCACTTTTGCAATAGCCGATGCAAGAAAATGCGACTCATTAATTAATGACAATAAGAGTGCAGATCCATTCACTGTTCCATAGAATCTCATAATTTAGACATTCACTTTCATGGGATCAACAGAAAGATAGCCATAATAGAATTAATAATGAGTCATGTGAGTTTTCAGTTTCCACTCTCCAATTCAATCACTGATTATTTTTATTTCCTCTTTGCAGGAACAACCTGACACAAATTATAGCCTACCTCTAACATTTTTACGATAAACAACTTAGTTAACATTGATCTTTGACTCTGATTTTCCAGCTATATCCTACGAAAGCCAATATGCTAAAAACACCTGCAATTCTGTGTACTTGTAATTTCTCACTAGTAGATCATCTCTTTATTGGATAATTCATTTAATAGAAACCTAAATTAATGAAGAACAGCAAAGTCCAGATTACAATCCTGAAACCATAAAATAGACCTTGACAAGGCAAAACCAGCAGTAAGACAACAACCATATACCACTCCAAACAACAGAACAATATAATGACTATAAAAAAAGATGAAATCAAAGAAATAAATTGTGGGAGAGGAGACAAAATCAAACATAAGATGGTGAATACATAACTAAAAGGGCAGATTAATTTGGGTGATACTTTGTATATTTAAAGATGAAGTACCACGTAAGTTATAAGCAATATATCACAACAAAAATGATATCCTACTTAAGTCTTCAGCCAAAAAGGGGACAAATGGAAACAGAAGTCTGAAAATAAGAATATTCATATATACACGCATTTTGAAATAGGGAAGTTTTTAGTTTTAATTAAGAGAAATTAAGGGAGGAAGCAAATATTTGTTTAGCAAAAGATTCAGCATAAATTCAAAAAGATATATTAATAACCAAGAAATTTATAGGGGTAGAAGCCCAAAAGGGCAATACCCATGAAGTACTATTATATCTCTGGTTCAAATATGATTTTTATTTCTGGCACCTGTTCTTCTCGGAAAGAACCTCTACAATATAAACCAATTTTATGGGATCTATTCTAACCAAAGTTTTTTTTTTCCCGTGAAATAAAGGCTAAAACGGAGAACCATCAAAACTCTTACTCAAATCCTAAAGGAAAATAGTTAATAAGGAGAAAATCCATTAGAAGGATTTTTATTTCTTTTTTTTTCTTGAAGAAAATCCATTAGATGAAAATAGTTAACAAGGAGAAAAAATACTACCCAAAAAAAATCAAATCCACAAACAACAATAGCAAGCTAACAAGAAGAAGGAATCCCTGAAATTATCCCAAGCTCTCGCCGAGCAACAAAGAAAACGTCAAGAACAAAACCCATTTCGCATAAATCTCCAACAAATAGGAGAAAAATTCGGGCGTAACAAACTAGAATTCACAGCATAACATCATAAGCTACAAAAAACATGGAAATGGCCAAAAGAACAATCAACTCAACAGAGCCTCTCAGTTTACCTCCAGAGAAGGGGGCCTTGGAGACGAAGGCGGAGGGCTTGACGTCGATCTCCTCCTCCTCGTCCTCCTCGGACTCGTCCTTGAAGTCCTCGAAGTCGGCCTCGAAATCGTCGTCGAACTCCACCACCTCCTGCTTCCGGCCTTTCTTCTTTCCACCGCCGCCACCGCCCTTCTTGAAATTTGGCCAGAGGGAGTCGGCGGTGAGCCGGCGGCCTCCCGCCGGCAGCGGAATGAAGTCAGAGATGATCGCACCACCACACATCTCGAAGCTCAAAGGCGACGCCTTTTTGGGTCTCTGTTCTGAGAAGACGAGAAAATGAGAAGACGAGGTTTGGGGGGTTTGGAAACGAGATAAAGAAGGGAAGAGGGGTTTTTTGTGGAAGGGATTTGGAATTTTGGACGGGAAGGTGGGGGAGTTGCCTCTCCCTCTTTCTATATAAAGGATGAGTTTAGGAGGGAAAAAAAAAATGCCAGCTGTTAGGGACGGAAGGAAAGGCGGTTGCGTGTGGATTAGTGTCCAGCGTCAACTGGATGGTGGGTTTATTGCGAAGTGATACCAAGAATATTAAATAAGTAGGAATATGATAATAATAAGTATAATAAATAAATGTTATAGAAATATTATTCCAAAATTCATGAATAAAATTGCTCGCCTTAGCACAATTGTCCAAAATTTTGGAACTAAAAATAAATTTGTTTTTAGTTTTATTATTTTTTTTGTTTTGAGATAGAAAATATAAAATAAAATAATACTAACTCATTCTTAATAAGTAGAAACATGATGTTGATATATGTTACTGGAACACTTGCATGAGAAGATAAACAAATTTATTCACACAATAACTTAATTTACTATTTTCATTAGCTTTTTTTGTGTGCATAGAATTGTTATACTTGTGAATATATCTAATTCTTTAATGTTTTTTGAGAGTATAGTATTATTTCTTTGATTAGTTGAAATTACTAGAATCCTCTACCAGCTTTCGATCTAAAAAATGCTAATATGGAAGATTTTTTTGGGGGAAAGGCCAGAGTGGATTGATATAGATTGAATTAAAGAATAAAATAGAATAAAAGTTAAGAAAAAGGGATATTGCAGTTATAGATTGAATTATGGAATGAACAGGACGAAATTAATTATCATGAAAGAATAATTATGCATAATGGTGATTTTTTTTTTTTTTGGAAAAAGGGAGAATGGAGAGTTGCAAAAAAGGCTTCAGGTTTCTTTAGAAGAAAACAAAGAAAGTTTTACATGGCATATTGCTTATTTTAGGGTTTTGACTATGATTAGATTAAAAATCAGTCATCTATAGAAGCATTGGAAGATTTTCCTTGGCATGCAATCTAGAATTTAGATGTAGACGTTACCATTATATTCTAGAATGGGTTGAGTGTAGTCAAATTTTAGAAATCGGAGACATGTCGGGTCAAACATTTCTAGGCTCCTTTGACATTATACATGTTGGGTCAAAGTCGTCTTCGATTTCACCACCTCATGCTTCCGCCCCGTCCTCCTGCCCCCGTTGTCGGCGCCCTTCTTCAGGGCCGGCCACAGGTGGTCGGCCGTCAGCCGCCGGGTCCCCACCGGCCTGAGGTCGGCGATGATCGCTCCGCCGCACATCTCGAAGCCCAAAGGCGACTCCTTTTTGGGTTTGGTAGGAGAGAAGGAAAGGAGTCTTGTCGTAAGCGGAGTTGGACGGGATAGTTGGGGGAGAGGGGGCGAGAAGATTGAGAAGATTATCTCTTACATTATTCTCACTGCTTATGAATCCTTTTTATTTTACTAAAAATAAATCACAATGATAACAATCGTAGAACCAAGTGATAGCAGACATTTCAAAAGAATTTGTTGTCTTGCATTGAGGAGTGGATCAAAAATTAAGAATAAATAATAAAATTTTGAAAATGGGATAGTCGGCAGTGGTGATGAATACTTTTTGGTCAGAAAAAACTAGAAAAACGTCGAACGTTAATTTATGACTACGTTGGTTCAACTTATTTAGATGCCATTTAAGGGTAAAGATTAGATTCATCAGTAGCACTGGGATCATTTGTCATTTTACTATTGTTACAAATTTAGATGATCTGTGTAATAATTCTCCTGATATGGATATATTTATAATTAGTATTTAGACTTTGATCCACTTTGATCGTAATGAAAGAAGATTCTGTATTTGGCTTTGGTGCAACCAGGCTTGGATATGGATCCGTTGATAATTGTAAAAACTAAGATTGTCCCTGTGCAACATGTATTGAAATATGGAGTGTGACGTCTTCGATTATGCTGTCTATGCATGTGTTCCGAGAGGCGAACAGAACGGCTACTGATTGGATCGTCTTCTTTACTGCTCATCATTTTAGAGAGATTTTTTTGAACCCACTTTGTATCTGTTCCTCCATCTTTGTGAATTATTTTGTCTTTTGACTCTGAAGGCAGTGCTTACATGAGACTAGTATGAGTTGCCGATGTACCAAACAAATAAAAAAATACCGAGAGTTTGATCAGGAGGCTAACAACGGGACAAAATAGGCAGGGAATCCACTAAGGAATAAGGATGGTGGAGTGTGACCCATCACCACGGGGTCTGCTTGTTTTGGTGTCCCTTAGTTGGAGTCATTGAAGGATTGTCGCAGATGCACGAACCTAAAAGGTTCCACTGCAGTTGAACGCAACGTTATACCTAATCATACATCATTCTTTTTCATGCATTGTGTCCCTCATCTTCTTGTACGTAGATGAGCGTGATGGACATGTACTGGGACGACTTACCTATAACTTATCAGCAGCCGTCCGTAAAAAAAGTTATATCAGTGAGGTATAACATGGTGGTGTCACATTATTAGAACCATATTTCCAGGAAGAATATAGCTGCAACCAACTTGACATGACCCTGAGTTGGTTGGGTTCTGATCCCAAGCCTTCATTTCATTCTTAACTTAAGAGCCTCTTTGTTCAATTTGTGATGGGTAGCACAAAAAGATTAGATGTTGGCATTATCGGTTGGTTTTTCTTTAACTTTTGGGATCAATTTTCTGCAAAAGCATAGAGGTGGGCTTGCTAAGATATTGCATTCAATATTATTTTTAGAGCTCTATCTCTATTTTTCTAGTATTATAGTGGGGATTCTTGGAGTGGCTCCATCATTGAAGTCCGACTCCACCATGAACTCAGGAAAACATGCACTCACCTCTCTTTTATTTCCTCTGCAGAGCACTCCAATGTCAACAGAAGTGCTCCATTCGGTTTGGTGGGGGTTGGGGTTGCACACTATAACGGGATAACACATTATTTAAAACCCTGATTGGATTCTTGATGACCTTCGGATTAATGTGATGCCTCCACAATGTTTATGCTGCGATGATTGCCGATGATTTGCTCGCATACTTCTTTCGTTTAAACCATGGCATCGATTTTTCCCTTTTCTTATATTTGTTTTCCTTCCTCGGCTCTAATTCTCTGCCAGGGTTCCTTACACTTAATGTAGAAAACCCTCAGAGAGCTCATTAAACCCACTTGAAAGAAAGGTTACAAAAAACATCTCGAGATCTTTCGAACAGGATAGGAGAAAAGAAAAAAAGTAAAATAATAAAGAAAATAGACAAAAAGATCATTCACAATATTTCCAAGATGCATAGGAGAAAGAAACAAAAAGAGAACAAATTAAGAAAAATCAAGTTCTAAACATTTCCTTCTATCACTATTGTGTAGTAGTTGTTCAAGAGCTATCTAAAATATCAGCCTAGACTAGCATTAGTGAAACAGCAATGGGGATTATAGAAATTACAACCCCTTCACAAACTGGGGGGCTCTTCTCTTATGCTGAGAGTGGGGAAGTAAAAGAAAAAGATTACATGTGTCGTGGAACCGAGGATGTATTTGGAAACCCATTTGCCACTTTCTGCGATTTTCTCTTAAAATTTGTAAAACTGCAGTGAGGGCAAATATATTCCAACCCGTCTGTCTTTGCATAGTCCTGCCATCACACCACACAACTAGTGAGAATTTGAAGTTCCAAGTCAGAACCTGTAAAGAAGAGTTTAAAATGGAATAGATCTAAAGGTAAAATATTCACTTTAGGTCATGCTAAACAAGTGCTGTTCTACAAAAGCAAAAATATAATTTCCCTAATGCATACATGATGAAAAAAGCTGGTGTGATGCATGAGGTACCATCGATGCTACTATCTCAATTTTGGCACACAGAATGCAAGCATTACTGGAATTAAAAGAACAATATTACATAGCAGCAATCTGGCAAGCAACGGAACTTAATGACACTAGGGAAATGTGCAGAGAGAATGTGTTATATTTTAACAGAAAAGCTCGGAAGCATGATATGAAACACTAAAGCAAACTTGATAAAAGATCGAACCTTGAAAGCACCAAGACCCTGTCGTCTATCGCAACCAAAGTGGGCCCATTCACCACATAAGCCACAGTTGACCCAATCACCAGGAGCACTACTGTAAATAACTCAGCACATCCCATGTCAGTATTAGTTTTGAGGATAGAAAGAACATAACCAAAAAAAAGGGTTAATTCCTACTAACCTGCGACACAGCAAGCAGCACTCTCCATCCACATCATCATGTGCTAGTTCATACTCCAACAGGTAAGTTTCATAGTGTCTTTTTAAAGTATTCCCAACACCCTGGAATCCAAAACAACTGGTGGTCATGACCTCAGTTCTTGAGTGCAACAAATCTCTGTTATGCATGTCTCGAATTTCAGGGTGTCAACCAATTTCAACCACCCACATCATTGTTTGAGAGGCATAAGTTATAAAGCTCAACTATGATCATTATATTAGTAAATGAAGAACACTTTCTGAACAAATGATAACACGAAGCATGCTTAGTCTGCAAGCATTTCCGCTGAGAAAAGGCTCGCTGATGCTTCCATAATATTTTTAATCACATAATTTATAGCAAAATCACAATTAAGAGAAAAGCCGTGATACATAATATATAAAATACCCAAACTCAATACCATGAACGATTCAGACAATTAATAGCAATATGTACAAAAGAAGTGGATAGGAAAGTAAAACACTCACGGTCATTCTATTGGAAACCGTATGGTTGCGCATCTTTGAAAAAACTTGACCTTTCCAGTTTATGCCATTCCCAACATAAAAACCTCCTCTTGAAACCACCTGTACCAAGTGATGCATATGCATTGTTACTATTTAAGATTTACAGAAAGGAAATAAATGATTGCCAAAATCAAGCCATGTAAGCTGTAGATACGAAGCAGAATTACATATTGTATATGCATGTGACAACAAAAGCAAACCTCTCTATACAAATTGAAAAGGTCAAGGCGCTTTGCATTAAGTATGGCGTCAGGAAACTCAGATATTCCTCCTTGGGGAACAAGCCGACTGTGTCCCCTAAGGATAAGAAACTGCATGACATCCTTTAAAAATTCTTCCTATAACACAAAAGCAAAAAACAAAGGTTAAGCAGGGATATGCAAGCTCTTTTAGAGAGCAACAAGATTCGAGAACATACTTCGGAGCAAACTGGAATTGGGCTTCTGTTACATCCGTGTTTTTTCATTGGCAGAGGATTTAAAGAAATTATCTGCTGAGCGTGGAAGGAACTTGACATGGATTTCCTGTGTGTTGATGGAGCAGGAGGGACAATATTATGCTTTACAGAAGGTAAAATTGGCAGATGAGGCTTTGCCTGACCTACATCATTCACATTAGTTTCAGGAACTCCCAAAAAAGGCAGCATTTTGTGCTGTCGAGAGCGAGGAATTGGCCTCATTGCAGCAACCCTCAATCTCCGCTTAACAGGCATGGAGGACAAGTGAGTCCCTTTTACCAACACTGCCTCTTCCTTGACATCCTGATCATCTTCCAGTAAAGTTGCTCCATTCTCACTCAAGGTATTGCTACAGATCATAGGTTCTGTTTCTGGAATTGGTCTGGACCTTTTTCTAATAAGAGAGGAAGACCAGGTAGGCACACTAGAAAGCAATCCATCTTGTAAACTCAAGTCTTTCCTTTGTTTTGCACATAAGAAAAGAAGGCGATCTGCATCTTCCTTCTCAAAAGAAGCAACTGAGATACCCTGAATACTTGCAATGCCAAGAGTAACCAAGATACGATAAGAGACTTCAGGTGCAACCTGTCTCAGGACCTGCATCATATCATCACCACAAATGCAATAATCAAGCCACTGTGTCAGTATAAAAAGAAAAAGCAGCCAACTAGGACCATCAATTCATGGTAAGCATTCATGATTTGAATATTTATTCTTAACTAAAATATTTGCTTTCATTTGCAGCTATTGACATTTTTTTGAGTAAATTCATGTATATAAAAAATTTCCATTTCAAGTAAAGGCCACATCTAATTTACTATAGAATCATCATACTTTTTACAGATGAATGCAAAGCATCAATTTATAAGAAGTCCGGTCAGCAAGAAACCAACCTGAGCAGCCCAAGACGGAACCTTTATCCATACTTCAAAAACAGGAGCCCCACAAGCTATAGAAACAGAGTTCAGAGGTTCAGACAAAGAAGGCTTGCTTTCCTTGCAATTTGGAAGAGCACGAACTTGCTGACTCTGCTCAATGAGTTCATGTTTTATGTGCCTTTCCAACAGCTGCATGTTAAAAGAAAATGGCTCGATAATCATTGAAGTTTAACAACTCAATGAGCAAAGAAAGCAGTTGCAGCTTGTACCTGATCATCGAAACATGTTTGCGCACTACCAGACACTAAGAGTGAGATATGAGCCGAACTACAAGTTGTGAGATCACATCTCATTGTCACAACTCCACGAGAAAATGTCCCAGCTTGAAGAGGAGGAGGTGCAGCACTGTCAGGCATTTTAATAAAATGATTTGTCATGGAAATGCAAACATAATTGTAAAAAATCATATATATATATATATATATATATATATAAAATTCAAATTACTGCCAATAATCACTGAAAGACTTCTACAACACATAACTCAAGCATATAACTGGTTGATTGGTGAAAAAACTGGTAAATTTAGTTTGCACAATATACCTGACTCGATTATGAAGTTTGCTCCCACGAATCTGAACCAGCAGCAAGAAAGTGTTAGGAGCAACAATAAGTTGCTAATTCTTAAAGCATATAAGGAAGAAACAGAGGAGCAACTGAAACAATTTCCAAGAAATTGAAACAAGAAATCATCTTTATTCCATTAGAACTTGACATGCATTAATGCAAATTTCTTAGAATCCATTTATTTGAAGAAGAAAGATTTTAAGTGCCAGTTTGTGCCAGTCTCTTGCCGGAAACTGTGAATGCATGTGTGCCACAGTACGCTGCACATCACAGGGTATATGAGTCGAGATGTCTAGGTACAACTGGCACCAAGCCAAAAGGTCCTCTTTTTTCCCGCTCCCTTTGTTTCAACACAGCATGACACATGCCATGCTAGCCACCAGTCAACACAAGGCACTTAAATCCTTGTCTAAACATGGTTCCCATGTATAGGGAGCAAGAACATTAATGACATGCATTGTCATGAAAATAACCCTACCATATATACATTAAACCAATTAGAACATAAGCATGTGTTGCATCCAACAAAATGTAAAAGGTTGCTGATTTGCTGAAGTCCTATTTTTTGCATAAATCCGACTCTATTAGAATCCTTCTGATCATTACCATGCATAAATTAAGAGATAATTAGTTGCACTAATTTAATGCAGTTTGTTGACACAAACAGTAGACTAAACTAACTTTGTCAGTCACTGATGAGACCAAGCTGACAATGAAAGACTGAAATCACATGCCCCTTAACAGACAACAAATAATTAATTCTTAAAAACTGCCTCCCCTCTACATTTCTGCCAATTTGTCACTCTTTAATTTGTATTGTCATATGCATCCCTTTTTCTCCTAAAACCTTGTATTTAATGTTTATTAATTTCCTCTCTTATATAAAAGTGACAAATCTGTATACAAGATAGAGGAAAGACTGTTAATGGACACCAACTGGATTCTGCCACTGCATGGGCATTCACTCATAGCTTGCCTGAGTATTGTGTTTTTTTCACACTGAAGAATACTAGTGCCATCCTAGGAATCCAAGAATAACTTGGATCTATCATCAGATGAATTTCAGCTTAACCAGATTAATAAGGTAAATAACTATTGCATCATTATACTTACTTCAATGTTCAAGAGGGCATTAAGGCCATCTTCCAAGGAACCCAACAGACAAGCGTCCTGGAAAAGGAGAAGATAAAATGTTACACACTTAGCATTAAATCTACAAATCAGCATGCAAGAAAGCCCTAGAGTTGACAAATAAGAGCTCAAACTTACCAACGTGCATGGTAATCCACAAACAAGAAACCTTATATCTACATTGTCATCATATATTTTTATAGCAGGTAGAGTATCCCATGAGCTTTCTTCTTCCTCTTCTTCTTCACCCACAAATTTATCCGGAGGAGATATATTAATCTTAGGAGCATCTCCTAGTAGATGGGGCCCAGGTTTCCCACTAACTTTTTGGCTGTCAGCTGGCAAAACATAGTTGTTTCGTACACAATATAGCCGAAAAGATGCATGTGCAAGTTGAAATGCATCCCATGTATGGCAGCATGAACTGCAAAAGGAAAACAGAAAATCATGAAGCTGCTGTAAATTTCACCTGTCATGGAGCAAGGGAAGCTAAAAATATACCTCTGCACAACAGATAGCAATGCTTGGCGAAAGTGAGAAGCTGCATAAGATGAAAATGCATTCTTCCAATATATCACATATGGAATTCCCTGACAAAGAAAATACCTCCATTCAACATTTCTTTCAGTTTAAGAACTACAAGTAAGGATGAACCCAGGAACACTCAAAATAGGGTTGTTATTCACATTTGTAAAAGAAACTCAAACACATCCAGATCAAGCCTGAAATCATTAAAGGGTGTTATTTCACCACCTACATGTCTCAAGCCACATGCAAAACGGAACATGAAAGTGAATATCGGGCAGCTTAAATAGTAGTTCACAAAAATATTTAACAAAGTAACCAGACAACGGAATGCCAGGAAAAAATGAGAGTCCACAAAATCAATATAAATGTGAATTTTTTAGATCTTTAGATGAATAACAGCGCCACATACAAATGTTGCATATATCTGCGAAAAGGAGACTAATCTTCTCGCCCTCAGTATGCACACCCCTAACATGCAATAGCAGGGTAATGTTGCGGCTTGCATGACCACTAACAATCAGTGGCCAGGTAATAAGTTCTTTGACAGTGGATACCTGCTTAATGCAGGTCGAAGAGAGGTGGTTTCTAATGAGGAAAAGTTCATCATACTTAAAATAACAAAACTTTCATGATCTCAGTTCCTAATTCTAAAATGCCACCAATTCAAATATATTAGGGACAAACAATAGAATGCAGTGACAAAGTAAGGCACATTGGTATTTCTCAGCTATCACCTTAGAATGGAGTACTTGTGCAATTTTTTCACCATTGGGGACCTCCAGATAAACCTGCGACCACATCTCATTGTGTCAGACATAAAAGGCGGAAACAAGATTCTGCACAAATCATAATAAATGCCCATATATTCAATTATTATATATGCAGTATATCTAGAAGCAGTATATGTGCCCATGTTGGGTTTGGAGCAAAAATGACAATGAAGAGAGAGTTTTAGATCACCTGAACCACTAAAATAAGTAGCAAGAAAAATTACAATCTTATTATCAACAAAAAGAGAAGAAATGACTACAGAAATATAAAACGCCAGCAATGAGAATGGTTAAATGTGTTTTGCAGAGATCAAGAAAATTGACCATGTCCAGTCTCAGAGTACAACCAAATCTAACGCATACCAAATGAAAAAAGTTTGTTTAACATTTCAGCATCTCTCAGAGCAAAAGGGGTTTGTTGAACTGCTTAATGTAATGATTAGACTTCTCCACAACGGTTAGCAAAAGCCTAGCCACAAGGTCAAGAAATAAAATATAGCATTTCTCACATAGAACCTTGTGATGCTTCCTTGAAGAAATAAGGGAAATTAATTTGAAAAATAAATGTTTGAATTAAAAAAATCAATATATATATGTCTAATACACAATTATGTTGTTTCATGTGCAAGTATTTCACCGAAGTAAACATTCAGTTCTTCCTTTTTTATAGGTTCTACATTAAATGTCAAAAACACATACATATACCCCTACGAATCAGCATATAATAGTATCCAATGTGACTAAAAAAAGTATATTTCCTCCCTCAAATGGTAATCCTGATAACTTGAATCACGTAGAGGGCATTAGAATGATTCTTATAACAACTTTTCTCTTTGAAGTCTTTGGAATTTCATCAACAAGTGATTTGGAATTCAGGAATAACAACAATATAAAGACAAAAATAACCAAATGAATTTCAGGTGTTCTCCAAGTGGAGCATGGCAAGAAAAATGCAAGAGTTCTTTGCAGCTACAAAATAGTTACACCACAAAACACCAGGTAAATTTTCAGCTTGTCACTGACCTAATAGGCTTTCCATTTTCAGTTTCTAATTATTCTTTTTAAAGAAGAAAAGGTCAGAAATAAACCTCAACATCCTCATAACAAAAAACAGAGCTAATGCCACTGATCAATTTGTAGAAAGCTCGAACAAAGTATCAGCTCAGTACAGATAATAACATTTGATTGATGATGTATCCTACACACTGCAAACCATGATAGTCATACTCATTTCACATTAAAACTGTCTCATGTATATCATACTAATAGAAATAACGAAGATTAGCAATGATTTAAATATGGCTTCCTGACGACCTACATTTCTGGGTAAACATCTAAGTGCTAGCTCTAGGATCTTTCTTACTTTGAAACCAAGAAGGTAAGAGAAACAAATGATATGTCAGGAGTTCCAGTTAACCAAATTGCAACACAGTGGAACCATTCGCAGTCCCACTTCCCACACTCGGCCAAAATCAAACTAGTAATGGTATAGGTTGAGAGTAGATTTATCGACCATGCACATCAGAACACAAAAACGAACATCACCATGAATTGAATTGTGCAGTTCATGCTCCTAACAGTATCTATAGCACAAATTTTGTAATATACACACATTATGTTCCAATTAGTTTCACAAAACCATAAAAAAGAACAGCATGTAAGCTACAATCTCAACTAAATACATAATATAATACCAAACAATGTAATAATTTCAGAATCGTAGAATAGCTTACTATTGTAGGTAATGATGGACCAATAAGGGAGCTAAATATTTGGGGTTCCGACACATCGACAGTTCCCCAGACAAGAGAGCCAATTTCTTCTTCATTCTCAAGCTGCTCCCCTTGAAAGTACAAAATATTTGGATCCAATGACTTCTGCACATCCCTGATTTTATCTAGTGTTGGGTTAACAAGGGTGTGAACCTGCATTTAAACAGGAAAACCACTTAAAACCAGACCAAAGCGAATCCCACCTAGTCCCAGATTATGAATGCAGTAACATTTCGCTAAGAAAATCCAGTCTCGAATTCATAAAGAAAACACTGACCTCCAGGCGCCCGGACGACACAAGCTCGGGGAAAGGATACAAAGGCCGATGCTTCAGCTCCTCCCGTGGCCTCTCGGCGAACTTCCCGCACAACACTGCAATAAGCCTACAGCCCGGTTTCGAAAAACTCTGAGCTTGAAACATCTTTCATGCATGCCACAGCGAAGATGAAGGAGAACCCACAAACACAACTATCTCATCTTCCTCTCAAACCAAAACCTCCCCACCTCCACTCCCCCCCCCCCCCCCCCCCCCCCACCGGCCCTAAATCCAGAGCCCGAACCCCAAGAAAATACCTCGAAAGATCAATATCCCTCACAAATATCCAATATTTCCGCGCAACGCCTCAAAACCCCTTCCAATCGCGAGAAAGCAACCGGAAATCGACGCCCCCGGCGAGAAAACAAGGCAATTTACGCGAAGAAACCCCTCCGGAGCTCCGAGAAGAAAAAGACAGGCCAAAAAGAGGGCAAAGGGGCGACGAAGAGTAAAGTAAACACAGAAGGGAGAACAAACCCTAGCACCGCGCGATCTCGCCTTAAAATCGCACATAAAAACAAAGAAAAAACAATAATCATAATAATAATCCTAAGGAGAGGAAGGCAAGCGACCCGAATTGGGGGATGAACCTAATACCATCATCATTAAATCTCGCGAACGAACCCGATGGACTACGCGTGGAGTCAAACCAAAACAAAAGAAAGCAAGAAAAATAAGATGAGATTTTAGAGTGAAAAAAAGAAAAAATCCGTCAATTGGCGAAACTGGAAAGAAAAAACCGAATCCAAAAAGGAGTGAGAGACCAGAATCTAAGCACCAACACCCCCCACGCCCCCACAAAAAAAAAAAAAATTATAAAAGAACGGTATAACTAGAGACCAGAAGATTCGGAGAGAGCCTGTGACAATAACGTGTTAACATAACACCATGTTATTATACTCTTCCACGACGCTTATCCTGTACTTCACCACAGAAGATTTTTTTTGGAAAAAAAAAGGGAGAAGGTGGGATTTTTATAGGAAAATCTTAAAAGAATCGAAGCGGATTGGATTTTTCTGGGCTTTTTTTCCCTTCTTCCTCTTTTTCTTGCTTTTGTCGATTCGATCCATGACTGCTACTGCTGCTCTCATTGCACGAAACCCGATCATTTTATATCTCTTTGGCCACGCGCGCGCGCTCTCTCTCTTCTTTAAATCAATCCTATGATCGATCGAGTGGATCTCAGGATCTATCGCGGTGGATTTAGTTCATGGGATTGCTCTTGGACCGGCCGCTGGGGGCGACGATGGCGACGCACGTGCTGGAGCACCGGAGTCACGTGCGTGATTTGGACGTTATTGTATTCCGTTGTCCCTCCGTGGAATCTTTATCTAAAACGGAGCTCCTCATGAAGACAAAACTATACGGATAGACGTTGATTTTTTGTTTTTGTTTTTGTTTTTTGTTTTTTTTGCTTTTTGGAAAAAAAATGTTAAGCGTGCATCTATTTTTAATTATTTATTTTGCTAAGCTGAATGCACCATACAGTGCTAGTGCAGATATACCAATAAAAAAAAAAAAAATCAAAAGGCAGCAAATCATGAACATCCTTAAGTAATTATTTTTTTTCAATTCATAAGACATCTTCAGAGTGATTGACCAAATATGAGACCATCTAGTTTGCAGCCACGTTAGTTTCTCTAAATATATGTTTGGCATGACACGCTACGCCGCCACTAATCATAGTTCGGATGCCGCGAAGTAAGGGGTGACACCCTTCTACTATCGTTTTTTATTTTAGTTGAGTGATTTTCAATTTTGTATATTATTTTGTTGAGGGTGCATATTATGATATTTTAATTATATATATATAATTTTATATATTATTTTGCTGAGGGTACTTGTTACTAATTTTACATGTTTGGTTTGATTACTGCGACACCGAAGCAAGAAAAGGTTGCTATTGGATGTGATGCTTCTCCATTGGCCTTGTATCTCGTGGGTCTACATCAGGTTAAAGGACCCATTCATATTGTTCAATAAAAAGAAGAAAAATAAAGGCACATGCACATGTGATAATAAGCAACATTGACTAGTATTCAACATTCTTGAGTTATTCTTAATCATGGAGAGAAAAAAAGAACATTCTCGAGCTATCAGCTCCCTTGTATGTGGACTAGATAGAATCTTAAATGCATCGATGAATAGTGTGAGCCTGCCTATGAATGATCAAAGTCAATGGTTCGAAATAAAATTTTTCATATAGCCTTCTTAATTTCTAATTAGGGATGGCAAGCAAGTCGGATCGAGTCGGATAAGGAATAGATCAAAAATTTGTTAATCCAAAATCAACCTATTATTAGTTAAAAGGGTCAAAAATCTAAATTTAAATATGACTATCTTATTAACAGATAATCTATTCTGATTCACATCTGGTCGAAACAAGTTAAATGAGTTAAATTTGAATCTCAACCATTTCCTCTACCATATAACTTAAGACTTCGGAGGGTATGTCCATCAAGCTATTTGTGTTGTAGTTTCAAAGCCCTGTACGAGGCTATCTCCTTGCATTACACACATCGTCGTAAACTTTTAAACAAATCACTTTCTCAAAAGTTTGATATTTTGAATTATGAAATGGCAAGCTCTACGTTATCAACGTGCAGCTCCATGTTCCTGTTTTATATTATTGTATTCAAATTTAGTTTCCAAAAGTTTTGTTAAGAAAATACTCTCTAAATTGCTTTAAAAGTGGTGAACTCGGACCACTACTACACAGTTTGAGGTTCTGGGTCCGGTTCTTGAATAGTTTCATCCTAAAATGTGGATCTTGGTAATTATATTGCAATTGGATCTCCTTCCATCTCTTATAAAAATATAAAAAGAAAACAGAAAAAACCTTAAAATGATTTATCAAGTTCTACAGTGCTGTACTTACATTGGGTTAGAGGCTATTGAAAGGTTAACACCATGCTCTTACCCATTTGGTTGTTGGGAGTCGTCCGGTTATTAATACGGAGAAGCATGAATTCTGCCGTTTGTTTTTAGTTATCTTAGGAGCTTCTCTATGATATGAAAGAACACTAGGCTAGCCTACCAATTAAATTACCAATTAGATCCTCATCAGCATCTTCATCATCAATTTTCATGCTCCTCCATCCTCTTCTTATCACAAAAAATTAGTCAACTGATTAACATAAACTTGAAATTCTCTGGGGGACAGGAGCATTTTTTTTTTAATATATAAAAAAAAGAACAGATAATTCTTAATTTGCTGAGATGATGGCATTGATTATGACAAGCATAGTGCTACCATGGGGACCCCATGTATGCCTGATGTTTTAAATGAATTGCTAGGTGGAGTCGCTTTATTTTGAACTTTATTATTATTTTCTTTTGTTTTTCAACAAACAGGGGAAAGATTTTCCTAATGCAAATTACTTAAGAAATTCACATACTTGAAGATTCGCCAATAATCAACTACTAACAACTCCAGATTTGTAAGCAACAATGATAATTAAGTGATAAGAATAAGCCTCTTTACTAGAGGGCATGAAATAAAGGTTGGAAATGAATAGAACTGAAACCCTAATATGTCAAGATCTTCGTATTATGCTCTAATCCCTTAGACACGAACAAATGTTTCTTATAGCATTTACCTTGGTCATACAAGTTTTGCTGCATATACCTTAAATTTCAAGTCCCCCTCTTAGGTTAGTGTTTAGACATGTTGCATGACATTTGAAGGTACTTAGGTGCAAAAGAGCCATAGGATATTTCAAATTTCACAAAGTTTGAAATTGAACCATCATTCTGCAGCGTGGGCGCTGGGAGTGCAATCGATCCGAGCTGAGTCGAGTAGCTAGAGGCTCAAGCTCGACTCATTTCAAGATGCTTGAGCTTAAAACTTGATTTGAAATTGATCTAGCTTTAATATCCAAGTTCGAACTCGACTCAATAAAAAAAAAAAGAAAGCAATACTTGAAATCGATTCTTCTCAATTCGAATATCAACCGAGCTATATTCGAGCTCGAGTTCAAGCTCGAATTCGTGCCTTAGTTATAATTAAAAATATAATTACAATAAAATAAAGCACAATATTGTATTTTAAAATATTAGATCAATAATATATATTATCAATAAAATATAATATTTATTAAAAATAAATATATTTGTTTAGGCTTGTGAGCCTTCAAATCGAGTATTTTGCTATTCAAGCTTGACTTAAAAAACTACTCGAGCAACTCAAGCTCCATAATAGTCGAGTCAAATCGAGCTTAGACCCGAATCGAGCTCAAGCAACTCGTGAGTTGCTTGACTCATTTACGCCCCTAATTGCAAATACCAAACATATGCTTTGAAGGTAAAAAGCATGCTTCCATTCCATGAAGCAAGTGGAGTTGCTATTTTCAATCAGCTAGACATATAAAAACAACCTTTTCTTCAATCATAGCACATTGTCGACAAGGATGGTATCCAACAAATTGAAAACAGCGCGTTGATCATCATCTTCGTCAGTGTAATTATCATGCCTACCCCATTTCAAGAACCAGTCTTGAACAATGATACGGTATGGCTCCTTGAGAGTTGGTCCTGGCCTTTCGACCATGGAAGGCGACTGCCCGTCAGCTCTGCAACTCATTACATCAAACAGATCATGATGATTAAATTCAAAAAGAAAGCAACTAATGGTATACCAACTCAGATCAAGTGAGGGAGCACGAAAACTTCAAAAAGAAAGCAACGAAAACTAAAAAGAAAAAAAAAATAAAATAAATGGTGGGGCATTCCGAGAATTGAACTCGGGACCTCTCGCACCCTAAGCGAGAATCATACCACTAGACCAAATGCCCGTTTATGCTGAAAAGTTAAACGTTTCATAGAGAGAGTATTATTCTCAAAGCGTTCCATGTAATTTTATGTTATAATACATAACGGCTACTTTTTTATGATGTTTCCCCAAAAATCCTTTCTTATCAATGTTCTTACTGATGTTAATAGCACCATTTTATTTGTTCTTTTTAATGAAAAGCATGTGGAGATATCCCCAGCAACATTTTCTCAAACCTTAACCCCCCATCTTAGAGGTCAATGGAGCATCTGCCCTCTCCCAATACCAATACCCTCACCGGCCTTATCTATAGCATAGCGAAGGGAGCCTCAAAGAGATTCTCTAGTAAAAGCACTTCTCTTCTCTTCAGGGCCAACCCACACCTGGCCAAATCTACATCTCACCCCATGCATGATGGATTCAACAATCCAATATATTAGCCAAGGGGGTAAGCATTTCTGGATCCCAATACTCGAGTGGTAATTGAGGGAATCTCACCCACAACCTCGGAGGCCTCATCCGAAGGGATGAAGATTCGTTTCATCGGTGGGAGGTTCAGAAGCTGATGCCGTACAGCAAGAAAGAGGGAACAATGAGAAGAAGAAAGAAGAAGAAGGGGAGGAAGGGAACTAGCTTCACACCTAGCTCTGGCTCTTGGTTTCACACCAGGGCTTAAAAGAAAGAGATAGCATACCCCATACAAATGTATGGTCCAATATATATATACAAGACCCAAAATATAAAAATCTTCCTACAAAGAAACCAATCTCGCAAAAGGCCCTCAAAGATAAAAATATATGAGCAAGCCTAAAGACCATCAAAATGAGACAAAATTACTTTAACCACAGTGAAACTGACTAGACCATCATTCTCCGATGACTATAGACCCAAGTGATGGATGGTCTGGTACCGGTGCCCGCACCATTTAGAACTTGACCATTAACAAGCCAAGAGCCATTTGCAAGGATTTGCACCTTATCGGCTTTACTCTAGAACTCGAACATATGGAAACCATCATCAATAGCAGGGACAAGAAATGGCTCCGTGGTAAGCCAGATTTCACCAAGTTTGAGACAGACCTGCTTGGATTGGAAGTGAGTCTCCCAAGGGAAATTTCCAAGCAAAGCGCACCTACTTCCATTGCTCCCTTCTTCCGTACAATAGAGCAAAAAATAATTCTATCAGTGGGTTTCTCTTCGATTTTAGCAGGTTGAGCATCAGCGATAGGCGTAGGACGCTGGTTGGCTCAGCCTTGGCCCTAGACCCCTTTAGACTAGGAAGCTCCGTTCATGCTAAGCCCAGCCAAATTAAATAGGCTCTTTCCCTCTACTCAGAGCTGTAATCTCCATCCTGTCGATAGATGGAGTCCTTGAATCCCTGTTAATTGCCCCCTCATTGCTGCCCCCCTCCAGCCAATCAAGAGGACTGAGGGATCCTTCGAGGAGACATGAAGAAGATGACATGCTATTGTCTTTCCCTCTAGCTTTCTCCAATTATGGTTGAGAAGGGATTGTAGTTGTATGTTTTGCATGAAAGAAGGATTCACCTTTCTCCACCGTTGGACCACTCACGACATAGATCTCAAAGTACTCCAAACTTTGTCATTCATCCATTCGCGCTGACCTTAAAGCAACCGATGGATGATCCATCCAATGATGCATTCGTGGGAAGGAAGGTAAATCCTTCTTTCGCGCAAAAGATACAACCCCACTTGTTGAAAAAACCCTAGTCGAGCTAGGTGAATAATGAGTTCAAAACTTCAAATCCTCTGCGTACTCCTTGAATATCATTGCATCATGGAAATGGATAGCTGTCAAACAAAGCATGGCACTTCAAGTTGGATTGCATGCCATGCATAGCATATCGCCCTTAAATGTTTGACGGTCATCCATCTCTATAATCCGTCTCTATAATCGAATAATATGACACCCATCAAGAGGTGCGTAGATCTCTAATAGCCTTAGTAATATAATATGTGGAACCAGGTCTCACCTAATTGGGATGACCTAAAAAGGGCGAGTGAGCGAGTCAAGATCCACAAAGGACCTAACCTCGACCCCAACTTCGCCCGCTCCCACTCGTTCTATTTTTCTTCATTCATCCTTTCATCTTTGTTCTCTTCTTTTTTTAAGAAATCTCCTTTATCTCTCTTTCTCTCTCTCCTTTCCTATCTGTCTCCATCACCCTCCTAATCTCTGCCCCTTCCTCATGTAAGTGTTATGTTTTTGGACAAAAAGGAGGAGGAAGAGGGAGAGGAGATAGTGATCTAAGTAATTAATAAACCATCTTCAAAGCAAGCCTTCTCTCTTAAATCAATTTATATTTTGGGCTTCACAATCACTTTTAGGGTATTTAATGGAGGATCTAGCTTTTGAAATTTTTAAGCCTTGGATAGCGAACAATTGTAGGAGAAGAAAGGGCTTTAGTTCTCGCAATCAAAATAGTGATACAGATAGATTTTGGCTTTAGAGGTTCATGTGAGCTGATTGATCAGCTGTTCTAATTTGAAAATGTCAAGTACTGTTTGATTCGTCAAACGTTTGACTCATCAAATAACTTATCGAAGCGATCAAATATACAATAATAAAACAAAATATGGAATTTAAAATTGCTTGAAATCTTACTTAGGCTTAGTATTTTAATGTTATTTTGGTAAATATGTGGTTTTAATTGTTCTCTTTAAATCTTAAATTTTTCCAGATTTAGTTCAATTGGGAAGTATATCAAATCTTTAAATGTTTGCCACTCTTCATTGAATAGGATAAATTTTGAGACTTTGATTTGGGGTATTTGGTACATGACTTAGATATAGAGTTTGAAGTTTTGTATCTTAGGAGTACGATTAGTGTAGTCACCATCTGATGAATTTTATAATTTGTAAGGAGTTATATACATTCGAATCAAGTTCGGAACAAATCTTACCATTATTTGCACACGTCTTGGATCCACTGTGGGTTGGGTCGGATACTAGATAGGGTGAAGTAAATTGCCACCCCTGAAAAATACTCTGCCTTGATTCTCCATTACCAAATTCAAAATAATGCATGTCAAAAAGGATGAACCAACAAGATAGTTTCCATGAATCATAAAAGGAAGAAGAGCGTTCCCATAAGATTGAGGCATAAAATCAGATAAATATTCTATTATCACAAAGATCAGCATTCTACAGAATTAAATTTGACGCTGGAGTTCGAATTGATGGCTCATAACAAAGAGAAGCTCGCAGATTAACTGGCTCCACCGTCTCCACTGTTTGATGTGTGATGGTTAAGCTCCAATTTGGCAGAGCAGAAAATCGTTCAGAAGGTAATGGCTATAGGTATAGCTGAATGAGCTCATCACTTACAACAGAAGGTGTAAGAACACCAAGATCTGTGAAAAGGAGCGTGAGATACTGAGGAGGAGTATAGTCCCTTGCAGATGTTTCGACCTCAACACCTGAGGGAATGGGAACACCAAAGTCTATGGGGCGAAGTGCAGGAGCTAGGTCCTTCTGGTCCAATGGGTACAGACGTGCAAACTGCAAAGTTCACGAGAGTCATGCTAAAAATCCAATAGAAGATGTTTCAAGTGAAATATTCAGAGCTGAATGTACCCCCCCAAATAAAAAATTAAAAAAAAAAGAGAATTTCTTCAAGTAACTGAAAGCAATTCACATAAAAAAAAAGAAAACGATCCACATAAAAAAGTTGATTAATATTCTCATTTCAATTATCTAAATATTCACCTTGAGAATCATCTTAAATAGCACAAATTTCATAAATATCTCAATTTTTAATATAGATCCTGCCATTCAGAGTAGTTTTGACAATTGGCACCGAAGTAGGGGATTAAGCTTCCTAATCAAGGAAAATCAAAAAATTAGATGCTTTCTAGAAAATATAACTTTGTTAGTAAAAAAAAAAAAAATATCAGAATTGATTTTTGAAGTTGAACAGTGGGCTCTATCATTATGCATCTTTTGGGAAACTTCACATAAATTAGAATAGGTAGAATTCTGATCTAAACCTACTGCAGCTTAGACTTAGATGGTCACATGATGTATGCAATTTCATTGGTGTTTCTATAGCTGCATAATAATGGGAACAAGACACACCCTTTGTTGAGGATCAAAGCTTCAATCTCATTGCAGGGACAAACATCTCCATCAATGACCAGCAGCTTGCTGGCACCAGTAAAATCATCAGAAATCTATCAATTAAATTCTAAGGAGAAAACGTTTCCCTCATGGTAAAGTTCCTTCCATGCTGAACTGGTGGTTGTCCTGCGTTCTCAGGTATTCTCATCAAGCTTGCTGGCTGATAAACCATCAGCGATAATCAGCACATGGATAAAAATCAACATTTTTCTAAAAAAAGGCAGCCCAATGTACGAGGCTCCTACCATTGCGGGTCTCGGGAGGGTCAAATGTACACAACCTTACCCCCGCGTGCAGAGAGATTGTTTCCATGTTTCGAACTCGTAACCTCTAGTTCACAAAGGAGCAACCTTGCCGTTTCGCCAAGGCTCACCCTCACTATTGACATTTTCTACTCTATATATTTTTTTGCTCCTTCTGGAGACCACCATTACCTCGACGCAGACAAGAGAATTAGATTTATCTCCGAGTGCCTCACTCGGCAAGAGATAGAATAAAAAATAGGGGGTATATAGAAAACAAATAAATTTAGCTAAATTATATATACTCAAATATCTTATAGACAAAACATTGAAAGATATTATTTGTTATGGCCAAATATTTCCCACCCAACCTTTCCAATTAGCTTTAGAATTTTAGAAAATGACATTTAGCAAAGCTATTTTAATACCTAAATTTGGACCAAACTCCGAAGAAAACAAAAGCTCAGTTTTAACATTATTTTAGTGGGTCAAACCCATTGTTGGGGTGTCTTAAATCTACCAACTTCTAAAAGCTGCAACTGAAAAAATTTGATAAGTACCCAAGTTTCTAACATGAATACGATTAAAATACATATCTGACATCAATTTCAGGAGCCGAACGCAATTGTCCAGGTAACGTAGCAGGAGATATGTATTCTCTTAGCTGCACATGTGCATATACAAAGATGCAAGCAATGCTATCATACATCTAAATGACTCGAGATCAAATAGAGCTATTGATTCCTTCGTTTGCATGATACTGAAAGTCTTCAATCAATTACTCATGTTAAGATGTCATGCCTGTCCAGGTTTCATCTCAAGCCAATGGATGCTTCTCAACTACAATCATCTAGGTCACTTACAAGCACAGTAGGAGCGCAATCTCTGACGTTATTATCGTAAGAAAGGATCGAATATAAAAGACAAGCAAGATTATGCAAGCGGCTGAAAAATGCACTTTCTCAAATCAATATAATCTAAACATCTTTATGAAACTTAGCATGCAATTGGTTCCATCAAAAGCTAGTCGCACAAAATAAGAAATCAACATGTAAATTATTTCTCACCGCTTCCATCCAAGTTTTCTTTAATATTTTTACTCTATCATGATACTGAAATCAACGCATATGGCTAGAAATTGGCCCGGGCCAGGCCAGCTCCAGCTCAGGCTTTGGGAATGGCATGAGAATTTTCAAGTCGGACTTGGGCTTGGAAACCACAGTCTAATTGAATTTTGGGCCAGATTCAGGTCAATGTTTGGGTCGACCTAAGCCCGAGCCTGACTCCAAATCTGAAGGCCAAGCCTGCAATTAAACCCGCATTAGACCCCAAATTTATAAGCCCAACCTACCTGGACCTTTAAACCCGACCATGCCTATGCCCAAGAGCCCTTTAATTCCTTGACCTGGACCTTTAAACCCGACCATACCTATGCCCAGGTGCTCTTTAATTCCTTACAACCTAGACCCAATAACCCACCCCACCCACCCAAACCATGCCTTAATAGCCTAAGACTCTCCATTTGTGTCTTTTTTAGAGCCCCAGATCTTTTTTGTGGTGAGGATCCTCTTTTAGATGCAAAGAGAAATAGCTTAGTATTCCCACCTCCACAAGCAAGAGAGCAAGCATGACAACAAGTATCTCTATGGACTTTCTACAGGCACTTGGTGGCCAATTATCACATCCAACACAAGCTTAGAATCTAGGTTGTCATGGATGGGGAAGATCACATACGCAATAAGAGAAATCACAAGAAAACAACAACTTACAAGACAGGGAACCCAAGATTCCCATGGTTTGGCCAATCTCAAGGCCTACATCCAAGGGAGAACAATGACATGGTGGTATTCTTACTATTCAAGGAGATTACAAGATACAAGGGGCGATATCTCCTCAAACATGAAAATGAGTTTGAGTACAAGCTCTTTCTATCTCTCTTTGCCATCAAGGATGACACCAACAAGCTAACAAATGCTCCCAGAGAACCTTAGGAGTTAAGCTTCCCTCTATCTCCAAATCTTCCCCTCTCCTTCTGTTTCTCTCTACTCTTCCTAAGCTATTTTAGCCCTCTTAAGTAGAGGAAATCTGTAGGATCCCATGGATCGACCCCAATCCAATGACTCACAATCATCATGGATAGATGACTCGAAATAGGGGAAATAGATTTCACTTCACCAACCCAACATGAGTTTTGCCCAAATACAAGCCCACAACACGCCTCATGGGAGCAGAAGACCGCTAGGAGGGAGAGGGCGGCGGAGTGAAGGTGGTCGCAGCGGAGGATGTGGGCAATAGCGATGAAGGAAGCAAGGTCGTGGCAGCAAAGTGAGTGATGCTAGGTCCAAAGGAAGAAGCGGAGGGCAAGGTGAGGGTGATTGCAGAGGTGGCAGAGGATCTAGATGGCCTGGGTGGTAGAGAATCCAGCAAGGTGGTACACAGATTCGAGGAAGTGCCATTGATTCTTGGATCATGACTCTCTTAGGATGGAGACCGTTGCGGACGTCATGGTTTCATTATCACTATCGGATGGTAATGGATAAGATGCTGATGAAGAGATGAACAGATGGGATGAGGGCAATGAGTGGAGAGAGAAGGTTTTGGTGGTGTTTGTCTGTAATAAGAAATGGGGGTTAAAAAATTAGATTATGTGCAAAGTAGGCTTGGAAACATTTGGATTCAGAGAATCCCCTATCAAGCCAACCAGGCTAATTCAAGTTGGGTCAAGTCTTCCAACTCAATTGCACTTGGTCGAGTCAGCTCATCTAGGCTTCAGGCCAAGCTCAAGTTTGGGCTTGGGTCAGGTTCAAGACAAGGCCTAAAAACATTTTTTGGGCCTAGGCCCAAACAGAAACCCAAAAACGGGGCCTTGGCAGCAGGGATCCCAACTCAGCCTAGCCCAATCCAGCCCGACCAATATGTGACACCTTCATCGTGGCTGTCTCATGCCCATTTTATACATTATCACTAAGTCTAACATAGAGCTACATCAAGAAGCATTTATACTTAATGTAAAGCAAAGCAACTAGTTATCAGGTACTGGAGTTTTATTTGTAATCACATGGGCTTCACGCTGAGGCAACCCAAGCCTACTTGAATTCATTTTGGGGCTTCGATTCAATGGGCAGCCTATAAGCAAATGCAGTTTTCCCCTGTGGAATCTTGCCTAATAGGCCTTAAGCTAGCCTAGGGCCCATTTCCAACCCTAGTACTTCCCCACCAAAGTAATATAATTTGTTGGACCATTACTTGAGTAACCGACTAAAACTAGAGATATGGTATGCCGTACCGGCCCGAACTGGGCGGTACAAAGGCATATATACTATACCAGTTCGGTACCGACACTCAGTACGGATGGCGTACTGACACTTGGTACGCCAAAAAAATTTCGTACCGTATCGTACCGACACGGTGCTAGTGTGGCACTGATACGGGGTCCAATACCGAGATGGCGAACCTTGATTAGAGAGGTTTTATCTTAAGAGAAGAGTATGGATGTTAGACTGTCAAGATATGTCAAAAGAACTTTCTAGCTCTAAATAAAATATAAGATCATATAAGGTGAAAATTGAAGAGCAATATTTATGTATCATTCATTTGCTATTAAGTAGAAATATCCAACCCAAAATCCAATAAAATTTCCTTCTATCTTTCTATGTGGCTTCTATGCATTTTATTTTGCATTTAACTTGTACGCTAAGATTTACTTAAAAAAATAATGGATCAGAAATTATCAAAGAACTGAAACAAAATGCAATCCAAATTTAATTGCAGATTAACTATCCAAATATTCTTTTCTTCCAATAGTTTCCTTTTGTTTACATTAACATTTACAATGTTCAAAGTAATCTGTTTCCCTAAATCATGTTAGTATGGAGAGTAAACATTTGTGCATAACCCAACCCTATATGAAGCAAAGCCTACTTGAATGTTACAGTTGTGAAAATCACAATGATAATAATAATATAACTGAGCTGATGAGAACTGAGAACTGCCTTTATTTAAGGGGAGTGTACTAGATGATGAGAAACATAGGTAAAATGTATGAGGAATTACTGATCAGAATCCACAGGAGAGTCCAAACACTTGAATTTGGAATCGAAGAACCGAAAATGATCCAACATAAGATACTTTAGATGTTAAACAATTGACAATATGAAATTTCAAGAAAGGCTAACACGTGGCATAGGTCAAAGTTTGATACATAGAATAGCCAATAATCACCAGGAACCCAATTGCATGATCCCTCAATAATCCAGGAGACAAAAAAACTACATGACAAAGTATCTTATCATATATTGTGCAATTCTTGACTGACAATTTCAAAATTATCTTATTGTTATCGTGATAACCAACAGAACACTGCTTATTAATTAATAAGAAAATAAAACTCCATATGCAGCTCTACTGAAAATTCTATAACAAAGGGACAAGAATTACTAACATCTGTATTCTGACAGCTACATGCAAGATTCAATGCAGAATTCATTTTTGAGGTTTGCAAATGAGTTGAAAGCAAATAGACGTGATTGTGAAAAGTGGTACCTTGTAACTTTCAGCAGCCACATAGACAGGTTTATTCATGCTATGGGCCACTAATGCAATTTGATATGTTCCCATCATGTTGATGA
Source organism: Phoenix dactylifera (assembly GCF_051530095.1). Classification (NCBI taxonomy): domain Eukaryota; kingdom Viridiplantae; phylum Streptophyta; class Magnoliopsida; order Arecales; family Arecaceae; genus Phoenix; species Phoenix dactylifera. The sequence goes on along the minus strand of NC_143204.1, from coordinate 22,233,549 downwards.
TGCCTCCACTTTCAACAACCCCATCAGCCCCAACAAAGACCATGTCAACCTCATCCATGCTATAGGCCACTGCAGAATCAATCAGAAGTTTAACTGGAACACCTAGTGCAGCAAGCTCATTTGAGAATCGTAAACCTGTCCTGTCTGGTCTTCCCTCTACACATAAAAAGAACATGTCGGCATTCACGAAATTGATGCTTACAAAGCAAACTATATATGAAAAGTGCATTGACAGAGGACCTGTGCAAAGAACCCGAAAGAGTTTCCTATTGGATGCTGCTAGCTTCAAAACTTCGAACACAACTCTTGAAAAACCATGGACTAGGATTGTACAACTATCAAATATAAAGTCTTGACCAAGCATTGCAATGGTCCGGCGTGCCTGACATATGGATTTGACGTGTCAAAATAAATTTCAGCAAGCAACATAAAAGAATAAAGAGTTGATCCATGGTATGTTATTTACCTTCAAAGAGATTTCTCCAAATTTTTCCCCACGCTCTATCAAACGGAGTTTTGCAGCATCAAAGTCTTCGTATTCCAAAGCTGAAGTTCTGGTTACATATCGCATAAACAAATCACAGCCAGCTGACAAAGATATAGAGGTTGTGTCCCATGACTGAAATGTCAATATGAAATCAACTGTCAATGGATCACTAGCTCAAATATGCTATCAAAATAAGTTATGAGACATCCCTTATTTCTGGAACAGACACTACATGGAATATGAAATGATGCTTTATATTTTTATCCTTCTTCCTTTTCATCGTGAAAAAAAATGAAACTAAGCACAATTAATCAAATGCAAAATGATAAATTAATTAAACAAAAGGATCCGACTAGCCATTTCCATTGATAAGGAAGCTAGGCCCTAGTTAGCCAAATCAGAAGCAGTTTGGGTGTAACAGCAGGGAAGAACAGCTTTCCAAAAAAAACGTGAACAAGTAATCACCTAGAAATTAATTAAAAATGTATCATATGTAGTAAAAAAAAATAAACAATAAATAACAACTGCATTTATCTCTAAAATATAGGACAGTAATAGAGGATAATTTTAACATAAGGCAAGTGCTAGGAAGCAAACATGAAAGTGGAAACAAGATTCAGAAGAAGGTGAGTACCCTATGTACACGATTCCAGCAACTAAGCATATCAAAGTGGCAGCTAATATGATCGCAATACTGCTTAAAGAAAAATCAACCACGTAATGAGAAAAAAGAGATACATGCAATTATAAGTAGTTGTATTTTTATAATTTAAGAACTGACAAATTTTATTAAATTAGAAGCTTGGCTACATACTATCAGAATAATATAAAAAAAATGTTGCTAAATCTAAAAGGAAAGCACTACAAAAGACATCCTAATTCCAAATGAGGATGGTAGTTAAATTGGATGCAAGCAAGAAAAACTTATAACACATATGATTATAGGTGTCTAATAAATGATAATAATACAAATAGAATGAAGATGACAATGCATGATAATCATACAAATAGAATGAAAATGCCAATGAATATAAGTTATGAGAACGAGATGCTATACACTAGAAAAAGGCATGATGGGCTACATCAGTTGAGGAAAAAATGCTCAACCTGAGATTCTATGAATGGAACTTCTGAATTCACTTTGATAAGGTTGAAGTCAAAGAATCTCTTACTATGTAATATGGAAAAAAAAGAAGAAGAATCCAAATCAAGTAGAAAATATCTGAAATGGGGCTCCATGGTTATAGTTATGGTTGTAAGCAATGGTTTCAATACTTGTTTAACTAGTACGGGCAATCATCATACCTTAACTGACAATTTCACAACACATGAAGAATTTCCACTTATGAACTATTAGAGTATATTGGTACGATTGATTAAGCAGCCTTTAGCATTGAAACTAGATTCAAAAAGCTACTTGGCTGTTACTAAATTTTACTAAACCAGATAATTACAAAACATGCTGTTGTGTAGAGCAGGCTCTCATAAAACCACACAAAAGCCTAATTTTCTTAGAAACCAATTTTCAGATTTTGTGCCATGCTAGTGTTACTGTAACAGGTTTTATGAAAAACAACGGAACAAGTGTTTTAATAAGACTTACTTCATTTCAGGTTTAGTGCCAGCATATTTTAGATATGTCTAACAGCCAAACAGCCCCCAAGTGTTATCCATTTAACAAGCTTACAAATCTAGAATACAGTCTAACAAATAATTATCAATCTTTATATGCTGATATTGAAAAAAAATAAACAGGATCAAATCAAAAAATCTCAAAACTTTAAATTGAAACATGTGAAAAGAATATCTTGATTCAAGGTTCACCACCAGACTTCGTACCGGTACCATCCTATTGTAGTGTGGGTATGCCGTACTATATACCAGTTTGGTACCAGTACGGCATACCAACCGGTACAACAAATCTTGCTTTGATTAATATGATTTGGACACACACACACATATATGTATGTACGTACGTACGTATGTATGTATTTGCTAGAAATCATTGAGTAAACATAATAAGGTTCAATAAACAAGCTCCTCTCCAAATTGTGTGCCCATTATAAATATTTCTGGCTCGCGAAGAAGAACTTATTCAACATTTTAACATCCATGTCATAAAACAACCTTAATTTGGTGCTTAATCCAAGATGAGGAATCCAATTGTCAAGAGTTTTGATGGAGATAGACAGGTTTCAGCCCATGTATAAACAAAATTCTGCACTTTTGAGATATCATATATGCCTAGAAAGACCCTGAAGACAAGTATCTCCCCTAAAAATTGAAATTGCAATTGGATTTTTTAGATGAACCACAAAGAGATCTGCAATTGATTATTTATTCATTGGGTAATCAAAGAAGAGGACTGGGAATGGAAAAATATAGATTTGTTTGCTGCTTATATTAACAAGGAAATATATTATTCTCCAAAAAAAATTACTTCTGCATAGATTAGGTTATATTCTCCCCCAAAATTGATTTTTTTATCGATTAGCTAGCCCAAGAAGATGACTAGAACTGAAAAGAAACTTGACCTTGAGAGTGTCGGAAGCCTTCTTGAGCTCGATTTCGAGTTCCATCATGGTGGTGGCCTCGCTGGAGCGGATGACAGCGGCGAGGGCCATGATGGCGGCAACGGCCTCGGCGAGGTCGGGCTTCTTCCGCCAGTAGTTGAACTCGTCGATGACGCTGAAGGGCTTGCCGCCGCCGCCGCCGACGGAACCCGTCCTGGCGGCGACGGCGGATGAGGCGGCGGCGGAGGGCCAACACCCCGAGGGCGGCGCGGCGCCCCGGCCGATGGCGGCCTGAGCCTGGGCGAGCCAGTCGCTGCTGACGACAGCGTGGTGCTCGGCGCGCGTCTGGTAGTAGGCGGAGATGCCGTGGTTAGGGTTTGGGTCAGGGTTTTGGTCCATGGGATCGACGGAGGGGGACGGTGGCGGGGGCTGGGCCGAGTCGCGCGGATCGTGGAAGAAGGAGGACGGCTCTTGCTGCTGCAGCCGTTTGTCGAGAACAAAAGAAGCGGATCTCAGCCACATCCTCTCGCTTCTCTTCTAATGCTAAAGATCAAGAATCCTCTTTACTTTTGGAGAGAGGAATATCGATGGAAAAGAGTTTAAAGCCAAAAGCTAGAAAGAGCGAAAGGAGTCCGGCTCAGCAGATGTAATAGGACCTTTAAATAACCTTGCTCTCCAGTCTAATGCTTGTTTAAATAATAATAATAATAATAATATCAACAATTGAAAATATGATTTCCCAAATCTGAAAATATTCCTGCAAGACAATACCGAAAATATCCCTTCACGTGTAAGAAAAAAAAAAAGGAAAAATTCGGTGACCAATTTGGCGTCCATAATTCCACGTCAATCTTTAGTTTTTATAAATTAATAAGATGGAGAACGACAATGTCCTCGTTGATGCCTTCACAATTCTTGAGATATTCATTTATTTTTTATTTTTTAGTACTTCGGCTGCTTACATTGATCTCGCATGCGTACAACCAGTTACATCATTAATAAAAAAGCTATATAAAAAAGAAGGAATATAGATATGTTGGGCCTAAAAGTTTTTATAAGAATGATAGGCAGCAAATGAGGCGTGATACCTATTTCTTCGATACCATCAAACCCCGTTGTCTGTGGAAGAAAGAAGCTCTAACTCAATCACAGCCAGAAATAATACACCGGTCCGAACAAGCAGCAGCGCCTATCAACATAGGAAGCTAAAATATGCACTACGACCTTTGAACTTGAGCTTGGAAGTTGGAACCCATCCCATCCCTTTTGTACATCAACTTTGCTAGTACCATGCCCTTCTTGGTTCCTCCAGCAAGATTCTAGAGTGCAGTGAACGAGGGAGGAACAATGGTGAAACAGGCACTGAGCATGGAAGGAGACTCCAGTTCCAGTGAAGCATCGTATAGACAAAGGAAAGAAAAAATATATGGCCATAAGAACCCTTCTGCCGCTATAAGCTGCCAGGATTCAACCAATAGCCTCTTTGGATTTTTTTTTCGGATTGGGTTGAAAATTTTGCATGATTTATGGATTGAGTTGCCCATTTAAACGTAGCTCTATTAACCAAACACTTTCTAGTCCAAATTCAATGGGAAAAAAAGATTTTTATAGAATTTTTTTCTTCTTCTTCCTGTAGTCTAAAGTTTTAGATTTAGGTTAGGATTTGGATAGGCTGTTGGAAAATACGATATGGATATGGATGGGCTACCCTATGTGATTTTTATGGAAATATCCAAACGAGCCCTAAGAAGTTACATTTGCAAAAAAAATCTTTTTGACCAAAAAAAAAAAAAAAAAAAAAAAAAACTCAATGTAGCTCAATTGATTTAGACAAGGGCCAAATATGGAGGTGGATTTTTCGGTCTTTCTTACTCTAGAAGGGAAAGTTGGAGAAACACTTTATTTTGACTATCTTTGGGCACAGGCGGTTGACCCGTCCTCTATATCCATAGGTGCACACCAACTTATTTATGGGTAGCAATTACTAAAGTATCGTTGCATAATCTTTTAATAGAAAATGTTAGTTGCATCCATAATTATTTTCTTCCTAACCATAAGAAATTCTTTAATAAATCTAAACATCTCCAAAACATCAATAAATCTTGTTTAAATTAGCAATATTTAAAAAATTTAGTGGAATATATGTAAATTTGTAACTCAAGAGCTCTTTCAGATCTGCTGGTGAGATAAGTAGCTGGATCGAAGGGATTTGGCCAATAAACTTTTACATGATATACTTGCTATTAATTAATGATATGGTCATTTTCATTGAACATATAACTAAATAATTATAATTTTGGATATTAAATATATCATTGTAAATTTAAAAGGTTGTCTTTTACACTCTCATCAACAAGATTGGCATATAACTAAAGTTAATTATAATTTTGGATATTAAATATATCATTGTAAATTTAAAAGGTTTTCTTTTACACCAGTTTATTGTCATCATGCATGGTCAAGATTTTGATGTGCTTGAGATGACCAATTGACCATGTATGATATACACGAGAGAAACAATTGATGACTCCAATTAAATAAAAAATTTAAAATTGACATGATAAAATACATATCGGGTTTAGAGAGGTAAGCTTTCTTCAATATGTCACTTAGATGGAGGACTGGATCAAACCATATAAATTAAAAATAAGAATAGCTATTATGTTGGAATAATCATGGCGATGGGCAAAGAGGGATGCTTGACTTTTATAAATCAAAGTTGTAAGACATGCCACGACTGTCATATTTCAAGCTGTGCATGTATATCGTGAGGCTAATGGGGCAGCGGACTGGATGGCGGCATTTGTAGCGCGCCACTCAGGAGGTGCCCTATGGGTTGGAGAAAATGTGATGCCTGGTGTATTCTGGGATCTTTTGTTTGCCGATTCTACTGAGTATATCCGTATCCGCGTTGTATGATACGTCTGTTTCAGCAAAAAAAAATAAAATTGCATGATTTATTTAGAATTCTCCGATACAAAATAGTATATTAAAATAAAGCTATTAGTTTTAAGGGGAAAAAAAACCGTAAAGCTATTAGTTTTAAGAAAAAAATGGATACTACAAAATACAAGTTCGGGCGTGCAAAGCTAGTAAGTAGTAACTATACTTTGTTGCACAAAATATATGATGTCTAATGCCTTGGCATTAATTTGACAATCGAATCTAGACAGGAGATTCGGTATATTAATTAAATTATTTGTCAAGTTCATTTTTTTTTTCAAAACCTTTAAAAAACGGGTCTTTGGAGTTTGGAAGAACTTTGATCACTTCCAAAAGGGTCGGAGCACGCGTTTAATAAATTCGGTTCTCATGCTCACCTACAAGTGGAATTCGAACATTCTAACCTGCAATTCCAGCTATAAGCATTCTTTATTGGGGCTGTCCGTTTCTGTAAGAAAGAGAGAGCGAGAGAAATAAAAGGAAGAACAAGCAAGGAGAGAGAGAGAGAGAGACAGAGAAAGCGAGGGAAAAACGGATGAAAGGTTCGTTTTTTATGAATTTCTGCTATGATTATTGTTCTGAATTTCCGTGAATGTGGCTCAAATCTTCGCTCCGATTCGCTTTGACGCGTTGAGGAAGGGGGAAAATGCGGGGGCTTACAGGTGCTGGTTGATCTCTTCCTCCTCTTGATCAAAAAAATCGCTCTTTTTGGACCTCCGTGGATCCTAGGATAGATTCTAGGCCTCAAAGACTAGTCCATTCATGGGCTTATCTGCCACATTTGCGAGGCCCATGGGGTCCTTCGCGGGTTCCGGTGGAGAGTTGGCCGTTATATTCGGTTTTCGGGTGGTTTTTGGAAGAGGAATGGTTGTAATTTGAGTAGGAATTTGATTCTGATCGCCTCGTTGTTTCTTTTGATGATGTCCGAGGAAAAAATTAGTTTCTTTGGATGCGTCAGCGTTTGTTTGATTTGTCTGTTACTGGAGCTCGAGATTGGTAAGTGACCAGTTTTGATTCTGTTTTTCTTCTTTTGGGGGGTAATTTCGTAGTGGTGGTTGAATGAGAGGCAATTTTTCTGGGGCCCAGCATTTGCCGCCTTGAGGGCAGTTGAATTTCCTGGAATCAGGGTTCTCTATTCATATGGAGCTAGGGATTGAATGTGTAAAAGTATCAAGGATCTTTGGGAGAATCGAGGTATTATGTTTGCTGGTATTGTACAGGAAGGCTGTCATCTTCTCTTAATTGGTAGGAATTGAGTTTTTGTTGATGTGTGATAACTTTTGGCAGGAAGATTTCAGGGTTATTATGTTTGAATATTTCGATTGCATTGCCGGTTGTATATTTATAAGAATCAGTATATTAGTTGGTTCATGGAATTTCAATATTGGATTCCTCAGGATTCCATACGAGAAGCAAGATTAATCGGTGCTAGCATTTGATCATCCAATTGGCTACATACTTTGTGAGAGGTTCTAAGAAGGCAGAATACTGCTTCTGGTTGGTCTTTTCCAAAGAGGAAGCTGAGTTGTATCGTTGTCGTCGTCGTTGACGTCATTGTTGTTTTTTGTTTGTAATCGACGGGTGTGTGGATGGGTGAAATAGGGGGTTTTGCCATTCGGTTTTGTAGCATCAGATGAATATTTCAGAATGACTGGCCTTGGAAGGCTCCATCGTCAATGGAAACCTCCGACAAGGCATTCTCTGAGGTGGCTGACATCCTGAAATCCTTGATGGCTCGACGGTCTGAGCCTACAAATGTATCAAGGGACTTTTGGATGCCCGATCACAGCTGTAGAGTTTGTTATGAGTGTGATTCACAGTTCACATTCTTCAACCGCAGACACCATTGCCGTCTTTGTGGGCGTATTTTTTGTGGAAAATGCACTGCAAATTCTGTCCCTGTTTTATCTGATGGCCCAAAGAGTGGCGGAGAAGAGGGGGAGCGGATCCGAGTTTGTAACTTTTGTTTTAAACAGTGGGAGCAGGAAGTAGCAACAGCTAATCATGGGGTTAGAGCGCATGCTCCAGTTGTTAGCCCTTCGCTTTCAACAACCAGTTTGGTCAGTACCCAGTCCAGTGGGACAGTTAACAGCATTGCCACAACAATCTGTTCCTACTCAACTGGTCCTTATCAGCATGTTCGAGATGGTTCTGGCCCTAGTCCCAGCCAATCTGCGAGACCTGAAACCTTTGCAGATAAGCAGGATGCTCTAATATCTGGAAGGGGCATGGACATCAGAGATCCTTCTCCACCCACTCAATTAAGTTATCGTATCAACAGGTATAATTTGGCTGGTAATTTGGTGCTTGCATATCTGTTTCCTTCAGAGGTTAAGGCCTTATGCAACAGTAAGGTTGCTCTTTTGTAGCCTCGTGTCATGAGTTCACACCATGGAAACAGCCTCTCTGCATGCGGGATAAGGCTGCGTACATTTGGTCCTCCCTAGACCTCGTAAAGGCAGGAGCCTTGTGCATTAGGTCACCATTTTTATGTCTTGTTTCCTCGAATGGTTTAAAATAAGAACTCATGTCATGCTAGATATCCATATGGCAAGCATGTTGATAAGCTAGCCAATTTCATAGGCTTGTGTAAATGGTTCTTTGGTATTTTGAGATCACACATGGTTTTCATGACATCCTCACTCGATACATTTGAACAGATACTTTCATGTAATTTGCTGTTTATTAAGATATTATACACACGTTATGTATATGATATGCCCACATGTCAAGCAGAGCAATTTTTTTTAAAATTTTTTATGATTGATACAAACATTCTTGTCTTGCTCAAGTATCTTCTCTATGCACAAGTGGTTACAAAGATTGTTTCAAAATTTTAGAAGTATGTATAATGCATAAATTTGCTTTTGTTAGTCCAAGCTATCTGATTTACGAAGCTGCTTTAGCCCACATTGTAAATAGTTTTATCTGGTGTCTCAGTGGAGGAGACATTTTCTGTTAATATTCCGTGTCTCTTCAATGTTGTTAGCTGATTTGATAGGAAGGGAATACCTGCTTCATTCTTTGACACCAACTTTCTTTAAACTTGGCTGAATCTATGAATTCGTCCTGCCATATTTTTCTTAAATGCTTGATCTCGTACTTTTCTTGACTATTAAACTTTGGTGGTGTTTCTTTTATGTCCTTCACTGGTTGTTCACCTTATCTTAACACTTCTATGAAACTCCATTTTAATATTAAATAAAGATATCTATTCTATTTTTGATCTTTATGCATCTTAAGTTTCTCCAGCTGATAGCTAATGATGCTTTATCTCTCAGTAGCTATAGATGATCCTTAACTTTTGCATAAAACTGTAGTATACCATCTCAAAACTGTCCATATACTGACTGCTAAGGTTGAATTTAGCCAGTTCCTTTAGTTTTTAAGGTTTTCTTATAATTCATGCATCATTTGTTTTTCATTACAGGAGTGATGACGATTATGATGTGTATGGTTTATGCCCCTCTAATTTGGAAGCACAAAGTTTTCAGCATTCTGATGACTACTATGGCCAAGTCGAGTTTGATGAAGTTGGCCAGGATTTCCATTCAAATGAAATGCCTCCTGCTGAAGAAAATATTGATGCCAAGGATGTCTGCTCTCCATTTCATGACAACACAGAATTTCATGCTTCTTTAGATGTTGATAAGATGGAGGAAGAATGTGAACCTGATAATAGCTATGAGTGTGATGCTGCTTCCATATATGGAATTAAACATACAAATGCAGAACCTGTGGATTTTGAGAATAATGGACTGCTCTGGGTTCCTCCTGACCCAGAAGATGAAGAAGATCACAGAGAGGCTATTCTATATAATGATGACGATGAAGATGCTTCTGGAGAGGGGGGATATCTTCGCTCATCAAATTGCTTTGGAAGTGATGAGTACCAGAGTAGAGATCAGTCGAGTGAAGAGCATAAGAAGGCAATGAAAAGTGTGGTTGATGGACATTTCAGGGCTTTGATAGCTCAACTACTGCAGGTTGAAAATCTTCCCGTAAATGAGGACAATGATAAAGGAAGTTGGTTGGAAATAATTACCTCTTTGTCATGGGAAGCAGCTACACTCCTTAAGCCAGACACTAGCAAGGGAGGAGGAATGGATCCTGGTGGGTATGTGAAGGTTAAGTGCTTAGCTTGTGGACATCGCAGTGAAAGGTGAGTTCCTGATAATATTGAATTCCTTAATGGAACATGACCTCATATGTTCTGTTGCTGCTTATTTTGCACTATAGCAACTTTACTGGCTTTTGTTAAGGCACTTCTTCATTTCTGGATAATCTGGATTGGTGAACTACTAATTGGCTTCTGCCTTTTCTGTTAGGACATGCCCGTGTTATACATCTAAGTGATATGGACTGGTGTTTTAATCGTGAATATATTAAAATTCAGTTGCTGATATTGGCGATCCGATCTTGTCAAGCAGTATGAGTTTGCTGAACTTCTTTACTCATTTTTGTAGCATGGTCATAAAAGGAGTTGTCTGTAAGAAGAATGTGGCACATCGGCGTATGGCGTCCAAAATAGAAAAACCTCATTTCCAAGTTCTTGGGGGAGCTCTTGAGTACCAGCGAGTGACCAATCTGCTGTCAAGTTTTGATACTTTGCTGAAGCAGGTGTGTTGATTGTTGTGAATTTCTTTTCATTTGAGTTTTCTCATATTTTTCTGCTTATTCTCATGCTATGCACATTGTTCAGGAAATGGATCACTTGAAAATGGCAGTTGCAAAGATAGATGCTCACCACCCCAATGTCCTTTTGGTGGAGAAATCAGTATCTCGGTTTGCGCAAGATTATCTTCTAGCAAGGAACATTTCACTTGTTTTGAATATCAAGAGACCTCTCTTGGAGCGTATAGCCCGCTGCACTGGTGCTCAGATAGTGCCTTCTATTGACCATCTGTCATCTCAGAAACTGGGGCATTGCGATTTATTTCATGTGGAAAAGTTTGTTGAAGAACTTGGTGGTGCAGGGCAAGGAGGGAAGAGAATGATGAAAACTTTGATGTTTTTCGAAGGGTGCCCGAAGCCCTTGGGCTGCACTGTAAGTCATTTATACATTCCAGGTATTTTTGCTTCAGACCTATTTTGGGTCCAGTGGAAGGTGACAAATTTGGATTGGTTATGATGCAGACTTTAGCACCTAAAGATAAACAATGTCTGTTATGCTTAGCTACTGGTGCTTTTTAACAAAACCTGCCTGTCTGCCCTATCAACTTGTTACAAAATCTCTTTCTAAACATCAGTGGATAAATTAAGAAAAGTTGAAATAGTTATTCTTCTCGGGGAATAAAATCACCGCTTAATCTACTTGCAATCTGTATGGCAACATTATCAGGACCTGCAATTTAGTTTTGGGTATTTCCTGGTTTAGATGCTTTCTAGGTGGTCATGGTTTTAGAACATTTATAAAGCTATAATCATCATGAGGTATAAATGGAATATTCTGCCATTTCATTCAGCAAGACTGTTTAAATTTTAATCCGATCATTAATGTTTTACTGAAATGCTTTAGCAAAGAAGCAGCTTCAGGGTCCGCAATCTTGGTACTAGGTACTCTATCGGTATTCAACTGGTTTGATACAGTACGGTCGGTACAATACAATATGCACTCTCCCGTATTCAACGACGGAGAAAGAGCATTAGTTGCAGTTTTCACCCCACCTTAACGACCAAGGGATGGATGACATCTTTCTCCGAGCAGGGAGGCATTATATTGAGATAGCTTCTAGCCCCTTTCTTCTCATATTTTACCATGATATTGCCCAATAGTATAGGTCAGTTTGGTATGGTACACACCCCAGTTTCAGATGGGTACTGGGCAATACGGTGCTGTTCTGCTCGATTTGGACTACTATGAAACGGTTTGACTCATATACCAAACGAAACCTTGGTAACGTATTGGTACCTTACCAATATGGTACGGTACAAGTTGGTACGGCAAACCTTGGGAAGCTTTTTAAAGTTTTTATGAGACATCCCGGATATGTTGGTTTGACTTTTGGACCAGGCTTCTTGTTTTCTTAATCACGTGTATAATATAAAATATATCATATTATGTGAATACTTGTCCTAAATCTGGCATGAGATGTGCAGGTTTACCATCTTTTTGATAGCATGCGAAGGCCAACATGGATGAAAGATTTACATATTTTGTATGTATTCAATTCAATTTATAGTTGGAACTATACATATCTATGTAAGTACATATATTTGTGTATATGTATATGATTGGTATTACTCAGACGTGTACTTATGTGTGTAGTTTTCCAGGATCTCTGCATTGAGTAATTGAGTAGAATTTCATTATCTTGTGTGCAATGTCACAACCAGTTATACTATGATTCAAATTACGTACATGAATAGTTAACTGCAATGCTTAAACCATATTAGAAATCTTATGCAGCTGGTGTGTTTGACCTCCATAGGTTTTGCTTAAAGGTGCCAATATTGATGACCTCAAGAAAGTGAAACATGTAGTCCAATATGGAGTTTTTGCAGCCTATCACTTGGCTTTGGAAACATCTTTTCTTGCGGATGAAGGTGCCTCTCTACCAGAACTTCCCTTGAAGTCTCCAATAACTGTTGCACTGCCTGATACACCTTCCAGCATTGACAGATCCATTTCCACAATACCTGGTTTCACATCCCCTGCTGCTGGCAAGGTGCATCATGGTAGTGATGCTCAAAGACCCAATACATCGGACCCATCTCTAGCATTACTGAATTCTGGAAAAATCATGAAGGCAGCATCGCTATATTCCACTGAAAGAAACAACTCTCAAATGGCAGATTCTGCCTCTGCATTTGGCATATTATCTGATACTAAAAGGTTTTCTGTGGAGAAGAGCAACCAGGCTGAGCAAGTTGTGGAACCAACAAGTAGGGCATCCATATCTTCTTTATCCATATCAGACGTAGTCTCAAATTCTTCACCTGGACATCATGCCATGAAGGAGAAAAATAAGGTTTGCTTTGGAGAATGTCTTGAGGCTGAAACATTTAGACCTGATGACCCTGCAATTGAGCATGATTCTGTTGTCCCCGGCAGCTGTCTTGATACTTTGGAGACCTCAGAAAGGTGTGGTATAATGGCTAATGATGCCCAAATCAAGAGCAGCCATATGGTAGAGAAGCAACCTGGCTCATCTAGTTTTGCAACTTCACGTCAAGATATTGACTGGAGGCCTGAAAACACATCGATAAAGGAAGAACTCCCACCTTCTTCGGATCATCAGAGTATTTTGGTTTCTCTATCAACCCGCTGTGTGTGGAAAGGAACCATTTGTGAGCGTTCACATCTCTTTCGTATCAAGTACTATGGCAACTTTGACAAACCTTTGGGCAGATATTTACGTGACCATCTTTTTGACCAGGTTATCTTCCCTTTTGCGATTTTATGATATCTTTCTTTTGACTTATAATTTATGTCTCTATTACTGACAGTGGCTTCTGTGGATGTCAGAGTTATAGGTGCCGTTCTTGTGATATGCCTTCAGAAGCTCATGTTCATTGTTACACGCATCACCAGGGCAGTTTGACTATATCTGTTAGAAAGCTTCCAGAAATTCCTTTGCCAGGAGAACGGGATGGCAAGATTTGGATGTGGCATAGATGCTTACGGTGTCCTCGCAATAATGCATTCCCTCCAGCAACTCGTAGAGTTGTAATGTCTGATGCTGCTTGGGGTTTATCTTTTGGTAAATTTTTGGAGCTTAGCTTTTCAAATCATGCTGCTGCAAGTAGGGTAGCTAGCTGTGGCCATTCTCTTCACAGAGACTGCCTCCGATTTTATGGGTACATCATGCTTCACTCTTCACTATTTTCTTTATAAGTCAAATTATCAACTATGACCTTCTATTCTCACTTCTCTATTCTTACATGGACAGGTTTGGAAAAATGGTTGCATGCTTCCGGTATGCATCAATTGATGTTCACTCTGTTTATCTTCCTCCTCAGAAGCTTGATTTCAATTATGAGCATCAGGAGTGGATACAGAAGGAAGCAAATGAGGTCTGTTGCATATGACAAGCAGAGACTTTGCACCTCTTTTTGGTAGTTGCTATTGTTCACAATTTCACATTATATTTTATTTTGGAGTAGATAATATATAACTCCAATATAACAGGTGTCTGATGGGGCAGAACTTCTGTTCAATGAAATTCTAAATGCTCTGCACCAAATTGCAGAGAGAAAGAGTATTAACGGTAGCATGAAAGCACCAGAAATAAGACCTCAGATTGTTGAACTTGAAGGAATTCTGCAGAAGGAGAAAGCTGAATTTGAGGTGATGTGCTGTTCCCCAACCGCCCCAACCCCCTCAATTTTCGATGGATTGGATTTCTGTTCTCATATTGATTGAGATTGTTGATTTGTTTTAGGGCTATCTGCATAGAGTACTGAAAAAGGAGGCAAGGAAGGGGCAACCAGTCATTGATATTCTTGAGGTTAATAAGCTAAAGAGGCAGTTGATCTTTTATTCATATTTATGGGATCAGCGGTTGATATTTGCTGCTGGATCAGATAGTTGTCCTGATGAAGTTCTTCAGAGTTTTGTGACAAGAGATAAGGAGAGGCTGACAGATACGAATCTAGGACTGAAGCCACAAAAAGGCTTTAATAGGTTGGACACATTTCCTGGAGATTTCAGAGACAATGAATTCCTTAATGGGAGCACATATGCAATTAACCATCAGGAGGATATCAATGATCATCATGTTCATTATTCTGGTCATCAAAGAAGATGTATAGAATTGGATTCTTTTCAAGGGAAACAAATCAAAACGCATCGTTCTACCAGCACAAGTGCAAGCAAACAATCAGTTCTTTTAGAAACTGGTCTTATTGGCCGTCGAACCCTCTCCGATGGGCAGTTTCCTGTTCTGGTAAATCTATCAGACACGTTTGATGCAAAGTGGACTGGTGAAAATGGTCCTTTCCTTTTTCATGCAAGCTTGTTAGATTCATCAAATTCATTTGAAGCTGCAGCTGCAGCATCAGTTTCCAAGGATTCAGAAGAACGAAGTGGAGCTGAAGTAACTCAATCCTTTGCCTCTGCATTGCTTACCAAGTTGGGAGACAGTGCTGAGGACTTCTCAATCTGGATTAGAATGCCTTTCCTGAACTTTTATCGTCCTTTTTACAGGAATTTGGGAAGCACCCCCAGATTTAATTCTCTCAATGAGTACAAACCTGTCTATGTTCCTTTGTTCCGCGAGTTAGAGTGTCAAGGTGGGGCAAGATTTCTTCTTCCTGTTGGAGTTAACGACACGGTCATCCCAATTTATGATGATGAACCAACCACTATAATTTCTTATGCACTTGTCTCCCCTGAATATCATATTCAGATTTCAGATGAGCGCGAGAGAACAAGAGATGGTGTAGAAACTTCACTTTTGTTGGCAACCCATGAGTCAGGAGATTTTCATTTATCTAGATCATTTGATGAAACTACTTCTGAACCTTACAAAAGTTTTGGATCAATTGATGATAGCATTTTATCTTTGTCTGGGAGCAGGGGCTCTGTAGTTTTGGATCCACTTACCTATACAAAAGAAATGCATGTCAAAGTTTCTTTTGCAGATGAGGGCCCACTTGGAAAAGTGAAATATACTGTGACATGTTATTATGCGAAATGCTTTGATGCTTTAAGGAGAACTTGCTGCCCATCTGAGTTTGATTTCATAAGGTCTCTCAGTCGTTGTAAAAAATGGGGAGCGCAGGGTGGTAAGAGCAATGTCTTTTTTGCAAAATCATTGGATGACAGGTTCATTATAAAACAAGTTACAAAAACAGAACTAGAATCATTTATCAAGTTTGCTCCAGGGTATTTTAAGTACCTCTCAGAGTCGACAGGCACTAGAAGTCCCACATGCTTGGCGAAGATTCTGGGTATTTATCAGGTGTCTGCTCTTTTGAGCTTGTTCACTTTCATGGTTTATTTTTTAAAATTTTTCTTTTAATTTATTTTTTTATTAGTTATCTCATTTGGTAAATATCTGATTTGTTAATTTCTTTTCATGCTTAAGAATAATCTGTTACGCTGTCGGCCTGTCACAAATTTTAGATTACCTCGAGCTTGGAGCCAAAGTAGTTTGGGATGAAGCAAATATATAGACTTTTTTTTTTGACTTGGATCCTGTTATAGCCCTATAAGTTTGATTGATAATCTTGGTTGCATACTAGAGATCAAGTATGTCATATTATACAATTCCTTCTATATGTTCAGAAATCCATTCTGCTTGTGGAAACACATATTCATCTTCTTTTTGTATAAATTCTTAAGGATTTGAGATATGGTGAGGAACACCTTAGGAAGACTCAAATGTAGAGAATATGGCTTTAACTTCCACGTGAAACTCCAAAATCAAAGTGTTGTAGTTTTCAGCCAAACCAGTTGAAAGTTAAGGTTGATTTCAGGGTTGGCTTAAATAATTTACAGGACCAAGTTCATTGTAAATTTGGCCTATATATGTCAATCTTTTGTCATTTTTTTTATTGCTTTCCTGATAAAAAAGTTTTATCTAGATTAAACTTGGATTTATCTCTTTTGAGACAAGCTGAAAGTACTGCAACATTATATTCCCAACATAATTAGAACAAGGCAAAGTTTCCAAGACAAGCTTAGCCGTGCGAAAACTATATTCTTATAAACTTTTAGACTGTCATATGGTCTATAACTCTATATTGTTACAATAAAATGATATTGTACACTCTATAAAATTTCTTTTAAATTGAAACTTCTGAAATTTAAGTTGCAACCAATAAAACTGCTGAAATTTCCAAAACCAAAATCATAGATGAGCTTTAGAACCACTACAACAAAATGATCTAAAAATTCGTGAAATGAATAATTGTCTACTCATTGTCTAGCCTACAATAGAAATTATATGGTGGATATGGAGTTAAATAACTTATTCGTGGTTAGATGTTATAGAATATGTTAGTTATTTTTGCAGTAATTCATCTTGCAATTACAAAGAGAGAACCTGACTGATCTCCTTTTTTTTTACATGGAGTATGGGGATTGGGGATATATACCTAGGCACTCAATTGAACTAAACTTATAGATCTTTGATAGGATAGGAGATAGGAGTAGGACAGTACAAGGTGCTCATAAAGTGACTTAAGTATCGTTGCTTGAGGATCTAAAGAAGCAATTTTGATATTGCATAAGAGTCATTACAAATTTTATTAATGTGAGCGAATTAGTTGTATTTACTGCAGAAATTTCTAAATTTGTGATCATTCTAGAGATTCTATGCTTTCTCATACTCATCCATTTAAAGCTCCTGAAGGTTGGGAAGGCACAACTCTGTGTTTAGTTTGAGAAGAGATGGTTATGTAGAAAGTTCTGTGGAGATTTTGTTCCTTTGTCGTGGATGATTGTGGGTTTACAGTTCATGGGTGAATTGGATTGATGAACAACTCAGGAAAATTAAATTGAAATGTTTTGACGAAATGCGATAGGGAGATGAATGGAGATATAAACACCATGGATCTAAAGCCGGTCTGCATGGCATGCATGATACGTACTATTCTCAGTGCCTTACCAGCACATTGCACTGATGCAATATTAGGTGCATGCCAATACTTGGCATGCACCCGTGCCAGGGTGTTCCAAGCATTTGCCTGCTCAGCATAGCATGATATGTACCATGGTGTTGCCTGGCCAGCATGCGACTGGCCTGCGATACTTAAATCCTTGATCAGCCCAAATAAGAACAGGGTGTTTGATGAAGTTACAAGAACTAATCAAGTTGAAGGAAGCTGATAGAGTGGGAATGATGGTTAAGAAACAAGAAATTGTTTGAAGGAGGTACATATATCTTATGTTAGAAACAAATAAATTCATTAGCAATAAAAACAAAGGGCATTACCCATAAAAAAGATGTTGATAATATAAAGTTTCACTATGCATGGCAATGTTTAGTAATATTTAACAAAGCTTGGAGGTCTATGAATCTTGCATAATCTAATAAAAAATGGTATTAATAAGGTTATGTTTTTGGGAAAGTATGTACAGGTGTTTTCATCATTGGTTTTGAAATCCCGGTGGAATTCCTTTTCTTATAAGTTAGTTTTACTGTTTTTATAACCTACATTTTCATCTCCATTTCTCTATGAGATGTAATTGCTTGCTTTACTCAAACCTTTTATGACAGGTTACATCCAGGAACCTGAAGGGTGGAAAAGAACTGAGGATGGATGTGCTGGTTATGGAGAATCTCTTGTTTGGGCGAAATTTGACAAGGTTGTATGACCTAAAGGGGTCTTCAAGGTCACGATACAATCCAGATTCAAGTGGTAATAATAAAGTACTTCTTGATCAGAACTTAATCGAGTCAATGCCAACTTCTCCGATTTTTGTGGGGAACAAGGCTAAGCGGCTGTTGGAGAGAGCTGTTTGGAACGATACCTCATTCCTTGCGGTGAGTTCAGAAATTGCCCCTGATGTTTGTTAAATTATCAAGGTGGATGTGGCTTTTATTAAAAAAATCTTTTCTCGTTAACTAGATCTTCATTTATACTTCTGAGTTCAGTGCAATATTGCTAGACTGCTTCCTCTTGACACTGAGTTTCGCTTCAAGTAATGATCAAGAAGTTGCTGTTTCTCTCTGGAAATTAGTCATACCAGATTCATATCTTAGATTTTTTTCCTCAAATTTTAAACATCTTATTTGAACTTCTAAGTAGAATTATGTTTTGTCTTTTTCTTCAAATTTCTGGATTCTCTCTAATTATTTGAGTTTGGAATCACTTCATTGTTCCTAGAGCATAACCAACTGGTTATGCCCTCTTGGTGAATTATCGTTTCACCCTGCAAAATGATCTCTGAAAATCAAAATTCTTGTAAACAAAATCTTTAAATGTTTTAGAGTCTCGTTTCTGATGCATCAAGTGATCACTAAACATCAGTTTTTCACAAAATACAAGATCTATTTTGAACTATGAGTAGGAACTATGCAAAGCACTTGAATTTCAACATGCGTTTGTTTTAACATATCTGGAACATGTTTAACAACATGACTCATTGGCTTATATGGTTTGAAGTGCATTTTGGCATGGGGCATACTGCATAGGCAATTTGGTTATATCTTCGGAACAATAAAGCCATTCTTTCATGTGTTTATTTTATGGTTTCAAAATTTGCTATAGTTGCAATATTACTCCACCTTATTTTTACTCCATTTTATTATGTCAAGAAATATCCATTTTCTGACCTTCTCTGGCGTTTCTGCTGAACTAAAACCTATTGCTCTATGCTCAACTACAAATTATTGGTTTCTTCCTTGTTAAAGTTCAATGTGATCAATGTCTAATAAGTCACTAATGATGTTGCAGTCTGTAGATGTAATGGATTACTCATTATTGGTCGGGATAGATGAGGAGAAGCATGAACTGGTACTTGGAATCATAGATTTCATGAGGCAGTATACATGGGATAAACACCTAGAGACGTGGGTGAAAGCTTCTGGAATTTTGGGTGGGCCAAAGAATGTGTCTCCCACTGTGATTTCACCTAAGCAATACAAAAAGCGTTTCAGGAAAGCCATGTCTGCATATTTTCTTGTGGTCCCAGATCAGTGGTCACCTCCTACAATCATTCCCACCAAGCCGGAGACCGATGCCTGTCAAGATAATCGGCAGGATGGTTCAGCCAAAACATAAGATGCTTTCAGTAAATTTCATGGTGTAAGTATGGGAATGACCAATCTTTCTGGGGTTTCCTTCATATGTTACTCCTTTTTCCTCTTCTATTCTTTTTATATCCCTACAGTTAGTAGCCTCATTTGTATTCTTTTGAGTGTTTGTGAATTATTTTTTGAAGATGCAGCACAGTGCTAGTTACAGGCCAGGGAATAGCAGCATACTATTATATAACTCACACATATAGGAACTCATTTACGCTTCATCTATGAGCTTTATGTTGCTGTTGTATGCACTTTACTTATTTTTTCTGTCCCCTCTCACTGATTTAGCTACCACAACAAAGCCACAAGGTTATCTAGTAATACTGACTTGGATGCTAGGAAGGCTTCTTCTCTGGCTGCTCTCATCCAGGGAATGGCTTCTTCATTTGCTCTCCTATCAAAGGCAATAAGCCCTCTGTCCAAGTAGTGGTCTCTTTAAACTTCCTCACCCTCTTCTTCAGCACAACCAAGCCCTTTTACTCATGGCTTCCCTGCTCTTTAGAAAAGCACTTTCTACAAGTATTTTTGTATCTGCTCTTGTTTGGGTCTTGGAATTCAGTGTTGCACCCTCTTACGTAAAAAGATGCAATTTTGTCCTTCTCTACGTCCTCCTTGCACTACACTAAGTGATTTCCAACAATAAATTTACCTCATCTCCTACCTGTCTTGTTGTGTGATTCTTGTATCACAAGCAAATTTTGTGACAAGAACAGTGCTAGATCAGGACGGACCTGGATCACACACTGCCCCCAGTTTCAGTCCACACCAAGGTCAAGGCCAAATGGCGGTTTCTAGTCCATGAATCATGTTGATGAAATATTACTTATACGCAAGGTTTGCTAATCAGTACCGGTGCTTGTAATGACTGACAATCGGCTCAGCATGGTATTGGTATGTATCATACTGAGCCAAGATGTGCTAGAGATGAAAAATTGAGAGAAGATTTAGGGGGGGGGAGAGAAACCCTAATCCTAAAAGGAGGAGAATCATTAGGGAGAGAGAGAAGATGAAAGGGAGAAAGAGGAAGAAGGAGGGAGGGAGAGATAGAGGGGCATATTCAGGGAGAAGTGTTAGTATTGGCATCAATTGAGGGCGACGGCATCGGCGCCCATCAGAGATATCGCTACTTAATATTAAAATGGAGTATCATAGAAGTGGCAAGATATGGTGAACGAACAGTGAAAGTTTAATACCCATTGTCAATTAAGGGCATCGGCATCAATTGATGGCTTCTATGTCAAAAATATCATGCTTTTCTTCTCTGTCGAGATGCACCAAATATAGCAATTACCAATCGGTCCCAGGCTTGCATCAGTTCTTTAGAGAGGCTTTAGTCTCCAATCAGTCCAAAGCAGTCTATAGTCATTTTTGATTGCCAACGAGATCCTAGAACCGAATGGACCAGCCTCCAAATTGAGTCTGAGAATGAACAGTTTAACAGTAAGTGACCAATGTTTCGAATCCATAGTGGGCAATTAAAAGCTCGCACCAAAGAGCCAGGCAATGAGCCTGTAAAAAGGAAGTCACGAAGACAGACAGGACTATTCCCGGCGATGAGGAAGCACCACTATTATGGCGATAGGCGCAGGTTTGAGAGGATAAATCCTTGAACCAGCAGAAGAGTATAAAGATGTGCTTGCATGGACATACCACTGTCTTACTAGAAAACGTATTCTTTTTTTTTTCTATTATTTGCAAGCAAAAATCAGATGTGGAAGGTAAGGTTGATTAGATAGCAGCGTCCGATGATTCGAGTCGGTCCGCTCTGACCTATCAGGTAGTAACATCCAGATGTTCAGATCTGGATAGTCTAACAAGTCAACTCAAAAATAAGAGCCAGATCATAACATAGATAGCACAATAAAAATTGATGATGGTGATGATAAAATTCAAACGTGCCTAGTAAGTACCATGGTAGGAGAGGTCAGGCACGCCGCCGGATGACTATGAATCGTGACTCTTCGTTAAAGCTGACCAAAAGTCACCGAGATGGTCCTTACCAAGCCCAATAATGCTAGGAAGAGACAATCTAGGTAGAGAGAGAAATGTCAGAGAGAGAGAGAGAGAGAAGACTCTCTTGGGAGAGCCCGTCCCTCTCCTTTTCTTCTAGGATCAAGGGGCGGCGCGGCCACCAAGGTGGCCTGCTCTAGTGGCAGCGTCGCAGGAGGTCCTTGGTCGTGGTCATTGCCGGCAGATGCGGCCACTGTGACGGTGGCCAAAGAAAGAAACTCGTCTCGGGTGTGGGTCCACTAGAAGAAGATGGGAAGATGAAGAGGGAGGCCGGCGGAAGAGGTGGGGTTGCCGGCATGGTGGCCGCGGCCCATGCTGTGCGACGGCGCCCTGCGGCAAGGCTGCCGGCGACAACGAAACCTAGAAGAAGCCAAAATATGGCACCCCTGTTTCGGAAGGTAATACGGCGATTTGCCTGGCCAAATCAAAGGAAAATCACTGCTAGAAGACCGGAAGAAGAAGAAGAGAGTCGGAATGGCTTCGGTCCTACCTCAGTCCGGCGATGTTTCCGGCGCAGAATCAAGGGAGAAACTCAAAAACAAAAGTCACAATCAAAGGAGGATAACTCGGCGATTCTGGTTGTGGAAATCAAAGGAGGATAAGGGGAGTTAAATAAAGGAAGTCCTCGAGTTCTAGCCGGTGTTGGGATAACTCAAAATCGGTAGCAATTCTTGACGATTCTGGTGGTGGAAATCAAAGGAGGAGAAGGGAAGTTAAATAGAGGAAGTCCTGACCGGAGTTTTCTTCCTCCTCCCTATTGCGTGCAACATGGCTCGCTTTGATCTGGGCCTTGGCCTCTCGGGCCGGCCCATTAGCCCAAGTACAATTTTGGGCTATTACAATTCACATACTTCATAAAGAATTCAAGATTGCCCTGTCTTCTCCTATTAACTAGAATGCAAGTCTGGAGCCTTGGATGTTTGATTTTGTTGTACGTATTCGTGAATTTTATTATTAAGAGCACAAACTACATCAACAGATAGCAATGCTCATGTGTTGATAAGTGAACATTCCTAGAATGACCTTGTGCCCTGCCCTTCATTTGCTCCTTCCATATCCTTGCTGAATTCACTCATTGCAAGTTGATCATCTTTACCATTCATTCAATTTGTCATACGGCTTATACATCATTCAAATTTCCATTGCCATTCAAGAAAGGGGGGCATGGCTTTTATCATCAATTTTCTTTCAAGAGTTGTGATGGGATCTGGTGCGTTAGTGCCGGTATGATTACACCCAATCTTCTTTCAAGAGTTAAGCTATGCTGAATGTAGGGATACCAATGGCCAAAGATGGACCTAATTTGATTATAATTGCGATAAAACAAAATTACCACAATTTTCAAGCTATTTATTTTGGATGGACCAAAAACTGACATGTCGACTTAATTATCGGATGTTTTTTAATTAAAAAATAGGAATTACTTTAGTGGAAAGCCAGTGCTTGTAGTGGAACTGCTTTAGTTGAAAAATGGTGCTAGCCTTTGAGTATCTACTATAATGTGAGCTTCACGATTATCTTCTTGTAGATATTGGAAAACAAAATGTTTGCCTCAGATGATGTTGCTACAGTGGAAATAAATAATGGAGGTTCCAAGACCAGACATGCAACTTAGAGAGAGAGAGAGAGAGCAGAAAAAAAAAAGTAGGCCTCAAATACCTTTTGTTCAAGGCGTTACATAACTAGTGTGACAGATAACCAACACTTCAACCATGATCATACGCACAATAATTCAAAAATTCGACAACATCTTATCAAGATCCATACCTAGAATTTTATACATGCAATGGGGCATAGAGATTTGATTATACGCACCCAAACCACGATGGTTGCACCGATCTCATTTAGATTGTTCGAACGTCCAAATTTGCAGCTTGGCGTCGTAATTTTTCTTGCCCCTAGTTTTTCTAACCTTCATCATGAAGTTTAGAACATGGTCCTAAATAATGACATTTTTGACAATTTCAGGGCATCATCAATGTGCCACCTAATATATAGGACCACAAGCAAACCAACATGGAGGACCACAAATTAAAATAACATCCCTCAAAGAGAAAATCCTATGGTAACGAAGCCTAAATTATTAGAGGTCCAAAGATTTGGATTGCCAAAGGAGGGTCTGCTGTGCGCGTGCAAAGCTGACCCCCAAGCCTTAGGGGGCCAAAAAAAGGTCTAAAAAGTGGAAGAATGTTACCTCTTTAGCTCTTCCCCCCCCCCTCATCAGCACGTAGGGAATTAAGCCTGTGCAATGATCATTATTATTGTTAATGCTTGCCTTTGGACGTGATTGTGTCCCATGATACATGTTAGGCTAAGAGAACCTTTCTCCTTCCCCAAGATAAAAAGAGTGCACCTTTGTGAAAGCCAAGGAGGAGCCATCTCCTGCTCCTCTCACGTGTAATACACCGTGTACGAGTTACCTCATTGCACTTTATCTTTTTCTTCCTTTGGATGATTAATTGGAGCCAAGGGCGTTTTATATATGCTTAGGTTAAGTGTTTAAGACGTTTTATCTTTCCCCCTGTTGTTTTACCCCATGAACATCCAAATTTACTTGCTAAGTTTGTGCAATGTAAATATATTTGTTTCTTTGTTGTGATTTGCATAAAGTTTTCTCGAGGGCATGATATTTAATATTCTTAGGATAATTCTTTAGTACATATTGGGAGTTAAATATATCCAATGATAGGATCTTAACAAAAACTTCCAAAGATAATAGAAAAAGAGGAAATAAAGTTCAATGAGAGGTAGCGAGTAGTAATTTTCTAACTAAATAGTGATTGGACACCTGACCATCCTATGGAGTGCAAAAAAAAATTGCTTCTTTACTTATACTTTTTTTTTTCCATCTACCACTTCTCTTTTTTTTTTTCTTTTTTTTTTTTTGCAAGGACTATTAGCAAAGCCTTATTATTTGAAATATTATGTTGGGATGTGAAATATCTTGAGAAAAATGTAGTTTATGCTGCTCACCCTAGACTTGACCTCTCTCTCTCTAATATATATATATATATATATATATATTATAAGCAGGGTTGAACAATTCTTTTTCTATTAGTTAGTTGAGACAAGGTTGAGTGTAATTTGCACTAGCTGGTAGGAATGGTCACATATATTAATAGTAGCTACTAGCCAACCACTTGATTGGGAACTAGTGACCCGATCAACCCTCCTTTGGGTGGGCCACTTTCTAAAATGGTACCAATAGCCTTATAAGATTAGATTAGCCGGTCAACCTAATCACATTGATCTATGAGTACAAGTTGGTACAATCCCAAGACCCACTAAATAAGATAACAAAAAATAATAAATACCAAGCAGGCATAAAATATAAAAATTTAACATTGTTTCAGTACCCAAACCTGACTACACTCATCAGGTGAGCAAGAGATCTATTATAATATTCAAAGTGCAGTGCTTCTTACAAGTATTCATGGAGAGATAATAGTCCAGAGATTAATACAAGAAAGACTAGTACAAGTGAAGGCCATGTCCATAAACATTTCATGAAAAAAGTATACCATCGAGCGACCACCGAGATGTTTATACTGGTGATAAATCATGGGGAAAAAAAATCCTTCTCTCTCTCTTCTACTTATCCTTGCTATGTTCTATTTCTCTTCTTCAGTGTTTTTCTTTTTATTTTTTTTCTCTCTTTATGTGCTCACAGCCAGACGCCCACGTTAATTCATTGTTCTGCTTTCTTCCCTTGGTCCAAGTCCAAGTCAGACCAAGGACTTGCCTAAGAAACCAAAGGACTTCATTAGTTCACACCCACGTTAACTCATTGTTTTGCTTTCTTCCCTTAGTCCAAGTCCAAGTTAGACTAAGGACTTGCCTAAGAAACCAAGGGACTTCATTAGTTGGCCTTCACTGAGGCCGATTCCCTGTGGGTAAAAGGAAACCACTTTTCTAACACAAATGGCTCCAACCTCAAGCTGATTACTAGAAGCAATTTAGCTTGCCAATGATCTCTTGTTGTTTGCGTAGCTAGCCAAAATATATTATTTGGATTTTTTAATTCTATATAAATACTTAAGATTTTTCTAATGCATAATCGATTGAAACTAAACAAACGCCCGCACGAATTCTCACGTACTCTTCATTTAAGCTCTGATGTTCTTGTCATGTTAAGAATTCAAATCAAATCACAAGCACCACAATCAGCCCATGGTCAGCCTTAATAAATCCGTGTTGCAGTGTCTCTTATTTCACATAAGTTATGGATCGAATTCGCTTTGATACTATTTATAATAATTTAGAATTTCATCTAAAAAAATTAATCAGAAAATATTATTTAAATTTTTTAATTTTATATAAGTATCTAAAATATTTTTATAAATAATTAATATGAGACTAAACAAATGTGCGCTAAGATATTCAGAGAGCTTGTAATTAGTACCGCTTTGTTCGGGTTTAGAAATATGATGCTACCATTGAAACGAGCACCAATCCTTCGTGCCTCCACCAGCGTTAGTTTACACTCGGGTGCTTGGTCCCGGTGTTTGACTCTCCTGTCCACATCTATCGAGATCTACCTGCTACCAAAATGGGTCCATGTCATAAGAGTGGGAAAGAATAACACCCCTATGAGCGCAAGAACCGCTCTCCATGGAAATCATTTTGTGGTTATGAGTTCGATATGACCCTTTTCATCATCACACATCAATTCAAGCCAAAAAAAATAATCACAATAAACTCAAAATTTGATTGAAAATAATATTCTTATTAAGATACCTCTCTCTCTCTCTATATATATATATATATATTCTTTGTAAAGGATGTAGGAAGGGCTACCCTATTCCATAGCCCAAAATTGCCTGCGAGCGTCACACTCTCGCCAACCCAGAGAAGGGAAAAGAAAAGCTAATTGCTTGCTCGCAAGGAGCTACGTTGGGCCCGAGAAAATATACTCGACCGAGACTGTGGGGTCTTCCTAAACCCCTATGGAATTAGATTGGAAAAGGGTTCATGTGCTCCCGTTTTGCAGCATAAAGCTGAACCCTGCTCTCGCTAAGTAGGCTTTAGGGCATCTGAACTTGGGCTCTCTTTGGTCACTTTCGCCTGTGTCTTTATTTGCATGTTGGGAAAGTGACTAGGAAGCTGCGGTTATGTCGAGTCATACATGCTTGTGTTACAAGCAACCTCCCTTTTCAAGTCTACCAGAGTGATTTGATTTTCTTTTTTTTTTCTGTTTTTTTTTAGGTATATCAGAGTGATCTTAATGATGTTGCTATTGACCTTTGATTTAAAAAGAAAGATATCTTGCTATACCTCCACCCTGATTGATTGATTGATGAATGAAGTGCAAGATATGGTCCTTGGAAATGTATATCCTATTTGTATACTATAAAAATAATTATTAGTTGCATTCAATTCTTTTTCTGATACCACAAGCTTCTAGCCCCATGACACAAAGTTGAGGTTTGGAGATTTTTCTTATATATTTATTAATACAATATTAATTTCAACTTATCTCATGAACATATTGCTAACTATATTGTATGCTA
Source organism: Phoenix dactylifera (assembly GCF_051530095.1). Taxonomy (NCBI): domain Eukaryota; kingdom Viridiplantae; phylum Streptophyta; class Magnoliopsida; order Arecales; family Arecaceae; genus Phoenix; species Phoenix dactylifera. The sequence goes on along the minus strand of NC_143204.1, from coordinate 22,206,389 downwards.
TCCATGATAAACTAGTGCTGCTTTCTTTGTGGACCTTGAGTCCATGACCATCTATCTACTGGAATTTTAGGACATGTATCATAGAAGAAAGGCTGTTGATCCCACATATTGATTTTATTATTCTAATTGTGTGGAAAACAATTATCCTAGCTATTTAAGATTTTTTTCAAAAATATAAATATAATTCAGACATGTTATGCTCTTATTAATCCTGCATAAATCATTAGTGATCCTGCATAAAGATTTTATCATTGTAAGTGGAATTAATATAGCCTAGCTATTTAAATATTTTTTAAAAATATAAAATGGAAATTGGATATATTATGCTCTTATTGATCCTAGTTTGGCTTCTGCTTGTTTAGGGACTGAATCCATTCTTTTTTAAGGTAAATTCATCCATTGTTGGACTCTGTTTGCAGCCTTCCTCACTGTATGGTTATGGGTGCAAGGTAGAGCGAACAAATCAAGTATGGACCTCTCTCTCCTTTGCTAAACTCAACTTGTTTCTTGACTTTTAGCAGAGGGTCATGGTTTCAATAATGTCATTGTTCACAAATAATTTCTCAGCTGCCTCAAACCTTTAGCTCGTTATTTCAATAATTGATGCCCATTATTGTGCATCATACACAGAGAAAAGCCAAATGAATAATAACTTGAATTATAACACTACATTGTTCTTTATTCTGGTATGAATGCAATGGTTCTTTGTTACAACTCAGTTTTCCTAAAAATGCTTATATTTTTTTATGGATTGAAGACTGAATCTCAGCCAACAAAATAGAGTTTATAATTTGAAAAAAGTAAGAGTATGTTTGGACTATGTTGAAAATACTGAAAAGATGAAGGGGAGGTATATTACAATACGGCCGGGGAAAGATTAACAAATAATAGTTTATACTTTTATGAACTATTGTTTGGAAGAAACTTTGGTTATAATTTAGGATGTTTTGACTATGTGTGTTCTTTGCATGCGTCTTGCTAATATTTTCAAACTTTGATGTTAACGTCTCATGGTTAACATTTTATTATTCATAAGTCTAATCTTAGTAATATAATATAGTCATAAAACTATTGGAGAGACAAACCCCAGTATTAATTCTTTTACCAAATCTTTGTAATGGAGTCCTTAATTACGTACCCCCTTCCCTCCTTTAACATAAGATAAAACATTAGGAGAAATAACAAATATAGATTTTAAACTGGATAATATAAAGATAAACAGAGGGAACAACCAATAAGAAGATATGAAGAAACCTACATTTAGATTCAAAAGTAATGCATTAAGTGTACTAGTGCTTCCTACATTGAAATCCTGCTCGTCCTTGCTCATGGATAAGTATGTACCAAAGACAGGCAATAAGATGAGTTAGGAAGAAGCATTAGCAACAAACGTAGACTCATCGTATGAATTACCATGCAAACATGCAGAGGATAGCGTTGTTGAGGGATGATAAGGTATGTAGTTTAGGGGAAAAAAAGTAATAAAACATGCTTGCAAATCGATGTCGAAAGAAGGGGCTGGCCAACTTAGTGGAAATGATTCATGGTGGTTGTATTAGAAACTCGAGAAAATCTCATCTTAGTTAGATTTGGAGAGTTTTTGAGTGTCGAGGAAGGAGCTTGAATCTTCTATGGTCTCCGCTAGATGACCTCTCGGTGATCGGCCCTTGTGATGGTGGCGATGGACCACATATGATGGGGGCAATCCATAAAAATGCATGGTCCTCAATGTATCCACGGTTTGATTCCTAACAATTGAACCAATCACCATGCGCCCACCCTATTGTGGCGGCCCACAAGCTATGCAAGCACTTGGAAAAGGCTTTAATCACTTTTGTAGCCTAAAATTGCCTGTCGGACTCATCGGCTAAACAAAATAACATATAAAGGATAAATGTTATTGAGCATTACCATCTTTCTGTCCAACATGGCAGGAGGTGATTGGTGCAATTCATTAAAAGATTAGTATAATTCATGAGGATTAAATAATTCATATTACATGCAATCTAAATATATTATTATAACAATTTAGGGCTTCATCCAAAATAGCTAGCTAAAAAGTATTATTTAGGTTTTTCAGTATAAGTATCCAAATCTTCTTAGCGAATAATCGATGTGGGACTAAACACACGTCAGCACGGATTTTCACATACTCTTCTGTTTAAATCCTGACATTTTCGTCAGGCTAAGGATTCAAATCTATTTAAATCTAATCACATGCACTACAATAAATTCGTGATCAGCCTCTATTAATCTGTGCTGTAGTGTTTTTTAGTATACATAAACTATGGATTGAGTTCGTCCTGATATCAGTTGTAACAATTCAAAACTTCATCCAAAATGACCGGTTAAAAAGTATTACTTAAATTTTTTAACTTTACATAAATAATCAAATCAGTGGAACTAAATACGGATGGAATCACTGGATCTTGAAATATGTTATGCATGGTATGCAGACAATGCAAACTCAATTTTCACTCCAAACGAGTAATTGGATGGATGGTATAATGATGCTATAGAACACTTTGTCATGTACAAATCTTATAAACTATACAAAAAAAAAAAATGGGGCCCAGCGTCAGTCTCCAGGTAGCCCTCCGAGGCTGATTGGAGGAGATTTAATCCCAAGTCCAGCATGATAGAGGTGTTGAAAATTCACTAAAGCGCTCGGCAGGAGCTGACAGAGAGGATGTGGCATCGAGATCTCTGCGAGGGAAGGGATGGTTTGTGTTTGAGACAACGTTTCAACGACACCCACAAAAAAGACATCGGAATTAACGGCTTTTTTTTTTCCCCCCACCAACAATATTTTTTATCGTCATTTTTCTATTCTCCCCATGTCCCCACTCCCCTTCCTCTTCCCTTCCTCCTGGGTTTTATCACCCTCTCCTGTCCTGCCCCATGAACCATTTTGACTTGTGCTAAAGCGAAAGCTACGATGCGACAACCCCCACGAGAGAGAGAAAGAGAGCTGAGAGATTCTCCCAACGAGGAGAACACAGAGACAGTAAGAGGGCATTGTATTTGTTTTGTATCATGTTGCTGGCTTTTGCTTTACAAAGGTCAGCCACAATTCTCCCATACTCCCCACCCTTTCGATACGTGCCTCTCTGTGCGTGTGTTTGTGCATCAGACAATGGTGCAGCCTCTCCTTTTCTTTTTCTGTTTCCATCTTCCTCCCTCTCTCCCTTGGCTTGTTTTCTTGTCTTTTGATTTTTTTTACATGCAACCTTTACTTGTTTGTTGTTTTAAAAATAATACTTTTACCTTTAGTTGTGAAGTTATAAATATAGTTGCCAATATGCGCCTATGTATGTAGAAAGCAAGAGATGTCTTGGAACTAAGATCATTTCGGATGATTAAATAATATTCTATTATGCATCCTAGTCGAATTGCATGAGGATGCCTATGTGAATGACATCAAGTAGGCTAAATTATTTTCCAATAAGAAATGGATAAAAACAAAGCATAACTTATGTTCTCCCCTATGTTTCAGTTGAGTTGTACAAACTTAGTGGATGTTGCAAAATATGCTTATATGGTTTATAGATGCAGAAATCCAGCAGCAATGGCATAGGTGGAGAAGACTTAAGAATGCAACGGCAATCTTTTCCAATTGCTTTTGAAGTTAATTGACTGATACATGTAAAAAGAAAATAGACCGACTGTGCTCCATATCTTAATAACTCCCAGCCAATGAACCTTGATTGCAATGATCCTTCATGGATAAGTCCAAGAGAATTTGGTTGCATTGTTCGAAAAAGAAATGAGACGAGCAATTAAATTGTTATTTAAGACTATCTATACCGTTTTGTTTCTGTTTGAGTTTGAAAACCAATGGAATAGTAAGGAAGAAAAAATCTCACATTCTCCATTAATATAATAATTTAAATGTTACTACTCATAAGATCCCCATGGAACTCTACTATAAATAAATTATTAACTAAATATGTGAGTTAGTGAGTAACAGGCCTGTTGGAGCCTTTCTTTCCGTCGCTATTATCCTTTCGAACCAGATTCTGCTTCTACTATAGGGAATGATAAGGAGGATTAAAACATGCGATCAATTGAATTGTTTTCTTGTCTTTTTTTTGTTTAGTTATTCACATAGGAAGTTGTGATGTGATTCCTGGTGATAGAGGTCAATCTGCAGTAGTTTTTGCATGATTTGCCTTGATGATTCTTTTTTCTTCCCGCAATCTCCAATTAACATAAGCTTTAAGGAAGGATTAATTAAAGTTGAAGCACAATTTAAGCATCTTAAAGTGTGACAATGCCTCTAGTCAACTGTGTACAAAGATGCAACCATTTCAAAGTGCGGGGAAAAGAGTGCAGTGGCCATAAGCATTTGCAAGGAAGTTGGTGTTCACAAGTGCTGCGCGCATGGAGAAGAGCAAGTGTTTTAAGTCTATAAAAATAAAATAAATTTGGTGGATGTTCATGATAAATAAATACTTTCTTTGACAATTATTTTTCAATAATTGATCTTGGCACTAAACTATTAAATAATCCATGATTCAGATAAAATCCTGTTGAACAATTACCAACCTGTTTATTTATTAGAGTTCAGGGAATAATTGGAGATCTTATATTGTCTGATGGTGGTGGTGCCTATTTTCTTTTTGTGTTTCTTGCCTCTCCTTGCTCATAATTATTACATATAATGAAATGTTTAATATCTCTGATGGGCATTCTGTTTTCATAAGAATTTTAAGCTTACGCTCCTCTTTGTTCATTTTCCTTTCAAAGAATTACTTTTTGGAGTTATTATTATTTTTTTTAAATCCTTCAATCAAACATGTGTTAAAAAAAAAAAAAAATGTCATACATTTACAGACGAATAGCACAACTAATTGGGTGGCTTTTTTCGCGGCCCACTATTCTGAAGGTATTATCTTATCTTTGTGATTTCGTTGACTACACTCATTCTCACCGTGTGTGAGCCGCCATTATACCAAAAAAAATAAAAAAAAAATTATACCATTAGTGTGAAAGCATGAGAGATAATAATGTACAAAATAAATTTTACAATGGCATCATCATGTTATGAAGAAAATAAACCATATTAAAACATTGTTAGTTTAACATACCATCCCAATTCTTATGTGATAAAAATATGTGAACCCCAAGCTTCCACACCAGACAAGCGTAGCATAGAAAAAATATTATATTGCAAACTTAAAACTATAAAAAACTTATGAAAAGAACAAAAGAATAAACAAATAGAAAACTATTATTTTTGAAAGAGAAAGATTAATTTATTTTTGTATTCCCATGGCTGGTCAGTGTCAGCGGCCAGTCACATGCACTTCTCTGCCCGGGCCCCAAGGCCTAAGCAGACTCTCTCTCTCTCTCTCTCTCTCTCTCTCTCTACCTTTTTCTCCCTCCTAAGGCCTGAACCGACCCCTCTCTCTCTCTCTACTGTTTCTCTCTCCGCTGAGTAGTAGCCTTGGATTTCGGCTCTTCTATTTAGCTTTTCTTCCCCCCCGTCCGCATTCCTCACTGTCAACGCAAACAAAAAGAGCTCCTCACGAAGTTTCCTCCCTCTCTCTCTCTCTCTCTCTCTCGCCATTACAAAAGGGGGAGGACAGCTTAGTTCGCTTCTCTTTATCGCTTCCCGTGTGCCTCTGGACGCCTATCACACAAGGTGCATACTTGGGTCCTTCTCCATTGCTCGTTTCCTCTGTTCGCTGTGTGCAAACACTTGTTCTTTTGATCCAAAGAAGTGTTTTTGGTGTGACTGCTGGCTTCTGGGTGGTGAGTTGTGGTGGTTCAGAACTTGGTTTTTGGTTGGATTTTTGGTTTGTAGGAGGTTAAAATGGGCTGGAGATGAGAAGGATGTGATTTTTGACCCTCCCTTCTATATGTCTAGAAAAAGGATTTTTTTTTTCTCCATCCTTTTCTTTGACGCTTGTTCGGCTACTCATGGGCATTTTTAAGTGGAGAAGTGCTTGTTTTTGGGTAATGGGCTCTGGGATTTTTTTTTTTTTTTTTTAAAGCTTAGAGAATGATCTGGGAGAGTTTGGCAGAATGGGTCTTTAGTTGTGCTTTTGCTACTTGGTATTAGAGCTGTAACTTTTGCTCCTCTTACACTGTGAGAATGGTGTTTCTGGCTGATGGGAATTGGGGTTTTTATAATGAGAAGGTCTTTTGGATGGTCTCATGGGTTCCTTGAAGGATCTGGAATGTTGATAGTTTTTTTTTTCTTTTTTCCAATAGAGAAGGTTTCTATAAGAAAGTATGTTCGGCACTTCAGCATTGTTTGATGATTTATCTCAGTTTCGTATGTCAAGCATATGGTAATATGTTTAGGTTTATTGCTTAAAGATGTGATTTTGGATGGTCTTGGTGACCTATGTTTTATTCTCCAAAATTTTTGGAGCTTAATGTCAAAATTGGATTTTGATGATATTTTCTCTGATTTAGATTGTCATGTTGAGATTTCTGTGCAAAGAGGACAAGGCTAGAGTTTGAAAAGCATGGTTTTTTTTTTTTATTAACTTTGATATTCTTTGAGGTTTCTCCGTAAAAGTCATAAGAAGTTGAAGGAAAAATGTCTGCTTTTCTGGTATTTGTTTCGCTATTTGCTGAAACTATAGGTCAGGAATATTTTAAAGCTCTCATCATATGTTCCTTCTTTGTGGATGTCCAAGTGGTGTTTCTTAGCCTCGACAGTTTAGACTTTATCTCCCGGGGATTTAACCTAATGCTACTCTGGCTTCTTTGTGGGTATTTGTGGATTTATGCGTTCTGCTGTGAATAGTAAATTCGCAGCAGCTACTGGATTTTTATTGAATTTTCCAGTTTGGTTTGGAATTTGGATTTAATTCACTGCAGAACAGATGTTCTCTTGTTCCAAATCTAGTTATCATATCAATTTAATATTTTTTGCTGATCTCTCGATCTTAATTTTGTCCTCGAGACTAACAGATCACTGGCTCCCTCTTCTTCCTCTGCAGATCTTTCACCACAACTTCTAAAAGATGGAGCAAAACATGAGTCCTTTTTCAGGGAAAAGCAAGAAGAGAAAGGCTCCAGATGATGCTTATTTTGGCTGTGGCTTCTCCTTAGATGAGCTGAATCAAGACCTGCTCGAGAGGGTCCTTTCCTGGCTTCCTCCCTCGAGCTTCTTTCGCCTTCGTTCGGTGTGTAAAAGATGGAACTCTGTTGCAACCTCTGCATCATTTCAGCTTGCCTGCTCCCAGATACCCTTCAGAGACCCATGGTTTCTCATGGTCGATCAGGACCTAGACCGGTCTATTGTTTTCGACCCCGCCGAAGCTAACTGGAAAATTCTCAACCATCCAGCTTACCTCCAACAAAGACATGGTTGCAAGCCCATCCCCGTTGCATCATCCGGTGGTTTGGTCTGCTACCGCACCGAGTCCGGCGACCTAATTGTGTGCAATCCGGTCACCGGTGCCTGCCGCCAGCTCCCTCCGGCGGGCCAGGCCAGCGACAGCCAAACCCTCCATGCTATCACCATGTACTCCTCTCCAAAAGATCCAGCTTCCTATAGAATTGTACTCGTCTCGGGCGAATTCTCAGGCCTCTCTTTCAGGGTCTTCGACTCCGCCACAAACAGGTGGCAGCATGAACTTCCGCTGGTTCAGAAATCTGAGAATTCCTCGGAATCTAGCATGACCGGCGACGAGACGGTGTATTTTCTCAGCAAAGCTGGAGATGTCGTGGCCACCGACATGCAGAGGAGCCCATCTAAGCAATACTCATCAGTTCTGACTGTGGAAAATGGAGAAGAGGTGGTCTATTTCCTTAGCCAATCAGGGACTGTTGTGACCTGCAATCTTGCTCGGAAGACCTTCTCTGAGCACCCAAGATTGCTGCCAATCTTTTCCGAGTACTCCATCGACGTGGTCGAGTGCAACGGGGAGATGCTGGTTGTCGTTCTGTCGGAGTTCCTGGAGACCGCAAGCTTGAGAGTCTGGAAGTTCGACCGCTCCTGGCGGCAGGTTGCAGCAATGCCGCCATCGATGTCGCACGAATTCTACGGCAAGAAGGTCGACATAAACTGCATCGGCAGCGGGGATATGATCTTCATATGCATCAACGGTGACTGCAGCAGCTACGTCTTGTGTAATGTGGTGGCCGACGAGTGGAAAGAGCTGCCCAAGTGCTGTGTCAATGGCAAGGCCAAGGAGTTCATGTCTGCCTTCTCATTTGAGCCAAGGTTGGAGGCTTCTGTCTGTCTGAGTGTCTCATGAAGCTTGTCTGACTGTTTGCATCTTAGAGTTATAGTTTGAGATATTATTACAAGCTCTCATTTGTTGTTGTACAAGGGAAAAAAAGAAGGAAAAAAAAAAGAATCATCCATTGTGTATGTATGTTTCTGTGTTTGAGTAGGAATCGATCTTTCATTTCCAAGGGAGTGTTCGTGCTAGTAGAATCTCTTTAATGCCTTTTTTTTTCCAAGGAGGAAAAGGGAGCACTTGCTTTGGAAGGCAGCAGGGTTTTCCACCAAGGCATTGGCAGGTACAGTTTAAAGTCGTAAGTAGGATCAATGTGGGGATTTCCTCTGTCATTCCTCCTGGCAGTGCGGGAATTACTTGAGAAAGAGATGTCTCAATTGGCACTGAAAACTGAAAAGCGGCTGCGGATTGTGATGGCAGGCGCATTGTGCTGGTTGCTGGAGAACCTGCAGTGCGGAAATTATTAGGTGGACAAAAAATATTTGAGGGTTTTTGACCAGAAGTTGCTTCTGCTCTATGCCGCTCTTTTTTCTTTTTTTTTTTTTTTTATATGACAGATGCTTTTCTGGATGGAAATGTTCTTGATCCTTGCCATGCTAACGTAATAGTTCAAAAATTGTGCAACTTATAATCAGAATTTTTATAAATGATTTTTTGGAATTTGTTTTTTCTGTAAAATTATTTGTTCTAAATAATGGAGTTGGGTTTCACAAATTTGTGCATTTGATCTTTGAAACTTGTATAGTATTCATTAATTAGTTGTGCGAGCATGGCATATTGTGTATGCCAGCATGATTGGGACAGCAGTTGCATCCTGTTTGATGGCAAAAGAAAGTCTCATCGTCTTGGAAAAGAAGAAAAGAAAAGGATGGAAGTAGCAGTGAATTAAAATCAATATTAATTGTAAAGAAAAACTCCTCTTTTAACGGGAAACGTATATTGATGGATTTCCTTCCATCCTTTGATACCCATGGAATGCTGTTTTCTATGCTTTACTTATTCGACTTTAGTTTTCTTCGTGATTGGAACTCATCCAAACAAAGGCACTCCATACAAATATGTTTTTTTTAAATAAAAAAAAAATTCTCTCAATTTTTGCAGAGCCCATAGGCTATTTAAAAAGAGGACCAGCGTAGCCTTTGATTGATTACATCTCTTACTTATTGTCATATTAGGGAGAAAAATGCTAGGTTCTAGTTTGATTGTTGGAAAAAAAAAACAAACAAAAGGAAATTCACCAAAGGAAACAGAAAGATTTAGAGAAAAAGAAAATTAAAAATACTGTTTATTTTTTAAACAAAATTTTACGGTCATCTATTTCTCATTAAATTTGCTTTTCAATACAAAGAAACTGTCTGATAAATCCAATTTTTTTCTCACTTTCAGACAACCTAACAGAAGATAAATTTGCATGGGCGCACGTGAGTGCACGCACCTGCGCATGCTCAAAACTTAGCCCAAGCTGAACTCGATGAGGCCCATGTCAAGATGCAAGCTTGGGTCGTTCGTAGCTCATTCAAGTTGTCACGTCTCAGCTCCAAAGTATGGCATGACCATGCTACCGAGAAGTACGACCCACGATGACATGAAACAACATTACATTTAACTTTCAAATCCATATCAAATATAATAGAATAATTAAAAATGTAATTTTACTATCCATTAAGTACAACCAATACTAGTTTAGAGCATTTAAATCTAAACATAAATACCAAACTCAAAATCTTCAATATTCAGAAAATCATTAACTATAAATTCATAGTCAATTTAAAATACTAAAATTCTTCTACAAAATCGCCAAACTTGCTAACGCGACCTCCAAGTTTGGACCATCCTTCATTCCTATCGACCCCATTTGTCCTAAGAGAGAAAAATAAAAAAAAAAAGATATATGAGAGACCCCATTTGTTTTCCTCACCCACCCACAAGATCACTGAGGTCCTAGATAGCGGCGAAGCTTGGCCAAACTCGGTGGCCAGCAACAGCAAACTCAGAAGAAAGGAGCCGAAACAAGGCTCCCTTGTGCCGGCTCAAATCCAAGGAAATGAAGGTCAAAACACCAAGGAAGAAAGAGGAAAAGATGAAGAACTCATACCTCGGTCCGGCGAGGCTTTCCGACGGCTCTTTCCGACAATGAATCAAGAAGGAAACTTGAAAAAGAAAGCTTGAAATCGGTGGCGATCTTTGGCGATTCCGATAGTGAAACTCAAAGGAGAAGGGGGATTGAATAGGTGATGTCCTCGAGTTCTAGATGAATTCGGATTTGCCTTGGGAGCCTCCAGTTTCTGCCGGAATCGAAGGAGGAAGAATACTGCTTGCATCGTGCCATAAAGGCACGGTGGGCTTGGGCCTGGCCTCTTCGGCCCGACCCACAAGCCCAATTAAATGCAGGCCGGTCAATGGATGGGGGCCTCACACAAGTAGTTTCACTTGCATACTAATAAAAAATAATGGAAAATAGTTGGAAAACGATTTTTTTTTTTTTGTTTTTTGTTTAGACGCTGGTCTCAATGAAACAATAATTTTTTGAAAAATCATGGAAATTTCAATTGAAAAAAAAAACATTTTGGTGAAATAATGAAAAGGTAAGTTGATAGTTTCTATCTCTATTATGTAACAATCATTGTAATGCAATAACGGCTAAGAGTGACAATTATGCGTATATATAATTGAAAGGGGGCTCTGTGAAACCAGTGTAGTTATCATTATTTTGAACCATGACTTTGTGTATAAAGCATTTATAGGCGTGTTTGCATATGGATATATATAGAACAATTACACCGAAACCACCACAGTTTTTTTTGCTCAAACATGTGGAAACTAGTGCAAACTGATTAATGGCTTCCAATTGTAGCTTTTGCTAGATTTGGCTAGCTTTTTTGGTGAGGTCCTCGATTATTATAAATAGTATCAAATTAGATCCGATTCATGACTTACGTTGGCCAAGAGACACTGCAACAAGGCCCATTGAGACAGACCATAGGTCAATCATTATGTTTGTAATTGGATTTGACTATATATGGAAACTTTTCCCAGCTGAGACAAAGATGCTAAAAGTTAAGCAGGAAATGGGGAAAATATATCTTAACACAATATTGGTTCTCCAATCAAGAGAGATGTGTTCAATGGACGATCATGATCCCATCAACCAAAAACGACATTTGATGAAGGGGTCAAACGGAAGCAGAAGATCCAAATATAGGAAATGATGGTTAGGAGAGCCAAGGGAAGAGGACTTACCACAGCCTACAAGGGATACAAATGCACAGCCTAACCTAATAAAATGAGGTAATGTAGGCCCACTAACTGCAGGCCTGAGCACAGACGAACAATGGGGAACATGGGTTTAGCCCAATGTAGCTTGCTTGCATGATGGGAGCCTTCCTGAAGTCAAGCAGATAGTTTTAACTCGAAAACATGTTGCTGGATTAAATTTTTTTATATATGTTAGTGCTATTATCTCAACAAATGTACATACATTAGTTATACTTCTAAAGTTTAATGCAAAAGTCGATACTTTGAATGAGATCAAGATACAAAGGAGATGAGTGACACAATGCCCAAGTTTTTTTTTGGATCCTTACTCATTGTCATGTATGTTGATGGGAGGAGGCCGACAAAAGTCACAAACTAATATTCCGAAATAAGATAAAGATTTTGGACAGGGTGAAATAGAAGCTCTCTCTCTCTCTCTCTCTCTCTCTCTCTCTCTCTCTCTCTCTCTTTCTTTCTTTTAAGGACCTGTGTGGCAGGTATAAGTGGGCTGACTAAGAGCCCACTTTGCTGAAATGCCATTGTCTCCTCTTAGCTTGATGCTAACTTGTGACATGGCCCTCTTCAGCTCCACTTAAGGCTGACCGAGCACCTAAGTGGGCTCCCCTGCGTCGAACAGAGTGTTATGGGCAATCAAATAGACCTTAAGAGAAAAATTACTAAAATAGGAGCTTTCCAATTCAATTTTTTCACCATGCTAAACCTGCATGAATAATCCAAGAGAATCTCTAAATTGATGTGAACTACTTTGGCCACTATAAATAAAATTAGATATGAACTAGGAGCAAGATCTGTTATATCGAGAAGCCAAGTCGCAGGCAAAACTTTCGGAGGCCATGGCAAGTGACGTTCGATTGACATGACATTTTTTTTTTAAATTGGACAGTTTTTTTAGATCTATAATATGATGCCACATCCTTTAGGAAGCGGTGCCTCTTGCGATTGAACCCAAATTTCATCGTTTGAGGCCTGAAACGGCTAGTTAAATTGAAAGTTTTCTTTTCAGATAAAACTTTGACCGGGCGTAGTTCTCTATCCAAAAAGATCATGTGGAGCGACAAAAGGCACAGTTGATATAGAAGTTGAGATTTACCTTCTTAAAAATTTTAGCTTTCTGTAAAAAAATTCTATTAGTGATGTTTATTTTAGGAAAGAGAGTCCTACTAGGATTAGAAAAAGGAATCCGATTCAAATTATGTAAGGCATATCTCACTATTATAAATAAAGGCTATGTACTTAGTTCTTTTTATCATTAATAAAAGCAAAGAGAATTTAAGCCCTACTTTTACAATTTTTATATCTTCTTCTAGTTATCTTTTGAGAGATTTAAGTTGAGTAAGTTGAAGAAATTTAAATGTTGCTAGACTATCAGGAGTCCAACAGAATAACTCTTTTCAAGTTGGGATTTCGATGTTGTTTTGCATAACATATCCTCCAAAGATCCAACAAAGCTAAATATGTGCATCCATCATAACAAGCGACGCTAAGAGAGTGTACATTTAAATTAAACTCGTTTTTACCCTTAACAAACGATTCACACAATAGGACACTATATATTTATACTACGCATGGACATAGACACGCACATGCATGCACGCATGCTCATGCAAGCATTCACAGATACCCATGCACGTGCTCAGGCAAAATGCAATATCCTAAAGCATATACAATGGCATTTAGCTTAATTCAAGTACATGACACATACTAGAATTCAAGCTTGACAGCTTGAAAGAAGATCTCCCATGCCAGAGGCAAAAAAAAATAAAATTAAGGGGACCCCTGAGCTCTGCTTCAGACTCCCATCTCCTTGCCGTGCCATTTTGGCTCAATGAATGGTGCATTGGCAATTTGGCATCTGGATGGATGCAAACTAACCGGGTCTAAGTAAGGTTTTAAGAAGCAGTGAAAGGAAAGGACAAAGTGGCAATCTAAGGCCACGACTGGATTTGTCATCCTGGAGTTTCTATGGATGCTGCCATACTGACTGCTTTTAATCTTTGTGTGGTTGCAGGATTCTGATCTTTTCTTCTTTTTTTTCTCCCCACCCTACATGCATTGTAGGGCAGTCGAGCCTTCCACAGCCTGCAGCCAAAGATCAGAAGGACAACCTCACATGGGATCCTGCTGCCGTCCTTCCTCCACTGTTTGCTTCGCTCTTCTTCTGACAGTACGTTCTTTCCTAAAATCTCCCTCCCTTTCAAATTTCAATTAAATCTCTCTCTCTCTCTCTCTCTCTCTTTCTCTTTCTCATCAAGAAGGCACAGAGCTCAATTCTTGCGAATCTTGACAACCACAAATTTATATGAAAATGAGACCACAAGTTACCTCAGTCAAAGAAGCACAAACACCAAGAGAGCTTGGCAAATGGCAATCTACCACTTGCTAGGTGGTGAAGGAATAAGTTATTTGTAACAGTCTTAATTATAATCAATGACCAGAGATGAACTGCCTAATCACCAGTTGCTGAACATAAAACAACAGTCGATTGGAGGAACAGACAATTTGTTCAATTAGTTAAAAGAAAATTTAGATTACAATATAATATTGCCATAGAATAGCAGTTATCCATTTAATAAGAAAATGTTTAGATTGCAACACAAGGTCCCAAATGACTCCTGAATTAAACGCCTGTATAGCTCCTGCACCCTAAAGCAACATCTTGAAGGCAATTATCTCAGCTCTCTGTGGGCGAGCAATGTTCTATCTCAGCCAAAATGCAATGATGGAAAAGAACGTAGCTGAAACATCCCAAGATCTGTGCTTATACTGATTGCGGCATCGAGATAGCGACCGTTATAAGGAAAATAAGATTACGTGCTGTTAAACACTTCATCATGATGTTTAGTGGTTGTTAGGGGAAAAACCCTAAGTCATATATTCACAGAGGCGCTCGGCCGAAGAGCGCCGACCGAAAAGCTGCTCGGCCAAGAAGTGCCGACTGGAAAGCCACTCGGCCGAAGAGCGCCGACCGGAAAGCTGCTCGGCCAAAGGATGCCGACCAGGAAGGCACTCGACTAGAGGGCGTCGACCAGAGCGCGCGCCAAGAGGTGCCCCACCCAAAGCTGCTCGGTTAGAAAGTGCCGACCAAAGACAGCGCCAAGACGCTCTGCTAGAAGGTGCTCGCCTAAAGGGCGCCGACCAGGAGTACTTGAAGCAACCCCGCCACAGGGCGCCCCATTGGGCGACCAGCTCGGCTCGGCACTCTTGCCGAGCCGATGCCTTAACCAAATGTTTAACCTCCGCCTAAAGTCCAAGGGACTGACAACTCCTACGGCTTGCGACCTGCCACTATCTCCAAGCCATCAAGGCATAAGATCTTCGCAGGTATTCGGCACGACCTGCCATTAATGCACGAGACTCTCTCAAGTCTCCGATGCACTCAGTCATTTAATGAACACGGCCCAAGACGATCTCCGGATCACTGAACCATCAGAGCGCATGGCTCTACCTGACCGCCGGTTCATTCGGTAATAAATGCACTTACCATCCACAGACCCCAGGCCCGCTACGGCCGGCGGTTCAACCACTCCAACAGGTCCGATCGACCGTGACAACTCCCTGATTCCGGTCTGATTCGGCCTTATTTTCCACCACGCCATTAATGGGCCAAATCGTGCCCAATTATCACATAACAGGACAAACCTCATGTCACCTCCCAGGTAACCGAATCCTCTTATAAAAGGGAACCTGGGGGGAAGAGGAAAGGGGGACAAAAAAGCAAGAGAAAAAATCCGGAGCTGGAGAGAACCTTCCTAGACCGGGGGAAAAAGGAAGAAAACAGCACAGACACAATTGAACACAAGATTCTGTCTTCTCCACATACTCTCTTCCCTGCTCTCTCCACATACTTGCCCCCTCTGACTTAGGCATCGGAGGGCCGGCGCCGGGGAGCCCGGCCACCGGCTTTTTTGCAGGACAGGACAGGACTGGACGCACCACCCCTCTTCGGACGCTCCCACGCCCCCCGGCGGAGGACGCAGCCAGCCGGCGCACCGCCGTCCGCCCCCTGCAGCAGCGGAGCTCCTCCTTCCCTGGCTTCACGGCGGCCCCCGGGTCCAATTTCCAGCAACAGTGGTTAAAAAATATATAAGATGACCAAAGAAAGATTAAAAATTACATACTTTGAGCTAATAACTCGAGACATATTGATTTAGATGGCTAGAAACCTAAGAGCTGGCATTTGATAAAGCAATGCAAACTCTTATCTTGCTGAGACAACCCATTGGCCTAAAGTTGACAGATCTTACAAGCATAATAAAGCCAATGTGTGCAAATTTAATTTCATTAGAGAAACATAAAAGCTTAGAGCCCTGTTCCTTTGATGACAAGAAGAAACGTTGATGCCTGGTCAAAGAGCCTGCATTGTTTTTATCACAATGTACAAACTAGCAAAGTGGATCTAATCCATCTAAAGGAAGGGGTTAGATGAGTTGCCTAACTTGCACATTGTTGCCTGGCCTAATGACTTCAGTCACAATGAAAGGGATTTAGCTCATTAAAAATAATAAGATTTCCCCCAACAATATTTCCCCTCGTCACTTTCTTTGTCCAAGAAATGCCATTGCCAACGAAAATAGCAGCATCTTTGCCTGTGATTACTAAAAATCATCAATCCTCTCTTCCTCACAAAGCTTAAAAAAATATAAATTTAGAGCCCATCAGGCCAGCTTTCTTCCTTTGAATAAAACAAGCAAGAAACTGACCAGATCCAGTCATGAGTGGACCCTTCCGCTACCTTCTTAGGCTCTGGAAACATTTAGCGAGAAGAAGGGCTCTTCTTCCGGGTTTTGGGACGGAAAGGAAACAGTCTTCGCTATGTTTGTTTTAAAGGGGGGTGTTACAAGGAAAACAGCCACATGATGTGGGGCCAGAGAATTGAGAGCTGCGCTGTGCCTTCATCTTCTGTGCTTGCTCTGAGGCTCTTTGTACCTGCTTCGAATGCTGCAGCTGGGCTGCTGCTCTCCATTCCTCAGCTCTCCTATGAACAATTGCCATTCTTTTCATCAGCTTCTCTTCCAAATTAGATCTCATCTTCTGTATCTTCACCTGCAGACATAAATGACCAATCAGTACTATAAGATACATAGAATTCATGAGTACTGAGTACTGTGCACCGATGAGAAAATTTTGGTCTCTGTAGAAACACCCCAAAACAAAAGAAAAAACAATCAGTGCAAGAAGGTCAACAATCGATAGTTGTTTATCATTCTACCAATGAACATTAAGAACATCACATTTTTTGCTATTATCCGCTAGATTCATACACTACACTGAGCTACACCATGCAGGAAGGAAAGCACATTGAGTTGCTAGTAGTTGAATATACTACATTTCAAAGAGACCCCACAAAGATATGCATGACTTCAGTAGATAGGGGGAAAATTCTGAAAAATAGGTGTCGTCCTTTCTTTAAGAACAGCATAAATTACTCCATCTTCAAGCAGAAGGAAACAATAGATTGAGTCATCCCAAAAAAGCACGAGGATACTCTCATACCGAGACCCTTCACATGGCCGAGTTGCTCCAAAAATCCTATTGACTCTGAAGAACATCAATCCAAACTTTAGTATTAGTCTAAAGGAAACTGAAGAGAGTTTAATACTGCATATGAGTTGGAGGGAAGTGGAGGCAAATGCAGACACGCGGGAAAAGGAAAGACAGCATAGAGAGAGGTAGGGGCTCGAGGAATCGAAACAACCAGAAATCAGCATGCTTTCCAGCTCTTCAAAATAATTCAAAGCTATGGTCAGGTATCCAGCAAAAAGACACTGAGGTCCATCCTGTACTTAAACTATTTAAATAGAAGGACATGGAGATTTGTGTCATTATGGAAAAGACAGAACACTACCCCATCTTTCATCAAATTTCATCCTGGTGGTTTTCTCAAAACAAAAGGTCATCCTGGTAGAAGAGGTCCGTGATCAAATGCAGAGAAACCAGTAGTCCAGGAGGGTTGGGAGAATTAGTATATTTGGACCAAAAAAAATTGGATCTTTTTGAAGGCACCACTCTGTATTCACACTCACCACCGCAAAGCAAAGGCATATATATAATAGAATAAAGGAAGGATGGAGATGACGTTGTTGACATGGGAACGTCAATGTAGATTGCCAGAGTCGCAGAGAACAAGGTTGGAATTTAGCGACCAGTGTACATAGTTCTCGAGATATTCTATAGATAACTATCTGTGTCAAAAATTTTGCTCAGGAAATTCTTGAAACTGTGAAGAATTCCTCCTAGGTTTGTTAAAAAATTACAGCAAGTTGCTAAGCATTCTAAAGATCTCAGGTGTTCATATTTTTTCACCATAATAACAAGGCAGAATCCGTAGTAATTACAAATTCATAGGCAAATTATTTTTGTAAAGTATATATACAATCTCATTTTGCAAAATCTTGACCACTATGGGAATGACATAAAACGTTCCTCCAAGTTGATAAAATTTTTCTGTGTTCATTTCAGAAGAAAAAAAAATATCTGCATGCATTAATAATTACTTTAAGTCACAAAATAGTCCCTAAGGAGGGAATCTTTAAAATAAGTTAAAACTACAGAGCCATTTAAAATTTTTTTAAAAAAAAGCAGACAAATTTCCATCATACTACCTCCAACTTTCTAGACTGTGCTTCTGCTTTAGCACTCTGAAGGTTTACCCAGGCTTGAATTTTTGCTTCTTCTCTTTGATATCTGGAAAACAGATAAAGAAAAGAACATAACATGACACTGAGACATTGGATCTTAAAACAACAACAATGCAAGATGCTGCATTCCAAAAGAAGCTCATTCTGAATTTTATTTAAGCAATTCACCTGATGCAGCGCTTGTTCTTCTCCTCCTCTTCCCATGCCGAAGCTCTGGATTCAGCAATGCTCTTCCTCCCACCACTTGTCTCAAAATGCCTTAAACTCTTTGACACCTCCTCTTCCTCCTCTTCCCTTGAGCTCCAATTTGAAACCAAAGAATCGTATTGAGCACTGAGCTCAAGCTTGGCAAAGTGGCAGTCCTTGAGTTCGGAGATATCAATGCCGGTGTTACAAGGCACCAAAAGGCCAGACCTGCTAGCTGGAGTGTTGTGTCTTGCTGGTGAAGCGCTCTTAATAGGAGTATGGCATCTCGACGTGGTCGAGCTACCTAGAGGAGTCATCTCCGTTCCAACATCTCTGCGAAGAACCTCGGCAGCTACTTCGGTCGCCGCATCTTTCATGGGTTCGCAGAATGAGCTTCTGAACAGAAAGCTTTCTTTGGTGGGCTCCGAATGGCGAAAATTTTGGAAGATTGGTTCTACATTGTCCGTAAACTTATCTGCAGCGAAATTTTGCAAAGAAGTTTACAATTTTGAGGATCAGGGATCAATTAAGAAAAATAAGAAACCTCAAACTAATGACATATTCATTGGGTAAAAGGTGGGAGAGAGAGAGGTAAGTAGAGGGAGGGAAGAAGAAAAACAAGGTTCAAACAGCTTGAGACAGCAATAAAAGCTTTCAACATTTTGTCCTACAACTCATTGGGAAGAGAGAGTGCAAAGAGTACTAATAGAGGTGAGATGACAAAGTTACACAAAGTTCACAGCATTTACATTGAAATTAACTCCATTAGCAGAAAAAAGAGTAAGCAAAGTGAGCTAAATGAAGAAGCAGTATTCTAATCTTTCTAAGAACTCATTGGAATTAAAACACAGCTGAGAACTCCCATTATCCAAAATGGAAAAAGGTTTCTTTTTCCTAGCATTTCACGAGAGATGTATATTTTTGGTTTGGGGAATAAACGAAAAAAGCAAAGTTTATTGGTATCAACCTTTCAGAAGCACTTCTGATGAGGCTCCATGAAAAGCTACATTTGCGTCTAGAGGCATCACCGTTCCATGAAAGCTTGGGACAGGGGCACATGGGGCCTTCTCCTCGCTGAGCCTCGCCTTCTCTGCAAAGGCATCACCTTTCTGGGGGAAGACATCGTTTTGCCTGGAAACCTTTGATGGTTCTGATGGTTTTGTTCCATGGGCTGGTGATTCATGACAGGAGCTACTGATCAACCACTTCTCTGCATCATCCCACTTGGAAGGAATGCTTTTCCCGGAGAGGTGACCAGGACTGGAGCTGAAGACAAACCTGCCAGGAGTGGAGGGAGCCTCCAATCTTCTCTGCCCCAGTGAGCTCAACCCCTGTCTTCTCCTCTGAGATGAGACCTCAAGGAAGCCTCTGCTATCACTGCTGCTCTTGGTGGTCATTGGGAAAGCCTTCACAAATTCTGAAGTCTCCTTAAGGTTGAGCTTGCAGAGAGGATCAGAGAAGGTGTCTACAAAGGGATTCTCCTTGGTGATGCAGTAAAAGCTCGAGTCACCTTGAAGAGAATCCTGAGGCAAAGAAAATTCAGAAGAATCAATTAGCTGATGCCTTGAGAACAAGTTGAAGAGAGTGAGATCTTTACCCTCCTGGTAGATGGGAAAACAGATGAAGCTTGCAGGTATGCTGGGGTCTTTAGGTCCATGGCGGAGAGGCTGGAGGTGATTACTGATTTGGGGCTGGAGGAATCTCTGGTCTCTTCACTTGCCTTCCTGAGTTGAATCATGTTTTCAAGTGAAAGCTTAGTTTATCTTCTTTATTTCCCTCCCTCTCTTTCTCCCCCTGGAAAATTGCCAGGCTTTAGCAGATGAGAACAGAACAGCTGCTTCTTAATTGTGACCCTAGTGGCTTTTCCCCGACAGTCAGTCACAACAGTAGCATTCCTTTTGTAGAAAGCACTGCCAAAGCACCTTTGAAGGTATGTGGAAATGGATGGCTCTATGGAGTTGATAGAACTATAGCACAAGAAGAGAAGCGAGGTGAACAAGAGCTAATATTAAAAGAAGGAAGCTTTGGGAGGTGATATACCGTAAGAAGGATAGTTTGAAGTCTTTGGGGAAGCTTCTTGTTTGGCCCTCAAATGTGGTCCAGAGGCTTATAAGAACCAGCCTTTCTTTAATTTATTAAAACTTCCTTCCTCCCTTTGCCTCCTTGAAGACAGCTAGTATCATTGCTTCTACGCTAACGATGTATAATATAACCAGGGCCCAACTTAAAGTGATGAGAGAAGGGTAGTGATCGATATCACCATGCACAGACAGAGAAAATTAATGGTGTGAATTCTAACAAACAAGAATCCTGTAAGCCAGTCCTTTGAGTGAGCTGTTTGAGTTTGCCCTGTATATGGACAAGAAAACAAAGCGGTTTCCAATGTTTATCTAAGGAGGCAACTTTATTTTATCTACTAAATCCTCAAAGTCCACGAGCGAGATGTCCGATGCGTTTCGAGGCTCAAGATCGCCATGACTGGACTGGCTGCTGAATTTACCCTTTTAACCAGGGGGTGACACCTCCCGGAAACATAATGTCCTTTTTGTACCCGAAAAAATGAAATAATGTCCTTTCCGTATTTAATGAACCGTATAGTTCCCGGGAAGGGAAGGAGGAAAGATATGTTCAACCAAAAAAAAAAAAAATATTTAGTAGGAGTTTCTGAGAAAAAAAGTTTTTTTTATAGAAATAATATTTTTATATTTTTTTAAAAAAATATGAAACATGAAAAAAAATTACTTTCCATCAGCTAGAAATTAAAAATATTTTTTTAAAAATATTCTTAAGTTTTTAAATAAAATGGAATGAGCTTGTTTTTTATTAAAAGTAAAATATGTATTTTATATAAATTTTTGTAAAAAATAGATGTTCAACTAAATATAATCAATATGAATTTTTCTATGATCAACCAAATATTATATTTAAATATTAATTTTTTAAAAAAATATTTTAATAAAAAATAATTTTAAATATATTTAATTAAGCTATAATTTTCGTTTTAACCACCAAAAAAAAATAATTATAAGAGACCAATATAGCAATTTTAAATATCAAACTGAGCTGCCTCATTATGGAACTTTTCCCAGCAACAATAATGAGATAATTGGAAGTCACAATCATGGCCAGTAACACAACATGACCCTCAAGTATGATCCTTAACTTATTTTATAATCCGGTGTCAATCATCCTGTATGAACGGTTGTGATGGACTGCGGTTTCCTAGCTGGGAAAAATAAAAGACAGCAATTTCGCACTCTCCTTGCTACCTAAATCAATGATTGCTACCGACGAGGGGTAAGCTGTGTTGCCAAATGCATACAAAACAACACTTTAGCTCATAGTCATGAGCTCTGATGCCTACAGGGTGGGGACAATCTAAGATATTGACACCGGCTTTTGAAAAGCCCTACAGGGTTCAAATGAAAGAGACATTGGAAGTAAAAGACAGGAAGAGTGTTTGATAAGAGTTCTTAGTTGTGTTGCGTGATGTGCAGCGACGTCTTAAACCAGCAATAGTATTTGTTTAGAATATGAATATTATTGAATCAATCTCCAAAATTCATCATTCATCAGATCCAACTCAAAGTCTTAAGCCAAATTTCTGCATCGACACCCATGTAGCATCAAGCAGCAATGACAAACTTATTGAGGATTAACCTTCTCATAACCAAATGAACTGAACATCGATATGAACATTGAAGTAGAAAGGCAAGTACATTTTACACTAGAAAATGGCAGAAGACATTGAAGATATTGAGTACAGAGAAGCATACAAAAATTACATTCAAAAAGTCATAGATATTCAAATCAACCCATGAAGGACTCACCCCACACTTACATTTACAATCTTTCCAAATTTGGTACAGATTTGAACAAAACTAAGCTGCTGCTAGTTGCCTAACTAAGCAGCTGACCCAAAATAGGCATGTGTATCAGCACATTTTGGATTCAATGGGTTCGATAAAGTATGGATAAGATGACTGCTGCACTGATCAATCCTTTACATCTGTAACACCTTCTGAAGATATCTGGAACCGTGCTTCAGCTTCTGCCAAACATGGAGAGCTTATTACTTTACAAATGCGCTCCTCTCCCCTTCCCTTGCGAAGAGCAAGCCTGGTTTGTATGACAAAACAAAAAATTCAAGGAACGCATGAAGATAAAGGCACAAAAGGGAGAAAGATCATGAATTCATCTCAGTGAAGGACCTTGTTGTAGAGGCATGCGCCATGATGTTCCCACCAATAGGTTTGATTTGTGGCCCGGCAAATATCGCAGACCCATCTACTTGAGCAACAACTTGATTGGTGATAACTACCGCAACCCCAAACTACATTCAGATATAGCATTAAAGGAAATGAGCATGCAGAAGTAAAAGAAGGTGCTCCTGCAAGTAGGTCCATCTAATGTAATAAGGTTGATGATATATTCTGCCTTCAGAATTGGTTATGCGAAGCTCTACCTACCACCATCATATAGTAGAATTGGGATACTGAAGGGATTTGGATCAAACTAGACAACACTGAGTTTGCTTCAGCATTGAACTGAAAAAAATGATCCCCCCCCCCAACCTTCTGACAAAATAAAATGAAATAAAATAAGAAAAAATAAATTGATGACTATTACCTCATCTGCCAACTTCTGAAGGCTCCTCAGGAACTTTGCCAGATGCATTTGCCTTGCCGACAGTTCTCCCCTTCCAGAAAAATCTGTTCTGTAAAGAGCTGTGGCACTGTCCACTATCATAAGAGCAAACCTACAAAGTATAAGCTCCAAATCAGCAATATCTGAGAATATTTTAGATGTTATATTTTGACCACACATAATGGAATGACTTTTCAAAGCTGAAATGATATGTGAAGTGTAAGAATCTTCAAATTATTGAGAAGGCCAAAATGATAGGATAAATTGCTAAACCAGTAGTTAATATGGAGTTAATTAAAAAAATAATCATAAGGCATGAAAATTAAGGGTCTGCTTGGTATTATTCTTGTTTTTGTATTTTTGCTTCCGTACAAGTAGGTGAAATCCTAAAGAGACTGATGTCGGAGATAGCATTTGCATGGCACTTCTGCCAGTCCTTGCTATAATTTTCACTTTTTTCTAATATACAAATCTTTGCTGCCAAAAGTTCTAAAGGTTTTACAAATAGTTTAAAAAACAAAAAGGCTTCATCATGCATACTTGGTCAGTTTAGTTCAATTTTCATCTTGGGTTTTTGAAAACCAAAGTAGGCAACAAAAGCAATAACAAACAGGCCTGAATTTTCTCCAATACAAATAACTTGAAGATGAATATTTTCCTTCATTTCAGAATTTACAATCCAACTGATGAACAACATACATTTATATGTGATAATAATTAAAAAGTCCATGATATCATATGCCAGCTAGAAATTATCATTCCCTTATGGTTATTGTGATGGTGTTAGAAGTCATCTAAAGCATTGCCATAATCTGAGTACAAGTAGGACCTTGCATATTGCCTCCGCAATCTTTATCTCTATCCACCTATCATGACATCTAGTGATTTCTGTCTGCACAACCACTGCACTTTTCAAAATCCTCCTGTGAAATCAGTGGCTTGAAGCCAAGCATTTTGGAATGTAATTACTATCTCACAACTGAACTATCTAACCATGTAAACTACTCATTTTAGATGCAGAGTCAGCACATAATGAATATATTCAAATAAATATTTCAGGACCAGTCTTTACCCTTATATTTTCTATAATAGTTGTTTAGCTATGCACTCCCTTCAAGACAACATGTAATGGTTTTTAACTACTAGATAACATATTCAATAATAATTTGGTACATAGTAACATATTGAGCTATTTCTTCTCTAAACAATTATTGAATGGAAAAAAGGGGGGAAATGTGCAAATGGCATCTAATGATTGAAAAGAGGATTACACATCAACAAAGGAAGCAAGCATATCAGATTAGATAGTTCTACAACTTAATATTGAGTGTCTGAATCCTAATTACTGAAGCTATATCTTAACGCAATATATAGGAATGCATGTGTGAAGGTCACATATAAGTACGTCACAGAACAATAGAGTAGACAGAAAAATAGAGCAGTCCACAAGAGAAGGAACATGCCTGGTTTCCACCATCATTGAAGCTGCTTCCAGCAAGAGCCTTGATTGATGGTCAGTATTATATGCTCTTGCATAAGCTACATTCTCCAGAACATCAGCACCATTCAATCCAAACCTGTGAATGTTGAACATATACTTGTCAAAAATCCAGTGTCAATAACTGAATGCTTTATATTGCTACAATGACATCCATAATACCTATCTGCAATCTGCAAGAGTCTTTGTGGCCTGAACGTGCCCTCTGCATCAATATACATTGCCTTCCCTTCACCACCACCTTGATCCAATGGGAGCTGCAAATAAAATTGCCAATGATTAGGTCATCCATTCTCTCTCTCACACACACTCACTCACATACACACGCACACACACAAAGTAGAACATTACTCTCAAGAAATAGCAGCTAAAGAACAAAAGGAAAAAAACAAGTACTTTAAAAACCTACAGAGTGTGAGATACATGGGTGCAAGTTTTATCTCCCATCTTTGTTTTCAACCAAGGCTCATACATATGAACTTTTAAATATTAGCACACTTTGATTAGGTTACCAAGTCCAACATTACACGTCTGACTTGGACACAAGCACAAATATCAATGCCAAAATAAATCAAAATTGGTATGGAAAATTAATGAATAATCAAGAAAAATGTCAAGAGCACATATCACAGAAACCACAGTTAGCAACGAAAGACTGCTTACCTGACAAGTGACACAAAGAGTGTGGCACAACTGGGTCTTTCCAGAGCGAAACTCACCATATATTTCAGTAATGGACCCTGTTTCGATTCCACCTGTTCCCAGCTGACCACGGTAAGTTAAAGAAACACAAGAAGTATTTCTAACAATTTAGCCATCCTGAGTTACTCTTTCCCATAGAAAAACTCTAAAATCTATCAATAAGAAAAGTACCCTCCAAAATCTTATCAAGATCGCTCGATCCAGATGTGATTTGAATGATTTCAAGCCTTTGCGCATGAAGCTGGCTAGCACTAGTAAAGCCCAAGGGAACCAGCTTCGAAGCTGTCAAAAAACGATCCATAATTATTTCTGTTATTTTTTGTTGATGATGTAACTCATTTGTAAGACAAAATTGTGCAATTACAAAACAATAACATGGACCAGAAAGATGGTATACCTGCTTCAATGATCTTGTCAACTTTTGCCTCGCTTAACCCTTTAATTTGCAAGAGATCTTTTCTTGGTGAAAATGCAACAGATTCCACAGTACAGAGGCCAGCATCCTTCAGCTTTTTTACATCAAGGGCTGCTATCCCAGATGCCTAGGTAATACATAATGATAGGACGAATAAATATAACCGCTAATGGAGAGATAAAAATACTGAACTATGACCAAATGTTTTGATGAACAGGTATAATTTTATGTGGCATTAACATTTGGAATAAGTGAGAATGCATACACCACAATTCACATGATAAACAAATGAAGCTTAAAGCTTATCTCTTCCATTGCAGATCCTAAATCTGTATAAGGAGGCAGAATCAGATGACCTATGGCTATGTTCTACCTAGAACCTATTATATAATGTTCTATCTGTGGCGAGGCAGGTTTCTCCTATTGTTTCCAGAACATAGGAATCATAAGAAGACTACTCAAATGGGTAAAAGATAGACTCATCAATCATACATGCAGTAGGACAGCAGTGGGGATTATCCTTTTCTTCCAGTATAAAATTGTAATACAATTTACACTGCCATAGACGAAATCTAACACAATGTATCCAGCACAAAATAGAAATTGAAATGGCATCTTTGTATGAACTTGGGCTTTCATATTTAAGTTAGTATCATCTCTGATACATTGTACAATATTTGTTAATGCTACCCAGATTATAACATTTTTTGATGGCCGCAAAATAGTATATTTAATTGCATAATAACAGATAATATTTGTGTTAGCTGAAATATTTGGTATGCTTACCGAATGACTTGTTAACGGACTTACTGAAGATGTTACTTCTATGATGGTTATTCAAAATTTGAAACTATTTGATGATAGCAATTTTCATAGATATATATTGTCTTTGATTATACGTAGCCCCTCACTAGCACCAGTTACAAAAGTTGAGCTATGTAACCATGTAACTGAACTTACTGAAGACCCTATCATTGCAGGACTTGTCCTACAACCAAAATGACCGTAGGACAAGTTGTAGATTGAAGCTAAAATAACAATGCTGGAGTTGCATGATTTACGTGTCCTTATAAGTCTGTTGCAATTTTCAAAATGCTATACCTTGATGTACAATACCAGCTACAAGCACAACACAGCAGAAAACTTCAGTTGTGGTACCCAAGGCAACTATCCCTGCTACAAAAAATCCTTGCAAACGAAGAGGCCCTAAATGCATAGATATTGTATTACATGTTTTTTCTTAAAAATTTATATAACCCTGTGTTCATGCATACCATATTTTAGAATATTCAGAGGTTGGCATGCCAAACAGTCGGAAGAACTTGAACAATGGGCACATGTCCAAGTTATTCTGCTCAGGGCAAATTTAAAACTCAGGATCAACCCATATCTGCTATTACACTTATAATCAAGTGAAGTTTGGGATTAACATGCAGAAAGTGAAATCTTCAAATTTGGCAAAAATTCAAGACGAGGTCCAGAAAACATCAGAGTTTGACAAACAATGAGGAGGCACCTTTTTTTTTTTGTTGGGGAGGGGGGGGGGGGGGGGGTAGTGGTTTGGTGGATGACTAAACATACAAGGATATTGCAATTACAAGCAAATATAGAAGGCTTCTTTATATAAAGAATTCAACAAAATGTGAACATAGTTATACAGTTACTGCTTAAAATTCAAGAATAACTGGAGATGGTTCAACAACTCAAAGAAGTTTGTGATTATACAGTTGACCATAATTTGCTCAACTGGTTAAACTTGTCCAAACCATAATGGTGGATAAATAAAAACTTGGATTAAGAAAACCCTATTTCAAGTTTAGTAGCCATAGCCCATGCAACTAACAAGAATTTTTGACAACTCATTTCAAGGTAACTGATTCTCTCTTGGACAGATTAAAAAGCCATTCCACATGCAAGAAATTGGGCAAACCCATTCATTCAAAGAATTAAACAAGCCAGGTGAAATATGCAAGGACGTAAAAGAAAAGAAATAGCCATAACTGGTGCAAGAATTTTATGTGTTCATCAAATTAAGAAAGAATATCATGGTCACACGAATAAGAAATGCGTTCAAGAAAATGGGGGAAAAACACTATTGAAATATGTAAAAGGAAACATAACGCAGCCACGAAGAATCGGATGAAACCAGTCAAGATCCCTAGGTTTCTGAATCATATTCTATAGTGAACTCAGCATAAAAGATCGCCAATATAGTGAGCTGAAACCTATCCCTGGCATATGATAAAAGAAGAGAAGACGTACGCATGCAATCAAGATGCTTGCAGCTAATGTAGACCGAAACCTGAAGACATCCTTCTCACAAGATACGATTTTGCCTTCAAAAGAGAGGGGAAAACCCAACCCAGAGACCAAAACAGATGATACCCATTAGCATGCGATGCTGGTGGGAAGTACAGATATAAAGATTAAATCTTGACTTCGTAAACATGCCCAAGAGGGGAGTAAAACCCTTGTCTAAAGAGAAATTAGGCAATCCCCGTTTGCTTGCAAGCACTGCTGGATATCAAGATCCAGGAAAGGCGCAACCTTGATGGGATCCGGTGGCAGTGGAATAGAAATCTAGGGTTTTGTTGTGGAAAAACAGGGTTTTAGAGAAAGTGCGGGTGGGTTCTTGAGAGAGAGGAACCTGGAGCTGCTCGATAGGGAAGGGGCCGTGCTGCATGTCTTCGATCTCTTGCTGTTCCTCCACCATTTTCTGGCGTCTCTGCTGCTGCGCCGCCATGGCTACGGACAGAGCGAAGAAGGGGGAGGAGATGGAGGGGGAGAGAGAGCAAGGATTCAAACAATTCTAGGGCGCCAAACGCCTACAAGAGATTCACAAAATGAGTTGTCCTACTCCGACCGGGTGAAAATAATATCACTGCTTTTAGTCCCTCCAAGATGGTTTGTTGAATTTTTGACTCGATCCGCATCCAACCCGACCCGTATCTGCCCTTACGGCCTTACCCAATTTGATCACCACCCCTGCTCCAAGATGTTCCATGTGTCTAGTTTTATCAAATTAGTAGAAAATGTATATATCTTAAGGATTTGTTTGATTTTGGACTTCTGTATGGCCATAATAGATCAAGTTGTTGTATTTAAGTCTTTATACATTTTAAATAGTGTTCACCATAAGTTGGGCTTGGGCATAGAAGAGATCAAATTTTAAATAAGGCTCGATCTGAATCTCGATTAAAAATAATAGAGTTTAGGCCTAAGGCTCGCCTCGTGATCAACTCTAATTTTAAACTTGCCATCCAACTTGCTAGTAAGTCACAAATGTCTGGCCTAGACTGGACGCAAGGTCAGCTAGCGAAGCCAAGCCCCAACTTAGGATTCCCCTCAACTGCAAGTTTGGCCTTCTCAATCTTTATTCTCACATCCAAAATATAAACAATTCGATTAATTGAGGAGACTTGACTCAAGCTTAGATTAGGGTTAGTTTACCCTTGCTCAACCTATGAATGCAACTAATTAAAAATTAACAACTCATTTAGTTTGAGGAAAGAATTTTTTCTCACTAAAACATTTTTCTCACTGAAAGCTGATGTCATGGATACATGACGCTTGAAAAAGTGGTTTTTGCATATTTGGTTCACTATAAAAAAGTGACACATTTTAGAATGACTTATATTTATTTGAGCATCTACTTTCCTAAAAAAGTTATATAAAATAGTTGTTATGCCTTTAATAAAGAAAAAGATCTTATCCTATTTTATCTAAAAGCTTAAGGATATTTTTGAAAAAAAAAGTTATCCTAATTTCCAGTAGGAATTGAATCTTTTCATGTCCCACATAGATTTTTTTCATAAAATATGAATATCTTGTTTCCATAGGAAAACTACTTTCCCATGTTTCTCCTTTACCAAGCACGATGCATCTCTTCATTTTTTTCATTGACTCCATTTTCCCCCTTCCTTTCCCGTGAACCAATGAGTCCTAAGTTTGGGGTGGGAGAGACAAATAGCCTAATTAGATATATGGTAAGGTCGGGCCTTGAGCTAGGTTTGGGCTTAGTTCTAGGTCTAATTCCAGTCTTGATTTTTGAGCTTGATCCAGGCCTAGGCTTCAGGGTGGGTTTGAGCCGAGTTAAGTATTGATATGAGTCCAATCTGAAGTTTCATCGTGATTTTATTTTAAGTCCAACCTAATTTGAATCACCTCAGGCCTAGTCTATAGCCCATTCCAAAGTGTGAACAGTTCAAGAGGCTAGCCTAGGCCCACTTCTAACCCTACTCCCACCATTTTAAGGCTAGGGAAAGGTTACATATACATAACCTTATCCTCTGATTTTCATATTTTGAATAGTTATAATGGAGCAATCTTACTGTTGTGCCAAAGCTCATTCTTATTTTACTAAATGTATATTATATTTTTTCAATTATTGCTCAATTTTCTCAAATAAAACGAACGATGGATTTCTAGCAAAAATCAAGTAAAATTTAATTTAAATTTGCTTTCTTATATTTATACATGACTTCACCAACTTAACCGGGTGACATTATTATAGATTAATTTAAAATTTGGGCACTTTTGTTTAAGAGATCGTAGTCATCAAATTTCTCCCATGTAATAATAATCCTCCACAATTTCCTCCCGCACGAACTGCAGGGAATAAAACTTGCAAATATGCTCATCCAGGGGTGGTTCTATATACACCCCCCCTATTGCTCAGGACACCCCCCAAAAATTAAAAAAAAATTAAATACTCTCTACACCCCCCCATTTGCTAAGGACACCCCTAAAAATTAAAAATTCCTAAATTACCCCCCACCCTCCCCACCCCCTCACCTAAATTGCTCTCTACACCCCCCAAACCCCCCCCCACCCCGCTCTTCCCCTCCAAAACACCCGCCGGCTTCTCCCTTCCGCCCAAAAAACCTCGCCTCAAGCACCTCGCCGGCGGCCAAACCCCCTCCGTCTCCCTTTGAACTGTTCCGCCCAAAGCACCTCGCCAACGCCCAAAACCCCCCCGTTCCCCCTTCTCCCTCTCGTCGCCGGCATTCTCCCGATCTCCGACCACCTCGCCGGCTTCTCCCGGAACCACCTCCCCGGCCATCTCCCGAGCAACGAGCACCTCGCCGGCGCCTCCACGACCACCTCGAGGTAGCTCCCCCCCCCCTCGCCTCCCCAAATCGTTCGGCACTGGTTCTTTGAACCAGTGCCTTCGGTTCGGCCCCATGGGGCCGACCCGCTGCAATTGGCACCAGAAGCCTTCTGTTCGGCTGCACAGTGCCGAACAGAAGGCTTCTGTTCGGCTGCACAGAGCCGGACAGAACCCTTCTGTTCGGCTGCACAGTGTCGGACAGAAGCCTTCTGTTCGGCACTGTTCAGCCGAACAGAAGCCTTTTGTTCGGCGATTCAGTGCCGAACGGAGCACGAACCGTGAAAAAAAAAAATTCGAAACAAGGTGGAACACGTACCTTTGCGGCCGATTCTTCGTCCCAAATCACTAGTTGCTTGTCCATGCTTCGAATGGGGCTTAAATCTCCTTCAAAGATCGCCTAAACGATGTAAATGGATCGAGGGGTTTAAGGGGGGTTTGAGGGGTGTTTTTTTTTTTTCTTTTCAAAACGAAACGGAGGAGGAGGGAGGGGGGGTGTACTGAGAAAATTTTAAGGGCAATATGGTAATTACACTAAAGGTTAGTTTGGGTATTTTCTTTTTGGTTTTTGGGGGTGTCCTTAGCAATAGGGGGGGTGTATATAGAACCACCCCTCATCCAGGGGTAGTTCTAAATACACCCCCCCGATTGCTCAGGACACCCCCCAAAAACCAAAAAAAAAATACCCAAACTAACCTTTAGTGTAATTACCATATTGCCCTTGAAATTTTCTCAGTACACCCCCCTTCCTCCTCCTCCATCTCCTCCTCCGTTTCGTTTTGAAAAGGAAAAAAAAAACCACCCCTCAAACCCCCCTTAAACCCCTCGATCCATTTACATCGTTTAGGCGATCTTTGAAGGAGATTTAAGCCCCATTCGAAGCATGGACAAGCAACTAGTGATTTGGGACGAAGAATCGGCCGCAAAGGTACGTGTTCCACCTTGTTTCGAAAGTTTTTTTTTTTCACGGTTCGTGCTCCGTTCGGCACTGGATCGCCGAACAAAATGCTTCTGTTCGGCTGCATAGTGCCGAACAGAAGCCTTCTGTTCGGCAACGCTCTACCGAACAGAAGGCTTCTGTTCGGCTGCACAGTGCCGAACATAAGGCTTCTGTCCGGCACACTGCAGCCGAACAGAAGGCTTCTGTTCGGCACTCTGCAGCCGAACAGAAGCCTTCTCGTGCCAAATCGCGTGCCGTGCTGAATTTTGTGCCGAACAGATCCTCTGATTCATTAATTCTTGATGATAAATTATTTTATATGTAGGGCTATGCTACAACCGAATCTAGTATAATTGGATCAGAATTTGTACTGGATTACACAAGCGAATTTACAACTTACGAGGTATTATAATATATTGTGCAATTTTGTATTAGTTTAGCGAGCTATTTTTACAACTGTGTACTTACATAAATTGTTTAATGTATAGATCTTCAAGAGTAGAGAGGACTTGTGTAATTGGTGTCGTGAAGCTGGGAGGCGAAATGGTTTTGTTGTTGTAATCAAATCATCCGATGCAGGTACCATTTCTAAGAAACCCAGAATTACGTTAGGTTGTGAGAGGGGTGGGACGTACCGAACCACAAAAGAAAAGCGAATAAAGACTGCCTGTGGGACAAAGAAGTGTGGATGCCCTTTTGCATTAAGAGGAAAGAAATTGGATACTGCGGATGATTGGATATTACTGGTCGTATGTGGAGTGCACAATCATCCCGCTGCAGAGAATCTGGAGGGGCACTCATATGCAGGGAGATTATCTGAGCAGGAGACGGAATTGTTAGTGGATATGTCGAAGAGTTTGGTTCGTCCAAAGGACATATTATCCACATTGAAGGAAAGAGATGCCCTCAATGTTACGACTATCAAGACTATTTACAATGTACGTCAACGGTTTAAGGTTGCAGAGAAAGCCGGGAGGTCTGAAATGCAACATCTATTAGGTAAATTATCAGAGGCTAAATATATTGAGTGGCATAGGAATTGTACTAATACGGATGTTGTGCATGACTTATTTTGGGCACACCCTGGCAGCATTGATTTGTTCCGTGCATTTCCCCGTGTGTTGATAATGGATTGCACGTACAAGACGAATAGGTATCGTCTTCCGCTCTTAGAGATTGTGGGGGTGACATCTACTGACATGACATTTTCAGTTGCTTTTGTATACTTAAATTCTGAGGGGGAAGAAAGCTATACTTGGGCATTAGAGAGATTGCGCAGTGTCATAGCTGATGATGTTTTGCCTGAGTTGATTGTTACAGATAGAGACTTGGCTTTGATGAATGCAATTCATAGAGTATTTCCTACTGCTAGACATTTATTATGTAGATGGCATATTAGTAGGAATGTTTTGGCCAAGTGCAAAAAAATTTTCGAATTGAAGGAGAAATGGGATAAATTTATTATGAGTTGGAATGTACTAGTGCTGTCCTCCACGGAAGACGAGTATAATGATCGCTGGAGTGCACTACAGAGAGAGTTCGGTACCTATCCAGATGCACTACAGTATGTGTCAGATACTTGGCTGAGCAAATACAAGGAAAGATTTGTTGCGGCGTGGACTGATACATGCAGGCACTACGGAAATGTGACGACAAATAGGTATCACAAATAAAGACTCATTTAAATTTAATTTGCCTCAATTCTTATATCTAACTTTCATTTGTTTACTAGGGTCGAGAGTGCACATGCAAAGCTCAAAAAGCAGCTTGGATCAAGCCAAGGAAGTTTCGAGTCATCTTGGACTAGAATACATGGATTGATTGAGTTACAGCACAGCTCTGTTAAAGCCTCATTGGAGAAGAGTTTATTGGTAGTGCAGCACAACTTCAAGCCAGCTGAATTCAAAGAGTTGCGAGGTTTCATATCTATAAGTGCGTTAAATCATGTCCTCGCCCAATCGAAACGAGCCAATTCAGTTGGGTTTGATGATTCAAATTGTGGGTGCGCTATTCGACGCACACATGGTATACCATGTGCTCACCAGATTGCGCGGTACAGGGTGGAAGGTCGGCCCATTCCTCTCGACTGCATAGATCCTCATTGGAGGAAACTTGATATTCTGCCTACCCCCCCCCCCGTGCAGCCAATTCAGTTGAGTTGTGATGCAGAGTTAGATTTGATTGCGCTACGATTCAAGAAGTTAGATGGGGCTTCTCAATTGCAGATGATCAAGAAGTTACGAGAGATTGCAAGTCCAGATAGTACACCTCTTTTAGAGCCTGCAAAACGGAAGACCGGTTCACGTGGGCGCGCTTCACTGAAGGTTGATACGTCTACTCGACGTGACCCGTCTGCGTTTGAGTTGGTTCTATCTGGACAGGATAGTTATTCACCTGGTGTTGAGAAAGTTACCATCCGCAATCCATCTACTCAGATTCAAAAGAGACGGCCCAAGCAAAAGGTAAGTACCAAATATTTATTTCCTTACAATAGGTATCACAACGTCTACAGGACGGTCCGTGCCGTGCCGGTATGTCATGTGCCGATACGGGACATGTCGGGACGTGCCGTGCCGAGATGTGCCGATACGGGACATGTCGGGACGTGCCGTGCCGAGATGTGCCGATACGGGATGTGCCGTGCCGAGATGTGCCGATACGGGATGTGCCGTGCCGAGATGTGCTGATACGGGACATGTTCTGCCATTGTTACATATTTTCTATCATTTGATATTATTTGCAGATTTTTCGTACTAGAGCCCAGTCACATACGCCCATTATCTATATTGATGCTATTCCTTCTGCCTTGAGACCATACATCCAGCATATCAAGGATGTAAAAGCTGATGGGAATTGCGGATTTAGGGCAATAGCTGACTTACTGGGATTTGGAGAAGATGACTGGGTGCGTGTTAGGAAGGATTTATTGCAAGAGTTGCAATGTCATTCGGACCACTATCGCACATTATATGGTGTGGAAGGGACGATTGCTGAGATCACTCATGCATTATCATATTATGATGATTGTCCACCATATGACAGATGGATGACTATGCCGGACATGGGTCATCTTATAGCATCCTGCTATAATGTTGTCCTATACCATCTCTCGTTGCAACAATGTCTGACCTTCCTACCTCTCCGTTCTGTGCCAGTACCTCTTCTATCCCGCAAAGATATCGCTATCGGATTCGTAAATGGAAATCATTTTGTTGAGGTACTACGTTCACAACACTTGCGAATATTTAATTTTGCTTATTTAATTTTGCTTATTTATAATTTTGTAGCTATTAATATTTTCTTATTTCTAATTTTGAAGGTGTTCTTGTTGCCGGGACATCCCGTTCCGCCAGTAGCGACCAACTGGCGAAAATATCATCTTCCTTGTGCTACCGGATGGGAAAATTCATATGAAGCACGGATTCAACAGTTCAAAGAGAGCATCTCACCTAATGTTATAATTAGCGAGACAGTAGAGTTAGATTGATTATTTATATATGTACAATTTTTGAAAGTTGTAAATTTTTTGGGGCTCTTAGAGTCATGTACTGTGAAACTCCATCATCAGCTGGGAATACATATGACGACTGTTGTTTCCGTTGAGATTTCAGATGTAAACAGAAACATACTTAAGAGCTGGTGGGAGCAAACAAATCAAACAGGGGAACTAATAGACCTTTCTGATGTACAAGAACTTAACGGTGACAAGCTTGAGCAGATGATTAACACATTTGTTGGAAAAGAGGGCTCTGTGATGTTCTTGGTTAAGAGGTTAATCGGCTGCCCTCTCCTTGCAAGGCCAGGTCTTGCCACTGGCACCCTCTTAGGCTTTGCTGCCTTTTTTGGAGGGGAACTTTGTCCAGGGTCAGCTTTGATTGGAACAACATTTGGAGGTACCTCAGGGGGAGGTGGAGGCAGAACATCAGTCGTATCAGATTCAGGGTCAAACCCCCCACGGGACTCCATCTCCTCAGGGGGAGGTGGAGGCAAGACAGTAGAGTTAGATTGATTGTTTATATATGTACAATTTTTGAAACTCCATCATCAATATAAATCAAAAAATATCTGTCTTCGCATTGTTAGATTGATTGTTATGTGCACTGTTATATTTATGTAAAATAGAACGGGCCAGGCTTTACAAAGATTACACGTAAATGTACCAAAAATATATATTTTTCATTAATATCAAAGGCTTTACAAAGATTACAAAGGCTCCATCATCAATCCCTATGACGCCATCGTCGACGCGTGTACTGCTGTACGTCCGAATGAGAGGGTCCTGGATCCAAATGAGAGGGTGCTGTACTCGGGCCAGGCTCATCACCCAGAAGTACCTGATGCATCTGAGAAATAGCATCATATAGGTGCCCGGCACCTAGTGACGTAGCCTCTGAGGGACCCATCCGTACAATGTCGGTACTGATACCGAGTGCAGCTGCATTACGCCGCCGGTGCATGTCAGCATCATCATGACCTCCCCTAGCTCCAGAATGAGTACTCGAGCGCAGATGAGGAGGCTGAACTGCAACGTGCGTGATACGGAGATACCACTCCATGTATCCCGGTACGCTGTCTGATGGCCGGGTAACTGGGTGGCTCCTGCTCGCCTGGCTCAGCACGTGGTCCTCCCACCGCTCCCAAAGCTGATCCATATAGGAGTAATGTATCCGGTACGAGCCTGCTGTGGAACCTCTGTTGGTTCGCGTAGGGGCTAGTGGCGCTCGAGGGATGGTCTGAATACGACCAAACTGTCTAAGAACCCTTTCTGGATGATAGGGTTCTACGATATCAAGGCACTTGATGGAGCCACTAAAAAATGCGACGGGTATATATGGGCGATCTCCCCGAAGCCGATGATGGGGATCCCAAATAACCTGTAAAACAAAAGGTCCATTTCAGTTTTATACTATATCGCATATTAAATGTACTGACAAACACAAGCAAATGGTAATATGATACGTACCTCATCGATGCTCAAAAGGTCCAATGACTCACGTAGAACCACTAAATGGTCCATCGTGGTACGGGATGGAGTACCGGGCATCCAGCGGTGCACGCGGGGACTGGCATCAGTATACTCGAGCGACGGGTGAGGACTGAGTGCTGGAAAATGCTCATAAATCCATGCCTGCAGAAGCGTCATATAACCACTGATCTGTCTCACTGATGACCTCGACGCAATCCCCAACTGCCGATACAAATATGCTAAGGCAGCTGTACCCCAGGCATATGTGCTCACCCTATCCAGATCCCGCAGTAAACACAGATACGCTATAGGCACCCTGGTCCCACTCTTATCAGCAAAGAGTGTGCAGCCTAACAAAAATAACAAATAGGCTCGTGCTGCACACTCTATCCTCTGCTGCCTGTCTCTATCAGATACAGAGTGAAACTGAGTCCTCAGCCACTCCATCCTCACAGACTGACCGCGCGATGACAGTACCTCCTGACGCGCGTCTCCAGCTGACACCCCCAACAACTCCACAAGTAGCTCCTCAGCATCCCGATCACTCATCCTCTCAGGAGAAACTGATACTGAGGAACCTGCGACAGGAATCCCTAAAATGGCGGATACATCATCCAACGTGATAGTGATCTCGCCAAATGGTATATGGAAGGTGTTCGTCTCGGGCTGCCATCTCTCTACGAAGCCCGAAATCAGAATCTTATCGATGAATCGATAAGAGCACTGTACTAACTCTACGAGGCCCGACTGCCTCAATAGTGCTCTGAACCTGGTATTTGGTTGGTTTGAAGACCACCACTTCCATTCACCAACCTTGGCAGTATGGTTCATGCACTTTAGTGGAGCTCGTTCCTGTAATATAAATGTATAATTACTACTACTTTATAAAACATCAATAAACAAAATATAATGCTATAACAAATAAACAATACCTGTTGCCTCCAGATGGAAGCTGCTATATGCGTCCTGAAACTAATCAGGACGGACTCATCCTCTGGACCTCCTGGACATGGTCCAACGGACTCATCGTCTTCGCCCCTAGCGGGCATATCATCATGCTCTGACTCAGGAGAGTCCGATGGCATATGAGCAGGCTCGGGAGAAGCAATCCTAGCACGACGTCTCCTAGCTGACGCCGTAGGTCTAACTCTGGCGGGACGGGGATCCATGTCTGAAAATATAGAAATTCAATGTTAGGCTATATCAAAGAAAATAATTCAATTGCATACATAAATGTTCGGCACAAAATTCAGCACGGCACGCACCAGAACCCTTCTGTTCGGCTGCACAGTGCCGAACAGAAGGCTTCTGTTCGGCTTCACAGAGCCGAACAGAAGGCTTCTGTTCGGCTGCACAGAGCCGAACAGAAGGCTTCTGTTCGGCTGCACAGAGCCGGACAGAACCATTCTGTTCGGCACCGTGCAGCCGAACAGAAGGCTTCTGTTCGGCACCGTGCAGCCGAACAGAAGGCTTCTGTTCGGTTGAGTGTTGCCGAACAGAGGGCTTCTGTTCGGCACTGTTCAGCCGAACAGAACCCTTCTGTTCGGCGATCCAGTGCCGAACGGAGCACTGGAGGCGGGGGGGCGGGGAGCTACCTCGACGTGGTCGTGGAGGCGCCGGCGAGGTGCTCGTTGCTCGGGAGATGGCTGGGGAGGTGGTTCCGGGAGAATGCCGGCGACGAGAGGGAGAAGGGGAGAATGCCGGCGACGAGAGGGAGAAGGGGGAACGGGGGGGTTTTGGGCGAGGGAGAAGGGGGAGACGGAGGGGGTTTGGCCGCCGGCGAGGTGCTTGAGGTTCTTGAGGCGAAGTTTTTTGGGGGGAAGGGAGAAGCCGGCTGGAGTGGAGTTTTGGAGGGGAAGAGCGGGGTTGGGGGGGGGGGGGGTTTGGGGGGTGTAGAGAGCAATTTAGGTGAGGGGGTGGGGAGGGTGAAGGGTAATTTAGGATTTTTCAATTTTTTAGGGGTGTCCTTAGCAAATGGGGGGGTGTAGAGAGTATTTAATTTTTTTTTAATTTTTGGGGGGTGTCCTGAGCAATCGGGGGGGTGTATTTAGAACTACCCCTCATCCAGCTTCCCTGTTATTCTCATATTGACAAAAAGACCCTCATATTGCATTTCACTTCCATCGAACTCCGAATCTGCCTTGCCTCTCAAGTCGGGGCCAAGCTTTATATTGCGGAGCGGATCCAAATAAAACCTCTCCACTGCTCCCTCTTTCCGTCTCCCCGCACGCACGCTCTCTCTCCTCCGCCGATCTCTAGGGTTCGCGTTTCCAGTCCTTTCTTCCGATATGTTCCTCACCAGGTGAGCCCTCCTCCACTCCAATCGCACCCGTCTCTTCCGTAAAACTTCGAATAACTTTCGATCAAACAAATGATCTGCGGGTTTTTGGTTCAAGGACGGAGTACGACCGAGGGGTCAACACCTTCTCGCCGGAGGGGAGGTTGTTCCAGGTCGAGTACGCAATCGAGGCCATCAAGGTAGCGCCTTTCCCTTTCTCCGGGTCTAATTTATTGGAAATTTTCAATATTTTTACGTTTTTTTTTTTTTTAGTTGGGTTCGACGGCGATTGGTTTGAAGACGAAGGAGGGCGTGGTGCTCGCGGTCGAGAAGCGCGTGACCTCCCCCCTGCTGGTATCGGCCCAATTGGGTTAACCTCTCTTTCTTCAAAGAATTTAGTTCTGGCTGTAAATTTTGAATCCTTGTTGACTGAAACTGTTAAATGGTGGTATTTTTGAATTTCTGGTGCGAGATCGTTGGGTCGTTATTTGCACCTACTTGCATACCGGTTTAATGTTGTTGGTTCTTCTCTCTTTTTAAGATTTTGATTTGGAACCTCGCATCTTGCGCAAAAGGACTCTGTACTGTCAGTATCATTTATCAAAATCTGATAATTATGTTAGCTCTCTAATTGATCTATTCTGAGGGTCATCCTTTTGCTTGAGTTCAATTGCTGATGTTAAGGTCTACTATTTTTATCTTTATTTCTTAGTTTGCTGTGTGGTAATCAAAAAAGATGCAACTTGTTTTCTGATTAAGATAGAGGTGCGAGACCCCTAGGTTTTTAGTTCGTTTAATACTTGCCTTTTACTCCCATAAAAATTTTAGAATTTTGCACCTCTTTGTTTTTTCCTTGAGACTGATCTCCATGTAAAGCAAAGTTTCATTGGTTATTCTGATCAAATGTCTAAATAAAGGGTGGGGATGCCATCATGTGAGCATCTGGTCTTAAATAGTAAAGAACAGAGACATATGCCTGAAAGGAAGCCAAAATTTGCAGGTACAACTTCTTAGAGTGTTGCCTATATTACCTGTGGAAGTTCAGATCATGTTTTAGGTGCTTTAAATCATCACAATCCTAATTCCATGTGGTGTCTTTTAAATGTCTGTCATCCCACCTGATCATTTAGATGCCCCTTATTTTTGAGATGCTTTTCCATTGTAATCTGGTTCATACTCATCTCACTTTAGTTGAGAAATTTCTAAAGCTTGGAGAAGAGTTCCCATGTTTAGGCTGTATGGAGATTAATCTATTTACGAGTTCCTTTCCCATTGAAGCAAGCAGAGAACTTCAAACAGTCGAAGTGTGAAATTTTGAAAATAATTGGAGTGTGAATGGCTCTTTTGTTCAGAAATGGAATGTTGCAAATATCCCTAGGAATTCTCGCTCCTGGTGGACCATATTTTGTGTCTATATATTGGTATCCTAATTCTTGGATTTCTGAATCCAAGAAATAAGAGGGCTAAACTGTTTGTTCTGATTTTTCTCCCAAATCTGACAAATGTTGGTTGATTTTTTTCATGAAAGTTAATATTATTCAGAATACATTCTCATTCGATTCTTTTGAAAATCATATTTTTCCAGCACCAAAACACACCGGAATGAGGATAGGGGGTCAATTGCATCTATATCCTAATCTGTCTTGGGTTCAGCTGAGAGTAGTGAGCTGCAGTTCCTTGAGTTCTACCCATCCTTTACGATCATCTTTTTGGTCTTCCTCATCAACCCCTCATGTTCAGTACTTGTCCCTTTTGTTCTCCCATCAAAATCTTTTCGAATTGATGCCTTTGGCCTTCTAGGCAGGGAATGTGGATGGTTTAGTTTGACTATGTGGAGATCACATGGAGGGGCATCCAGATCATGGAATTGCGAGAACA
This sequence comes from Phoenix dactylifera, assembly GCF_051530095.1. Lineage (NCBI taxonomy): Eukaryota > Viridiplantae > Streptophyta > Magnoliopsida > Arecales > Arecaceae > Phoenix > Phoenix dactylifera. Next base: position 22,165,651 of record NC_143204.1, on the reverse strand, counting down.
CTACCATGTCAATCTTCTTCTATTATCCAACATGATGCACATGAAATTGATGATAAGCTGTTTTTTAATCGGAAGAAAGACAAATCCATTAGGAGCAACATATGTGCATTTTTTTTTTTCATTTGATTTATAATGAGTTCCCCTTTCTTCTCCATCTCCAAGGGTGGGACCAAATGGGCCTGAAGGGTGGGATTGGTTAGCGAAAATACAGATGTATCCTTTGGCCCTTGGACTCTCCATTGTTTGGCCCCTCCAAGGGCTTAAAACAGATCTGATATGGATCAAATATTGCCACATTGGTCTATCCATATTTGTATCAATATTTATGAGGCAAATACAAACATTGATGTAAATGTTAAATGGCTCATGGTATTTGTGTTTATATATGTTCTGAACAGTTACAGATATGAATATGAATCAAATATCAATCATATCCATTTAGAAGAAATATGGATATGGATGCAAATCAGAAACTACCTTGAGCCTAGAAAGTTTAAGAAGGACAACTAACATGAAATCTTATATTCATAAAAGATAAGTAGAATGGAGTTGAAATTTAATTAAATACAATCTTGGCAGGCATATAGATGTTTCCAGAAGAGAGTAGCTTGTACTTAATATGCAGAATTCAGATAATTAAAGGCCCTCTCCCTCATCACCATAAATGTGCCCTCATCCATGCTGATATTAGGCCAGCCTCTGTTCTCACTTTCAATAAACTAGGTTTATTTTTTCCACTGAGTATTAAGATATTTGAATCCGAATCAAAAAAAAGCTATAGTGTCTGGATATTCTTGAAGAAAAAATTTAGAAACTATATCCTCTTTGCATTTGACATTTTTCCCCTTTGTATCTGAATCATATCTAGATCTAATTGGATATTGATCCTTATATTTGAAACTGACCCAATATGAATTTGGTCAGATTTTATCCAACCCACTCTCAGCCCTACCTGTGCCCCCTTCTTCTCCCACAAAAGAATTGAAATAAATCAATTTTTAGTTTGGGTGCCCCCTTTCTCAACATGAAAAGGCTCTTGAAATGTGTTTGTACTCCCTTATCTAGAGATCCCAACTGCTACTCATAACTTCCCTTATGTAGTTTGAACACACCACAAAAATCTCAAGGAGTTATGTAGCTGATGTGGAGCTGTGCCATTGCTCCACACCTTAGAGCCTAAAAGGGGAGCAATAGGAAAGCTCAAAAACAGTTGTGCAATTATTGTATGTAAGATTTGTGTTACTAAAGTTTTTTTTACTTCCTTTTATTATGTTTTCCAAATATGATGGTTTTGATAAGATCAATGTTGAACTGAAGGACGCCATCTAAACTGGTCTCAATTTTACTTCCTTTCATGTTCTCCATCCCTCTTTTCTTCCGACTTGCTTCCTTCCTTCTTACCCTACTCATGGCTTGTGGTCGCCCTTGTTTCTTTCTCATGGCATGATTCACCAAGTTCTTTTCACTTTATAGTTGCCAACTTTGCCAAGAAAGATAATTGTCTCCTTTGCTCTCCTGCCCTCAAGCTATAAAGAATAGAACATAAAATAATTTGATATAATGCTACAAATACACAATTTTCTTTCATGCTTATATTCATAGGTAGGACAAAATCATTTTTTTTCTTTTTTCACTATGTTACTGGTGCACATTCCTAAATCAAGATGTAGCAATAGATAACCACTTCTTTTGCAATATGTGGAAAGCCATCTTGTGTATAATTATTACAAGAGGATTGAGGTAATAATGCATATAGAATATTATTTTGTGACACTATTAGATATCAGTAACAACATTAAGAAACCCGATTCATACATGCTTAAATCAAAACTTTAGTTAGTGCATAGTAGTAGCAGAGGATGGATGATTCCTAGCTCGGCCCTTGTCCATCTCTCCTCCAGTTCATCAGTTTTGAGCAGATCATGCTCTTTCAGTGATACAAATTGTCTAGGTTATGTTTAATTTTAAATTGTTTTTCATTTATTTACAATCATTAATTGTCAGAACTAGCAAGTGCTTGGGAATTCATGTCTACTTTTGAAATCAGATTATACTAGCATTTGTTAGACTACAACATTGCCTACATATTTGGCAGTTTTTGGCTTCTTTTTGGTTATGATATTTGCATGCGATATATTCAGCTTCTTATTTTAATCTACTTGAGTGGTTGGCTGACATGACAAGTAGTTACCTGGAACATATCTGGCATCTGTATCATTTTTATATTTTAGAAAGTAATGTTTATAACAAAGTATATCATACTAATTTTGGGCCTTCTCCCCAGCTATGATGTTATAATAACTAGATCAGTGCAGTTATATGTGACAGATTCCCTTTGGAGTGAATTTAATGCAATCTTGTACACTATTCTTTCTCAAGACCCTTATTATAAGCCTGCCATTCATTTTCACTTGAAAATCCATATAATTTCTTAAACTGTATTCTTTTATGTTGACAAACTCAATGGAAACTCCCCCTTTTAAGCTGTGTCAGAGTAAAACCTTTGTTTCCAACCGTAAGTTCTTTCTAACAAAATTACCATAGGCACTCTTCTCCAAGTTTGTGATGAATTTTATTTTAGATTCCCACAGACCATTAGAGACAACTATATTTTGGGCAAACACAGGATTGGGTATGCAACTTTGCTTAAATATCCTTTTTCTGCACCTCCTGCATCTTCTAACACACTTGCTGTTCCTAGTGCTTAAGTGTGACCTCGTCTTTTATGCTAGTTTTCAACATTGTGTTTTGGACTTATGACAGTCTATTTTTGCAGGAGCCAAGCAGTGTGGAGAAAATTATGGAGATTGATGATCACATAGGTTGTGCAATGAGTGGATTGATTGCTGATGCACGGACTCTTGTTGAGCATGCCCGCGTTGAAACTCAGGTACCCTTAAGGTTTTGCTTGAGAGTCTTAAGTACCATAGCTATTTTAGCAAGCATTAATTACTAACTTTTAAGTACTTTATTCGTCAGAATCACAGGTTTTCTTATGGTGAGCCAATGACTGTTGAGTCAACTACACAAGCTCTATGTGATCTTGCTCTTCGATTTGGTGAAGGAGATGAAGAATCCATGGTTAGCATTGCTAAACCTTTTACATCCTGTATGTTTCTTTTAGTCTTAAGTATGGAGATGGTAAAATAAGGTGCTTCTAAGAGTTGCATTGTTATCTGGAGTTTCTTCGAGTCAACACATACTTGTCATCTCTCTCTCTCTCTCTCTCTGTGTGTGTGTGTGTGTGTGTGTGTGTGTGTGTGTCTATATATATATATTTGGGGGCAGGGGTGGATGTGTGATTCACCTTGTCACTTCAATCTATTGCTTGCACTAATATTGAATGCAATAAAGCTATGGGCAAAATACATCTTCAGAACAAACTTTTCAGAAATTTCATCTCTCCTTGTTTTGCAACTTGTAGTAACATTGATATCTTTGGAAGTTCTTTATGCTACTTAATATTGCTGATCTGGACTACCAAGGGGAAAAATAACACTAAGTGCTTCACCTGCCAACTGATTTTCTAGGTATAATTGCATGCTCATACTGTATCTGTAATGGCCTGTTTTAGGAATGTGGCAGTAATGATGTCAAGCAAATAGTTCTCACAACTAGGTGACTGCTTCCATATTAATGGGACAAGGCCTCCCAGTTAAGACTAAACTGAAGGCTACTTTAAGCTGCCGAAAATCAGCACTCTGCATAGGGCAAATATCTACCTTCCAGACCTTTCTTTCTTCGGAAATTGACATACAAGAGATGGTACTACAAATGATGTTTAAATCTTGTAAACTAACATTTGAAAATCTTTCTTTATTCTTCCTTCTCCGGAAAGTGGATTAAACCCCCTTCGTCAACAGATAAGAAACAACCAAGACAGGAAATTGGGAAGCCCCCTCGAACTATGTAAATTAGTTTAGCAGAAAGATATAGCTCTCTCGAGATTTTTGATCTACTCGAAAGAAAATCTTTCTTGATTGTTCAGCTTCAGAGGAACAACAACAATTATTCATGGATACACCGAATAGTTACCATTATTTTATTGCGGTTGATTTGCACTTCTTAGATGTAATGCCAAATAACAAACTTCTTATTTTGACTATGAAAAAAAATTCTAACAATTGAATTTCTTGTCCAGTCACGACCTTTTGGGGTGTCTCTTCTGATTGCTGGTCATGATGAAAACGGGCCGTGCCTGTAAGTACCCACTACTTTCAGTGACATGAAACTATTTTTCACAACTCTTTGATGAATCAAATTCTCATATCCAATTACCCAAGTGGAAGGCCAATATATATATTTTGCTGGTTTGTCTTTGTATGCTTTCTTATGATTAGTGAATTTTACAAATTATAATGCATTGAATTATTTATGCAGGCTGCTTATGTAATGGCCATGGATTATCATATTTAACAACTACTGGAACTAATCTTTTTTTTTGTCTTTAACCTCTTACTTAATAGTTGTCATTAATTTTGAAGTTTTGCTGATAGTATGTGGCCAAATTTTTATTATTCATGTTGAGGATAATTGAACAGTTGTTACTTGCAATCTGCTGATCAAACTTATTCTGCAAAAAAGAGATGTGGGCAAGTTACTGAACCTCAACTTTCTTTCAATGGTCAGTCATGATCCTCTTCTGGATGTCTGGAAGATTGGTAAAGATTGCTCCTGGGCGTCTCACAATTTACAGTGAGAGGAACCGGCTAGCAGAATGGCTGGCTGGTTATGGTCTGAATCAAGGGAATGGTGATTGGGGTGATTCTTTTTCTTTTCAGTTGTTGCTACTAACTCGTGGTGATGAGCTTCATTATATTTATCTAGGCATTTTTTATAGTGGAGTTCATTCCAAAAAAAAAAAAAAGAACTTCAACTTTCTCATAATGCTTCTTAGGAAGTAGTCACCCAAGTAATTAATGATAATGAAGAATGATGATGATTGACAAACCCTTAAATATTAGAGTTAGTGCTGAAGTAATTGTCGGTAGGGGTGAGGACCACCAGTCTAGGTGGCAGTTTCCTTGTATGATTTTATCTTTCTTTACTCTGGCAAGGTTATCGGAATTATGCCTAAACCTCACCTATTCAAGTCAGATTTTTGAATCTACGAGTTCTTACTGCATCTAACATTTTATGAATTTGGCTTCAGGCCATCCAATCTGGGTGTAATAGTTGTCAATCCAAAAATGCAACTTCTTTATTTTGGGTTACTACATTATGAGACTGATAGTTGAAGAATTATGCTGTACAGGTACCACACAGACCCATCTGGCACGTTTTGGCAATGCAATGCAAAAGCAATAGGGTCAGGTTCGGAAGGAGCTGACAGCTCTCTTCAGGAGCAATACAATAAGGTCAGCAAGCCAGCTGTCTAGGTTTTAGAATTTTGATTGCCTGGTTGCAGTATAGAAAGATATGATAGAAATAATTCATTGTTTCAAGTCTTCCAATTATATTGAGTTAGATCTCTAGTGTACTTTTCTCAGTCAACTAATTTCAGTGGTACATAGTTTTTGATGGTACGATCTGCTGGTGCAGGACTTGACCCTTCAAGAGGCTGAAACAATAGCTCTTTCTATTTTGAAGCAAGTGATGGAGGAGAAGGTAGAACTGCTTAGTCTTTTATATATGTTGGAATTTGTAATTTGGCTTCACTTGTTGGGAATGCGATATTTTGCCTTGAGCTGAATCAGTTCCCTTATTAGCAGTGCCCAACTTGATAAAATCAGGCTTCTTTTGGGTGGTCAATTGTTTCTCTTTCCCTAATGATAATTGTAATTATTTAAACAGGTTTGTTAAGATCTTGCTGATGATAACTTATGTTTTATCCAGGTAACTCCAAACAATGTTGATATTGCCAAGGTTGCTCCAACTTATCATCTATACTCCCCTTCTGAGGTCGAGGCTGTCATTGCTCGCCTATAAATTATCCATATACCTTTGTGCTGTCTCTTTGCCTTCGCCATAAACATATATTTGTTTATTTGGAGAACACTTCTGCTGCTGCTGCTGGTAGAATGGCAACATGAACTAGTCTTGTTCGATGGAAGAAATTTCTTTTAATACCTTAGCATGCAATGGTAAAGACTTCTACAGCCAATGCCTGAATCTCTTTTGTTAGTCAAGTACCACTAGCATTGACTGTTCTGATAATACAGATAAATCCCTTCATTGGTACTCGGTTTGCATGAGGCTTTTTTTAGAGGTCGGTGATCCTTTAAAAATCAGTCTTGTACCGAAAGACAGGTTTCTGCCTGATTTTTTTTCACAAAAAACAAGCTTTACAGCAATGCAGTTTTATCATCATGTGTTGAGAAATCTTACTGACCTTTAGAACGCCCTCAATGGTCACTGAGGATTACTAGAGTTGAAATGGTCAAGATCTGCAGAAGGTAACATATACGATGGCCAACCCATCACTGTCAGGTCTCATAACGGCAGCCGAAAGGGATGGTGGCACGAGGCCTCTCTCTGTTGGCTGAGTTTTTATTGTACTTGGTGACGAGGAGTATCACTATTTGGTGATGTCTAAAACAGTATGTTGGTATGCTATAAAATTTTTTTGGCATGCTGAATATCAGTATACTATCCATATTAAATACTGATATTAAATCGGTACAATACGTCCTGTAATGTTTAATTTGAGATAGAAAAATTATTGTCCGGCCACATTTACCTTCTCATTAGGATGAGGCTGACTCATCCAGAAAGAAAAGCAGGTATCATTCCTCTGGCTCCAACTTGAATCGTTTGCTCTACAATCCATTTGAGAGTTGAGACCCCAATATAAAGCATTTTTTTCTTTTTTTTAATAAAATGTGCCCGAGTTAGGAGAGGCTATGCCCACCATCTATCCTATACCCAATCCCATCTTACCCAGGCCTCAGGTGACATGCAAAGCAGTTTGTAGTTCATGGAAATGAAATAACCTGCATGGAAGCATCTTTCACAACCCACTGGTCACTGAAAGGAAAACAACGGTCAGTGACAACATGCACTTGCGCCATCCACAGGAAGGGAGAAAAATAAGGATGGATGTTTCGCTTATTCTGATTCAACTATGTCATACAACAAACAGGGAGATGACTCGGATGATAGCTCAGCCACGCAGCTCAGGTGGGTTGGAGAGAAGGCTCAGTCACGGAACTCTCCCATAAATGATTCATGGAATGCCTTGAGACGGGCGATGATGGCTGGGATCTTATCCTCCTGAGGTAGGATTGTGCATCTGAAATGCCATGTTCCCGGTACCTTTTCCCAAGTTAAACAGAAAGAGTATAGTTAGTACCACAACCCAACTGAGTACAGCTACAGAAGTCATCTACTTGTTGATATTAGCGCATCCAATATTAGCTGATAACAAACAAGAAGATATTCATAAATTTGGTATAAACAAGCTCACCTGCCCAAAGCCGGATCCAGGAACGACGACAATTCCAGTGGCATCGAGAAGACGGCGAGCGTAGAATGCATCAGGGGCTGCATTAACTGCTTTGGCAGCTTCAATTGCCTTCTGAGGCAGGTGAAGACGGGGGAAGAGATACATTGCTCCCTCCGCCTTGTTGCATGTCACACCTACTAAGCCATTGAATGCATCCTCCAAAGCCTGTGTCCAATAGATGAAGAGGACAACAAAACCTTCATAAGCTTAAAGGAGCCTTTGTCGCACGGAAAAAGAAAAAGTGAATAACATAAATCAAAGGTTCATTTTCTAACAATGCAAGTCATCAAAAAAGGCCAGCGCATATTGCATGAATCAAACAAAAGAAGATTACTACTTTTTCCTGGACAAACAATCAGTAGATCTTTTCCAAATTCTTAGAAGAATAAAAATAACCAAAGAATGGTTAAAACTAACCTTTGCACGCCTAGCTAAAGATGAAAGGATCCCATTCTTTTCTGCAGCAAAGGATTCATATGATTCATCTCCAACCTGCATGTTCGTCCAGGTCGTTTCTTTCAGTGACATACCAGCCAATAAAGGGAATGAAACTTTCACATACTCGTTCATGCGCATGGTATACTTTTGGTAGTTCCTTTGAGAATAGAGGTTTTCTAAGCTTAATCACTGAAAGATAGTAAATAAGTTGACAACAACAGGATACTCACCTTTGGTGGATTCATAACAAGGCTTGCAAGAATCTGGCCAGAGATGTTGGAACAGAGGTTTACTGATGCCACTTTGTAAATCTGTTCTCTCACATCTGCACTGAAACCAGTTACCTCCATGTAGCCTCCCCGTTTTCCACATTCCCCATAGTATCCTGGTGGAAAAGACAGCAATAATTCTTGTAGCTATAAACCAAGGATATTCAGGACAAAGTTGAACACGTTTCTCAATCTAAAATGGGGACCCATACCTTTAGAAACTGACTGAAATGACACTAAAGAAAGATCTTTCTCGCCATATCCCATTGACCTTGCAATCTTCTTGAAAGAGTTAAATTTCTTGTTTTCAACATAGATATTTTCTTGGTATACCTGTAGCAACCAGAGGCACTGAGTTCAATAATACTCCTGAAGTCCCGAAGCACATATTGAAAGCTGATTCTGGCTTTTGACATTGCTTTAACTTCTAGAAAGCATTAGCATACATATCTCACCTCATCTGCTAGAAGAACAAGGCCTTCTTTCTTGCAAAACTCCACTATTTCCCGCTGGTTTTCCTCTGCAAGAACCTGGAGAAATAACACTACAACAATTGAAACGAAGAAAAAAACCTTGTGCAAAAAAATTATCATCACGCTACCATAGAAAAGTAGGGATAGAAGAGTTGCTCTGGTGTAACTAACATTTAGCCAAAACCATTAAGAATTCTTCTTAATACTTCAGAGGACTAAATGTTCATGCATATGTAACATAGCACCCTTCTCTTGCAAAATGGTGACCGCAAAGTATTATCAAAATTATCCTTACAACTGAGCAGGCAAAATGTCCTTTATTACCATTTTCAGAAAACTAAGAAAATGTTAGTTTTCCACTTCAAAGGTTTCAATGGTGACCCCCCTACCCAACCAAAAAAAGGGATAAAGAGTATAGAAAATATTCACTATAGACCTGTCCGGTGGGATTGCCAGGATTTATCACCACTATTGCCCTAACAGCAATGCCCTTGGATCGAGCATCTTCCAGTTGCTTCTTAACCTGGAAAATCTCCAGTCCCCATCCTGCTGCTTCATCAAGGTAATATGGGACCTGAGACAAAATAATTCTTTTGTTAAGTTCCTTTTCATACATTCAAACTTCTAAAGCAAATTCTGGATCTCTCTAGCCTAAATGAACTATGCCGGAAGAACATGCTTGGTCACATAAGACAACCATAAAAAAACTCAGAATCTAGTCAAATACATAAGCAATTATATGGTTAAATTATCTTTTAATAAAGAAACTACAATGCGAAGAAACAAGAGAAACTTTTTTGGTGAAAACTGGACTTATTGGGAAGGTGCCTGACATATCATTATGATATAGCAAATAATATATAGTAAATTTCAATAGCTAGGTAATGAACGCACAAGAGAGCCACCATGGAGAGCAATTGAGGCAGAGTATAATGGGTACTGAGGTATGGGGCAGAGAATGCCATCTTTCTCGGACCTTATCAATAACTGCATCATCATGTGCACCTGAGAGGGGCAAAGCAAAAGATATAAGCAGGTAATTTATCTGTACTCATATTAGGAAAGAGATTATCATAAGGACAATTAGGTACTGCAGGGCTTGCTCCATCTGTTAGGAAAATGTCATCTGCATTGGCAGGGAAACCATCACGGGCAGTAATTCCAGCAGCAATAGCATCACGTACGCCTTTGATTCCCTGGAACAAAAGAATGCAAAAATCCTCAAGGTCATGGGACTAAAAGGAGAATATACTTGAGTAATTTACCGAGCATGTTTCTACCTGACTATGACTATATGCACCTGTTGCCCTACCAGGAATCAAATCCAGAATCTGCCGTGCTCGTGCAATAGCATCCGAGCTGCAACGAGAAATAGAAGTTCAGCTGTGATAGCATAAGGTGTTTCTTTAATAATGTAAAGTCATAAGTTGGCAGAAGGTCATAAATCTTGATACAAGAATGTGGAACAGTTAATAAACAAGCAGAAATGGTATGCAAAATTTGCCTTTCTTTAGTTGCCTAATATGTGTTAGGGGTATCTAACACATCATTAGACCAGATGCTCCTACACAGCAATAGTAAAAGAACTCAGAAACCAAGTTTCCTACAAACATGTGTTCAAAAAAAAAAAAAAAAAGACAAACATTTGGGTTCTACGAATTCATGTCATTATCGGGTTGCTTTGTCATTTAAAAGCATATCTAATTGTATGAGATCATTCTTTTACAATGTGCAGTTTAACAACCCTACTTATGCAAGAAATTCCCCAATAAGCCTCCAAGTTAATATTCTATCAGCCATCATGGAACATTGACCACGTTTCTTTTAATGCCTCTACCTAGTCCTTTAGTCTTTTGGAGCATCTAGTTAATGAGATACTAAAGATTCTCCTTGCCACCACCATTGCTAGGATTGAGATCTTCATTATAGCTCAAACCTGGATATGATGGCATTGAGGTAGGGGTGAAAGTGGATCGGATAATATCCTTCCGGATCCGTTTTCATATCCGAATCTATCCGGATATAAATAGAAATTTGAGTATCGACTAATATCTGTATCCATATCCATCAAAAAAAAAAAATGGATATGGATAGATAACTATCCGATCCGTATCCGAATATCTGATTTCATTTGTAACCTTATTTAATTTTATATAGTATTCATGAACTTTTAAGAAAAATAAATGACCATATTAACATGTTGTTAACTTGATTTATCATTCACTTAGTAATATCTTTGATTTTGTGGTCATAAAGTTTAATTATCCAATTTATATCCATATTTTCAGTTTCCGATTTGCATCCATATCCATTGAAAATAAATATGGATATGAATTTTTGCATCTGACTAACATCCATATCCGTATTTGTATTCGTCAAACAAAACAAATATGGGTATGGATATCCTAGCATCCGATCCATATCCAATCCGATTTCAGCCCTACATTGAGGAGCTTCTGTAGCTCACTGCTAGAAATTAAAAAAGACCAAATGAGGAAATGTAGGAAAAATGCAATACATATTCCACTATTGTTTAAGATCCTAATCTGGGATAAGGGATGTACTGATATGCATATAGATTAAAGATGAATATCTATATGCAATTAATCTGTAAAGGAAGGTGTTATTTGCAGCAACAAAAAAAATCTATTTTTGTTATGATAATATGACCAGCAGGGAGAATTGTCCCTTGTCTTTCCAAGGAACCCAAAACCTCCACCTTCCTGCAGGGAAAATCCTTCAACTTCCATGTAAAAGAATGACGAGAGAGAAATGAAAAGGAGAAAACAGAGATCCATGGGTTAAATTATGGATAAAGAACATAATGATCCTACATAATTAGTCATGCCCATGGTTAATATTTTCAGACAGTGCCATGTGGCATATCACAATATAAAAATAGAGATTTCTATAATATCGCCCCTGATATTGCTTGTGAATAATATTAGTTAACAAACTTAGTTCTTGGTGCCAATGTATACTGATTATGGTTCATATTTACCTGAATAAGGCATGAGTTTCACTTTTGTCCAAAATGGATGGATGGTCACATAAGGCAAGAACCTGAAATAGAACCCATATGTTTTAAAGATAGATTGAACCTCACTGTAGTCAAACTTCAATAGAATACTGACCTCCCGGAAAAATGTAACTGGCTGCTGACCAAGAGACTGGGGATTCCCGATATTGCAATAAAGTATCTGCCAGAGCAATTGGGAATTCAAAATGAAGTATTAAAGAAATTTAATGAACTAAAATATACACAATTTGAAGTGACAAGTTTCTGATACAAACATAATTTGAAAATGGAATGTTACTCTAAAGACATTACAATACATGATAAAAAGGAGAATACTACCCATTAACTAACATATAATAAAGGGAAATTGGATTCATAATACACACCTCATCAAAGGGATGCGAATCCGGCTTTGTTTGCAGCTCTTGTTGTAAGCGCTAGGAAAAAAGTAGACAATTGCATACAGCAGAATAATTAGCTTGACTTTTTGCTATATTCAACCAACATATATCCCAAATTCTGAAAGTAGCAATGTACTATAACCATTTGCACATAAAACTTTCCAGATTAATCCAACATACAGAAATTAAGAAGATATAAGTTGCCAAAGATTATAAACAGAATCTGATTAGTCACAAACAACAATATTCACCGTTGCATTGCCAAGGTTCCTGCACCCTTCATTCTAAAACATTCTAATCGGACAAGTTCCAGAAACAGAACATGATCTTGTATCCACTGTAAAATATCCTTCTTGAACTACTGAAGAAGAGAATCCTAAATGATGTGGAAAATAAGACATTTAATATGGTCAGATTGCGAAAACATAAATTTCTTTGATTCTCAGTGATGGCAAGGCATTTAAAGAACAAATTACTTTCATTACAATGGCTCCACTATAAGAAGGGGTGGATATCTGTATATCAGAATCCAAAAAGATTTAAAAGGAATGTTATGCAGTTATATTCCTGATGAGCAACAATGAAACTAGTTGCATAGTATGTATAAATAGTTAGACAGGACATGAGAGTAAAATTAGGGTAGTAGTGTTAGAATTGGTAGGAGTAGAAAATTAGAAGTGATAAATGCTAGCTGAAAGTCATACCAACAGAGCATAAAATCAGAAAATAGTTTTAAATGGTTCGGCCATACAACATACCCAGTGCTGGGAGTATCTCAATTTCTAATTGAAAGTAAAATAAAAAAAGGAGAGCGAAAAAGGCGGAGGGCGAGACCAAATAAGACATAAATAATGGTAAGAATTGTCCCTAAACAATGAAGAAGTTGACTGGAAATTCAGTTTGCAATGCATCTTGATGTAGTCAAAGAGACTTGCCAAAATAGATGCTCAAAAAGAATCTGTAGTAAAGGGAAAATCTACTGTGTTTAGATTTGCAGCTAAAAAATAATTTGAATCTTCCGTACCAAAGAATAATTTAAATCTTCATCCATGGCTACGTGACAGCCATTAAATTAATAAATAAGAAGAAAGTTCTATCTTCAGAAGCTCAGAACATTTTTGAACCATACAACTGAGCCAGTATATATTTCTGGTCCAATATCATGCATAATGATTATTTCTTATTACACATATATACCACAATATCCAATAAATGGATAGAAAAGAATATGGAATTTGTATTGCTAGAAACTCCAAGTACCTGGGCATGGCTGACAATCTCTCCACGGACGGCATACTCACATTTTAAAACCTGAATGAATAAGTGCATAAGCGTATAATAAAGCAAAAGAAAACAGTAAGAAGGCATACGCCATCACTCTCTCTCTCTCTCTCTCTCTCTCTCTCTCTCTCGTTAAAAAGTGGCAATATGAGATAAATAACCAGATAACCATAACTAATACATTATAGATAGCAGATAACAGAAAAGAAAAAAAGTGACAAGAACTATATATTGTAAGTAAGAGAACATAAATATAACAAAACAGAAATCAGATAAGTAAGAGAAACGGCAATCTAACAAAACATTATGGATTTTTAATAAATCAAAACTCTGGTAAGAAATCGCAAGATTTCTTTTGTGTATCAGCGAAACAAAACGGAAAAAACCTGAGAAAACGCAAAGAAATTAAAATGAACCACAACCAAAATAATCACGGCAAATACTGACAAATATCATAGAGCTGACCACATAACAGAAGCGGTCCAAAAATAGGTCACAAATTGACTGTTGAAGTACAGAAATAACTGATTGCCCAGACAAGCCAAAATGACTAGAAAAAGGACAAAGCCACTCATTAAAAGGGGAGTTTCTTTTTGTTGAAACTAATACAGAAAATGGCAGCTTCTGCAACAAACTAATCCAAGCACATGGTGACTGGTGAGGAACATTAATTTCAAGAAAGAGGGAAACAAAGCTAGGTTGGAAACCACATTAACTGACGAACAGAAAAAGTTACCAATAAAAAAACACTCATGAAACAAACTGATGGATCATAGAAAACAGAAAGAAATCGGATGCAGTAACAAAAAAGAAAAATAAAGATGCCAATCGAAGTAAAAAAGGAGGCCTAAAAAAAATTGTTAAAATTGAAGCCAGATTCAGAAGCACAGGAGGAGGAGGAAGTCAATAAAACCCAAAGTCGCTCATACGAAAGATTCATCATCGGTTCCATTAATCCAATCCTCCTATAGCCGATAAAAAGGAAAGAAAAATCATAACAGAAGAATACCAAATTCGAACACAAACAAACGATCAAAATCGAATCTTTAGCAATCAAATCAGCGAAAAAAAAGGGTAAAGATAAGCCACCTTTGAGCGGTGGATCCAAAATAACGTAGAAAAGAAACGCCCATTAGACCAACCCAGAACAAAGTTCAGACCACGATACGCGAAATCATCGAGAAAAGAAAACTACGAGACCACGAAGGCATCTTGGAGGATCGAACCAGAAAAAATCGCACCTTTGGATTGATAGAAGCGAAAGTAACCGGAGGAGATTGAGTGGAGCCCATGGCCGATGCCGCTGCGGCAGCAGAAGGGAAGATTAGTTGATAAGAGTGACGGGGACCGGAGCCACCACAAGCTTCTTCGCTCTTTCCGCGGCGAATCGTCCCATGGTGATTTGAGGCGGCTCTTAAAGACGAGCCATCGCAACAAAATTCAAAAAAGATTATTTAAAAAAAAATGTCTCTCTCGAGTCTGGAGCCTAACCAACTTGGGGAGCCCACAGACTTGGTAAAAAGGAAAAGAAACCCACAGAGTTGGTAATCGATAGGGGTGTAAATAGGTCCAAATGCAATGGATTATAAGTTACCCCAACCTAATCCAATTTTTTTTGTTCAGATTCTAATGTTAAACTCAAATCCAATCCAATAGAAGATCGAATTAGATTATATCAGATCCATTACTAAAAGTTCTGACCCAATTAGTCATTCAAATCAAATTGGATCCATGTATAACCCGATACCAACCTAAAAAAATTCGGGTCCAGGTTGAGTCCAATTCGGATCCGGATCGGATCCTAATGGATTTGAAAAAGTATAACTGTGTCTGTGAAGCAGAAAGCAGCCTCAATAACTTTCCTTTTAGATATTGAAAGATAAAAAACTACGAATCGGATAAAGTTAACTGGCTGCAAAAATAACATGCTGTGCTCATCAAATCAGATTATCTAGAGAACAACCCATATCTTCATACTCAGGCCTTTTTGAGGCCCAATTGTTTCTTTGTTGCTACAAATGCTCATTATTTTTTAATAAGCCTTCAAAACCAAGTAATGAAATTGCATGAATCATTCTATGTTTTGAATTGGAGCTATAAACTCTAGATGAAAATACTACTCACATACAGGACATGCATATTAGTTATAAGGCATAACTTAGAGAACAACACGGGTTCGGGCTTTTACGGGCCCAAATGGTTTATCGGGTTCAGTTCATATCAAGTCGGGTCGTAGCGTTAGAAACTCAAAATTGCCCAAAATTCAAACGAGTCGAGTCGGGTTTTAATTCAATAAACCCATACCCTAGCCGAAATATGGAATAGGTCCAATTTTAGAATCAGATTGGCCCCATGGGTTCTCCAAAATAGGTTAGATCGGGTCTAAGCAGGTTAGGTCGGGTCGTGTCACAGGTCAATCTGACCCATTTGTAGTCTTAGTAACGGATGGTCAAGAAAAAAAAACTGGGTGGCAATTGGCGTGCAACATTTGATAACAAAGCACAAACCACAATCTTTGTCTCTTTTTTTTTAGTTTCAATGATGTGCTAAGAAACGCATAAGAGTTTGCCTTTACCGAGTGATATACCTATTCGCATGCTGGATGGCCTGACTGGCCTATCTAAGCCTGGTACATTCCGTACAAGTTTAGACCTAGACTTTAAGCCTAGCAGATCGGGCTGGGTTTAAAATTTGAGCTTGCACAAACTTGAAGCTAGGTTTAGGTTTATGAAAAGTATTATTTAAGTTCTTTGGGCCTACCTAAGTACTCAAGATCTAGTCAACCTAAGTACCCGAGATTTAGCCAATTTGGGACTAAACACACGCCTACATAAGTCCTCACATACTCCCTTTATTTAAGCTCTGGCATTCGCAGTAGGCTAAGGATCCAAATGCATTCAAATTTAATCAAAAGCACCACGATCGACCATGATCAGCTCTAATGGGCCTGTGTTGCAATATTTCCTAATCTACATAGGCCATAGATCAAGTCCATTCTGATACTGTTTGTAATAAACGAGGACCTTATTCAAAAAGACTAAACAGAAATGCATTATTTGGGTTATTTGGTTAAGTGCCTAAGATCTACCCTATGCATAGCGGATATAAAACTAAACACATGCTCGCACGGGTTCTTATAGATGTCGTGTCGCTCGGTCACTATGCCATGACGTGCTTGAAATCGAGATAAAGATCAAGGAGGATAGCAAGCTCCATAGGACTGTGTAGTGATCCAATGCTTCCCAGCCGTACATCTACTCCAGAAGGCCAAGGGGTTCTCCACCACCACCCCTCACCCTTGGAACCTTACCAATGCCATGATTTATTTGCTACAGTCCCTCAACCTCTGCCTTTGATGGGTACCCTACCCTCAGTCACAGTCATCGATGTGGGATCGAAGTCAATCGATATGCAGCTTACTTTTATATAAATATAACAATCTAGAACTTCATCTAAAATGGCTATATAAGTATCCAAGATCTACTTAGCGAATAATTAATGCGGGACTAAATATACGCCCGCACGAATTCTCACAATAAAGCCCAAGGTCCAGCCCGAAGTCTGTAGCTACTGAGCTCCAGTTTAGAAAGTAGGCTCAAAGATCGGGTCAGACCGCGCTTGAGCTTTGTTTGTTCTTAGGCCCAAGGCTTCAACCCGGCCCGACCTGCCAGATGAGTAGGTCAAATGGTGAGCAAGGAGACGAGACACAAATATTGGTGACGAGTTAATTAGTTGGGTTTTCCACCTTAGAGAACATTCAACCGTTAAATCCGTGGGAGCTTCGCCCATCGTTTTTTCGGCTACGGCATCGTCCAGTCCGCCTGAATTTGTTGAAAACGGTGCAAATTTTTATTAGATGACAACTGGACTTTTTTGAAAAAAACTAAAATATGACATGTGAGATACATGCATATCATAGTGGAGATGTACGAAGTGGAAGCATGACGCACCGCTCAACCCTCGCTCTCAACAACGGAAACGATAGACAGAAAGAAGGGCAGAAAACTTTAACAACTAGACTTGCGTGTCTAGACTCTGAAACTTAAACCATAATATATGGTAAATACATAATCGATATCTAAATAGCAATTATCACCTAGCCATTAACCTATTATATTCATCATAATATGCTGAAAATAATGTTTTTCACTGTCTATCTAATTCATTAGTTTCATAAGCTGTTCCTGTTCATGGGCTATTGTGGCTTTGATTTCTTGCTAAAGTGTAATCCAGTGTCCTGAATCGGGTTGTGCTGCAAATGTAGATGCCTACCTTTTGGTTTGACGTAAAGAGATTTCTTTAATCGACGCTGCATTGGATAAGTTCATTGATTTAAATAAAACAGAATAGTATACAGAATGTAAGAAATAAAAATCTTAACAAGTCTGTAATAATGTAATAAGATTGCAATAAAAAACCGACATAAATCCGGGGATTATGCCAATAATTTTTGCTTAAACTGGTAGTTTGGCTGTGGAAGAAATATTCAACTTTGTTTTTATCTTTAGATTAATGATTTGGTAGCTCTTTAGTGGAACCATGCACCTGTACTTTCTATAGTTGCAATGTCTTTGTTGTCAACCGCAATGCTCATATACTCCAAGGAAAATTCAGTGGGTTTGCTCGTTTCATTTAACATTTTCAACGGCCCTCCTCTGCTTCCAATTAGATGAAATTGTGATATGGACAACAAATATATACATATTGTTGCCGCCAAATCCAAGCTAAGGTAGGAGAGCAGCTCAAATGACTCTGAGGCCGACTCGAAATGAGTTGTGCAAGCTGGTTAAGTTGTGGAGGATGGCTCTCCTCCAAAGATGGCCTACAAAAAAAACTCGCTTGTCGGAGAGCTTCCAATGAGAAATCCTCCAATTTCTAAGGCAAAATAACGAAGTAACATCGTAGGAGGGAGAAAATTTCAACAGTGTAGTATCTATGCGTAATATAACATACGCTCTTCAAGTGTGAAATGGCTTTGAGTTCTCCACTATTTAACTTGACCAGCTTCTAACTACCATGGAAAGCATAACGTAGCAATTTTGATGAAGTGGACTAAATGGATGATAAATAAGGTCGGTGAACTTAAAGTCTTCCGAGTTGCCATTTATATAGGGAAGACAACTTTGTCGTTACTTGGTCTGACGTGGCATGCAATGATGGCCAGGTAACAGTAGATAGTACGGCCGAGGAGTGGGAGCCAGTTCGCGTGGATGGTGGGCAGTGCTGGTGGGGCACAGGTCGTGGCGCTGTTACGACTAAGGGCTACCAGAATTGTCGGTTGTTGGGACCGTTAGTTCTTGTGGACACGTGTTGATTGTTCTCTTCAATTGATGGCTTTTTGGTTGATCGGCTCCTCGGTCGGGGCCGAGATAGCTCACTTCGACAGGTCAGCTGGGGTCGAAGTTGTTCTCCTCGGCTTACTTCTTGAGTAAAAGATATAGGTCTGGACCGAGGTCGAGATATTCAATATTTTTTCCAACACACACACGCACACATATATATATATATATATATATACACACACACACATACACACATACACACATATATACATATACACACATACACACACATACATAATATATTATATATGTTTTTTATATAATATATGTGTGTGTCCTTTCGATAAGAAAAGGACAATTGTTGTTGATTACATAAGGAAGAAAGCGACAACAACTTGAATTTTGCAGGAGACTTTTTCAACCGGCAATGGTTTGACTTAATCATCATAAGATCGTCAAGGCAGGTTTAGCAGTAGGTGTCAAATGAATTTGACCCTGTAAAGCTAGCACGACTTAAGTTGGGCTAGAATTGGGCAAACCCTGGCCAGGCTACGTGACCGTCCAAACTAGGAACTTAAGCCTAAAATGCCTTTCCAAATCAAGGTCCTGGCCCGAACCCACTTGGCCCGACCTGATTTGGTCCAAAAGGCTAGGCCGAATGGCTAGAATTGGAGTAATATTCTGATTAAAATAATTCGAAATCAAACCTATACTTAAAAGATTTGGAATTTCTCAACCGCACCTGGCCAACTGGCAAATTTATTTTGTACACCGCTAATAACCAGCTTACTTTGCGCTGCATGCAGCACAACGGCAAGAAGAAAAAGATCTCTAATATTATAATACAACTATTTGGAGAACAGCTCCGAACTATTTCTTAAAAAAAAAAACAATATTTTTATTTATCACTTATCAACGACTCCATTACCTTGGTCTCACAAATTACTTCACCAATTTCTAGTGAGATTTATTACTTACGCTGTGCCATTCTCTTCTCTAGAGTGCGACACTGCGACCTTCTAAAAAAAGCGTGCAACTTTGCGACAAAACGTGTGACTCTACCACGGGCCCGGATATGTTACCGAGGATCCTAGTCATCCAAGTTACGTGAATAGAGAGGTGCCCTAGTAGTGGTAATTGCATCCCTAGCTCCTCTTCTTATGGTCGGGGAATGAGTTACAAGCTAAAAGTCTTGGATACTTCAAAATATTTCGATCTTTGTAATCTACCTTTGGTTTCCTCACTACAATAAAAATCCTATTTGCCGATTCTATATTACCGATGCTAGATAGAAACGTTGGCAATTTTTTTTCTGCAATAAAGAATGCCGACATTTTTAAAAAGTGTCGAAAAAAATAGATTCTATCGACGCTTTGTGTAGCGTCGCCGTACGCCACCCATTATCGGCGCTAATAAGTGTCGGCGTAAGCCAAAAATCAGATGATGCTTATAAGCGTCGTCGGATTCCATTCCTTCCCAAAACAAAACCTAACCCCCTTCCTCCACAGCCTTAAATTTCTAACCCACGTCGACCAACCCCCTCCCTCCTCAGCCCTTTTCACTGATCTCAGCCCTTCTCCTCCGCCGACTGACTCCAAATCGCTCTCCTCTACCGCATCTCCTTCTCCTTCTCCCCCTCTCCGTGGCCAACTTTCTCCTCTCATTCTCCTCCTCCTCTTAAACTTCTTATTCTGCATTCACACAATGTTTGAATTTTGGAGCCGGCAAGGACAAGGATCGGGATCTTCTTCTCTTGCTTCGACCTTAAATTTTAATTTTTTTTGATTTTTTTTGTTTTTATAATCGGATTGTTTAGAAATTTTGTTCTAGTTTCCCTCGTTTCATGATTTTATAGTCGCTAATTGCCGAAGGTAATATCATTGGTAATTCCCAATGCTTGAAAGCGCCAGAAAGTTTTTAATCCATGCTTATAAGCGTCAATAAAAACCTTATAAAGGGCCGCTAATGCTCCTTGTGGTGCCTGCACCCATCTAACAAGCTCGCGAACGTGAATCTCACTGTTTGAATCTCACTGTTTGAAGCAAGACATAACCATCTCAATAAAGACAAGAGAAGTCGAGTTGTTTCTCCTCCATCGCGCCAACCCCACCATATATACGTATGCCACCTTCACTTGCTCATGCTACATCTGAAGACAAGCAGCTCACATTTTCCAGGGAGAGATCGATCAGCGATAATATAGACCCATAACAGAAGGAACTCCTCTGTCGGGAATCCATCTCTCGCCCTCGAGGAAGTTGGCGACCGTGAAATTCTCGGCCATCCTCCGGTCGATGACATGGAATCCCGGCCACTTGATGCGGTCGGTGACGTTGGAGCCCTCGCCCTTGTTGTTGTACTCAGCGTAGTAGAGGGTCTTGAGGCCGAACTCCTGGTCCCAGGGCAAGTAGCCTGCCGGGTGGATGAAGCTACTGATCTGGTTCTCGATGAAGATGGTCCTGGAGTACTCCTTCCAGGGGCGGCCGAGGTAGTTCTCGACCTTGTCCTCGACCTCGTGGAGGCTCCTGTCAGCCCTGATATTGCAGTGCTGGATGACGAAGCCGGTGTTCTCGTGGCTGTAGCCGCGGCCGTGGGCGGTCACGATGTTCTTCTGCTTATCGAGGGGGCGGCGGAGGAGGAAGAGGCAGTTCTGGAAGACGGCGGAGGCGTCGCCGAAGACGAAGTCGATGGTGCCGGTGATGACGCAGCGACGGTAGAACTGGAGGTGGGACTGCGCGTAGAGGGTGTCCTGGTACCCCTCCATCCGGCAGTTGATGAAGATGGACCGGTCGGATTGCACCCGGAGGGCCACCGCCTGGTGCTTTTCCGGGCCGGCCGTGTTGCGGAACCCCATGTCGACGGCCATGAACCCCTCTCCAGAAGCAACTGCCAAATTGTAACGTGTTACTAACTAGGTTTTGAGGGAAAGATCTCTATCATTTCTATCATTTATATATAAGAAGAGCTAAGCTCAGAGGTGCGATCTCATTGCATGCTTTCGAGGCCGATTCCACTTTTATTTGTTGCGGTTTGTTTCGGTATCCGGGATTTTTTTTTTTTGACGGTTTATAAAATATATTTGAAGTGCTATGATTGATCTGACCAGCCCGGTGGTACCTTATTATTATAAGTAGTATTCTTTTGCAAATAGATGGAAAACCAGAACCAAGTCTATCCTTTGCCTACTGCGATGAAAATAGATGGATTTAATAAGTTTGAAAAAATAACCGTAATGCTTAATTTTCATCTTGTATGCAAAATATGGTGGTCGATCCATATATCCATATACAAACATTTTTTTCGAAAGAAAAGAAAAAATTTCCATGAATTTTTATTTTTTTGAGAAGAAAGATCGCCATTCTCAATTTTTTTTGGCTACTGTTTGTAAAGTAATTTTCTTTGTGAATATTTTTGATTGATGTCTATAGTCATCCTTGGCTTTGAATTTGATTGACGGTTTACAACACCAACAACAACAACAACAAAAAAGAAACTAATTGACCTACCAAATGTGGCGGTGTGCGAAGTCTTTGTGCCGTCTACGAAGTTCTTGTTTCCGGTTACGATGGTCTTCTTGGGTCCATCACCGTACATCGTGATGCCGACATACCTGCTTGTCAAATTCACTGCCTCGTTGTAGATCCCCTCCTTGACGTAGATCACATACCTATTTTTATGAAACAGATTAACATTCACTTTAACTTAACCGTTGGAATGAGCAGAAAGAAGACTTACCTTCCATCATATTTGAGTGGTACTTTATCGATCGCTTCATTGATGGTGCGGAAATCCCCGCTTCCATCCTGTGCCACCGTTACATTGGGCCGGAGCTTGACGTTGAGGTACTCCCTGAGCAACCTGCGATCCCCTTCAGAAACCCACGAGGGGTAGCCTCGCTTCATGACAGGCTTCTCATCCACCGACAGGAGGCGGCGACTGGATCCCGGGATGTTGAGCATCGTCAGGAAGTCGGACACCTGCCCGATCATGGCGAGCGCATTGCTCGTCAGCTCCTTGGAAGTCTTCATCGCACTCCTCATCTTGTTCTTGAGCTCCCCCTCTGGGAAACCATCGACGCATGTCTCCTGGTAGAAGAAGACGGCGCTCAGCCAGTTCTTCAGGCTGAGGGCCTGCTCCGGGAGGTCCTCGAGGCCGGTGTCGATGATTTTGCTCAGCGTCTTCTTGAGATCCTCCTTGGAGTCCTGGTACATCTCCCAGCAATCGTCTATCGCATCCTGGACCCGGCTGTTGTTAGTTTTGAAGACTCTGGATTGGGAGAAGGACTTGCTGATCTCGTCGATCACTGCCACGACGGAGGCCTTGAGGACATCCTTGGGGTTGGATGTGCTGCCGTTCACGATCTTGGTAAGGCTCGTCTCGCAGGTCTCCTTGTAGTCGGTGGTCGCGCACAGCATCTTCACCGACTTGGTGGTGGATCGTATTGTCCCGGTGTTTGCAGCGGGTTTGTCGTCAGCCTGGTACATGGTGGTGGCCACCGTACCGACCACCAAGAGGAGAAGGAGGGTGGCGGAGGAGCTGGCGATCACCATCTTCCTCCGCCGCCTCTGTTCCAGGTCGGAAGCCATCATTTTTACCAGGGAAGCAGGAGAAGGATACGGACAACTGGGGCTGAAGGGATTGGCTGCTCCTCCTCCTTCCCTCTGCCTTGAGGAGAGAGAGAAACAGAGCAAGAAGGGGAGAATGTGCGGGCTTTTACCCCCCTTCTCTTCCACAAGGAAGGTGGGGAGGGCTTGGAGGTGCTATATAATCTCAGAGTCATTCGAAGGTGCTTCCGGTTTTGAAAGTTAGTTAGGGGCGGGAGATGGTGAACGTTTTAGCCGTTGCTCCACGTTTACCGCCAAAATATATGCGTACTAGACCTGTCCCCAAGTACAAAAATATCCTTGGTGAATTGGCCAAACGGCATGCATATCCCTGGCAAGGTTCGAATACAACTTCGTAGCCTTTATCAAAGCATGCTGGTGGGTTAAATTGCTGACTTGTGTTTGGTATTTTCTTAAATTGGAATTGGAATTGGAAGGTCAGTTTGGGTATTTAGCAGCTGTACAGGTTGTGGTTGTGATGTATACTGAACAAAAGGAGACAAATCATCAAGCCATCTAACTTGGGATAGTTGATCTTGTCATGATCTTATCTTTTACCGGGTGTCAATGAACCAACATAGCGTTTGACCAAGCGTGGAGCTCATCAAACCATCCAAGTTATCTTATCTCACATCGTGGTGTCAATACACCAATATAGGTTTTGACCGAGCGAGCACTCTAATTAAGGAATGTGACAACCCAATTATCCAAAGGTGTCGCTCATCCTCAAACACTAGCTTGAAACAAACTAATGTTCACTCGCGTGATGATCTTTCCAAAGTGCAATCACTTGATTGCCCTTTGAGATGGCGATCAAGTCTAATGATGCTGGATGATACGCGATTGCATAGGATGACACATCTCTCAAAGCAACTTAAGATATGATTGGGCAATACATTATGGTCTTTCATGCGAAAAACTTGACTCTACACCTTCAATATGGGAGACAATACGATTACTCCAAGGGGGACAAGTTTTGGAAGAATGGTTGTGGTCCCATTAATCATCTGATGGATGACTATGGGCTTTGGATGTGTATTTTCTCTCATTTATTTTAAAATTTTTATGATCAAATGGAATTTGTATAATTGATAAATGTCATTGCCACCTTCAGTTAGTTCAACTTTTCTTTTTCTCCGTAAGAGCTCTGAAACTAGAAGATGCGCACATAATGAAGCAGGCTGCGTTTACAACATACCCTAAAATGTAGGGTACGTCTACCAAAAGAAAAGTAGGGTATGCTTACAAAAGGGATAAAATTAAGCAACATGTTGGTAATAACTGGTATTTTCTTTCCCAGAATATAATATCGATACTTCTGTAGACGAGTTATGACCATCCCACCCTAAAGCAAAGATTTTATTATGATATTCTTGCTACTCTGTAGGATTGTATGGAGTTTTTGTTTCTGAAATTCTCACATCAAAGATGCCCAAAACGGGCCCAGTACGTCAATAGCATGCCACATTGGGCCTTGGACCGTCAACCGGGCCTTCTGCTCCGGGTTACGAGGAAAACCAGAAAAAATTCACATGACCGTCGTCGCAGAGGAAGAGGAAACGTCAAGGTAGCTGGATAAAGCACGGAAGGGACAACAGAACTACGAACCTGAGTTTAATTGTAACCGGCCGACATTGTCCACAAAAACTGAAAATAATTCTCACGGAGATTGAAGAAAGGGAAAAAAAAAAAAAACTGAAGTTGACTAACTACAACAGATGCAGGTCAGATCAATTCCAACCCGACTACAACCTGTTATACATACGATAGAACACCATAAAAAGGATATATAACGCTCTTAATTGTTGTCATCAAAATGGCACGTAATAGATACATAGAAGAAAACGCTGGTACAGTGCATAGATAGATGAGACACCAACACAGCCGATCAAGATGATAGACCCAGGGAGTAGGGAAATCCAGTGGAATCCAACCAATTCGAACCCCCGAGAAGGTTCCCGGGAGCGAACTGCTTTGCTTCTTGGACATCGGTTAAAACCCTGTATCCCTTCCACTTGACCCGGTCTGCCGTCCCGGCACCGGCACCGGTGTTCTTATACTCCCCGTAATACAATGTGTCGAGCCCGAAGGGTCCGTTCCACTCGTGCCACCCGGCGGGATCGATCACATCGCTGATTTCCGACTCCATTATCACAGCCCTTGAGTATTCCTTCCATGGCCTCCCGAGGTACGACCGAAACGAGCTCTTAACAGGCTCGAGGTCGGGGGCGGCGGTGATGCGGGAGCGGTGGATGGCGATGCCGGTGGGTTCATTGGGGTCGTCGCGGCCATCAGCGGTGACCATGTTCTTTTGGTTGGCGTTGGGGCGGCGGACCTGGATGTCGCAGTCCTGGAGGACGGTGGCGGCGTTGCCGAAGATGAAGTCGACGGTGCCCTGGATGAGGCAGCTGCGGAAGAAGTGGCGGAGGGAGTGGAGGTAGAGGGTGTCCTGGTAGCCGATGATGTCGCAGTCGTAGAAGGCCGAGAGGTCGGAGCCCACGCGAAGGGCCACCGCCTGGTGCTTCGACGGTCCGGCCGTGTTCTGGATGCGGAGGCCGCGGGCTAGGAACCCTTCGCCCACCACGGCTGCATGCCCGTGCAACATATGTTGAAATTAGGTCTAAAAGAACAATAAACAATAGGCAACAACCATGCATGGGAATCCGTAAGCTGGCTCAGGAGATGAGTGGCTTGCAGGCAGCACATATATTTCGGAAGGCGAACATGACAGCAGACTGAATTGCATCCTTCATCATCCGGCATTTCAGAGATTTTTTATGGACATCTATAGAAGAGATTTCCTATCCTTTGTACTCTTTATTTTTTCGTGATTTGGCAGAATGTACTCAAAGTTAGAGTTATATAAATTGCCGCATTTACCAAAAAAAAAAAAAAAAAAAAAAAAGTAGTCTTATCGTTTCTCAACCATAATAACAACAGGGTGGGGCAAGAGGTTGGGCGTCGGTGACTCGGGTGTTATAGAAAGCTAGTGAAGTAAGCATTTTTTAACATAACAATTATTTAATGATTTAATTGATAACAACTATTTATTTGATGTGGTTTAACAATCGATGATGTAACGGGTGGATGACACTTACTGCAACATTATGAATCACTTCTTTTCTTTTTTAAAAAAGAAACTTAGCATTTAATTTTTTAGATGACTGCCATTTGATGTTTAATCCATAAACAATCAACATGTTATATTTGGTCTCTATACAGTTAAGCATCCTTTTGTAGTAGATGATCATATTTATATTTTTTATATTATTATACAGCAGCATACTTGATCAAGCACTAAATGTAAAGTATCTATCAAAATTAAGAGACAGGAACTCAATCCACATCATGAGTCACCATTAATTGCGATCACTGCGTTGCGGCGTAATCAGCTTTCTTATATAATACACCGACTTCCCACACAAGAATGTAGGACTCGAAGCAGCGTGGCTTTGTCTTTTTTGAGGAAAAATTGGATAAGCAAACGGTTCGGCACAGCAACAATTTGTTGAGAGCTTTGGTATCAATATATTGCAGCGTTGCTTTGTCAAAAGTGGAATAGCTAATTCCTGGTGGTACGTACATTAAAGCTAACAATCTCTCCGGAAATCATGGACTCATGCAACCTAATCTGTTTCTCTCGTTCACTGTTGAGTTGACAAAGGCACAGCATCCCTATTTCTGATTGGGAGCTGATGACGAAAAGAAAAAAAACGGCCTCATCATATAATGAGGGGTAATGAGTAGTGCTTGTTAGCTGCAAATGCATTCAACATACACTGTTTATTATATTCTACGCCGTATAATGCCACAGATTCATGGCATCCTCTCGCAAAACAAGGGCTTGCTATTCTTCCTGAACTTTATTGCATGGTGATCAGCACTTTCTTCCAACCTTCTTTTACAGGGAACTTTTCTAGTTTCTACGGTTGATCCTGTGTAAGCGTAAGGCTTATACAAATGCTACTACGTAAAGCAAACAGTGAAATTGAGTCACGAGACAGAACTGACCTTGTGTCATGGTTGAAAAAAGGATTTAAACTTTTTGAAGAGAAGAAGACGCACCGTCACATGGAGGGATCCACAAAAACATATCGCGTAAAGAGCGGACAAGAAACGAGGAACACGGCCGTATGAAAAAAAACAAACAGACCACCTTATATAGAAGACATCACCCGCCCCGAGTTTTCGCCTGCATGCTCACGTCCAGCCCCGCACCCCATAGTTTAGCAATTGTTGGGAATTATTGACATCTGATGCGACAAAACAAGTGCACTGGCACTGGCAGTACCACATCACACCCATTCTAGATCCATCATATTCTCAAATTCCACTGCCGGATCAACTCAATTAAATCGTTTTTTCCCTTCCCCTCTAACTCGGATGGGAAAAATTTTGCCCCCAAATTATCAAATGCAAGTTTGAAGATTCTATAATATGTATTTAATGGTATGGAGAGACTAATATAAGATCTAACGTTATGAAGGACTATGAACAAAATGTAAGAGACGTCAATCAAACGGAGAGATGGAAAAGAGGTAGATTAAAGCGATGGTTAGAGGAGTGACTGACCTAAGGTGGCGGAACGGAAGGTTGTGCTCCCATCCACGACGTTGCGGCTGCCGGTGATGATGGTGGTTTTCCTCCCCTCTCCGATGAACATCAAATTCGTCTTCTTCTTCGGCACCTCCACATTCTCTTCATACGTCCCCGCCGTTATTTGTATCACCCACCTCGTCTTGCTCTTTGCCGGCGCCGCAGCCACCGCCTCTCCCACTGTCTTATAATCCCCGCTCCCGTCCGGTGCCACCACCGCATTCGCTTTCACCTCCCCCGTGGCCTGCAGCAGCCGCCTCCTATCCTTCTTCTCCATCCAATCCGGGAACCCCTCCTCATCGATGTCGAAACCCAGCATCCGCCGTCCCCGGCCGTCCGCCGCCACGTCCGCAGCTGCAATGTCGGCGTCGATCATGTTCTTGATCATGGCGAGGGCGTTGCGGCACATGTGGGTCACGTGCGTGAGGCCGGAGAGGATCTCGCGGCGGAGGCGCCTCTCGACGTCCTCGTAGGAGAAGCCATCGGAACACGACTCCTGGTTGGTCATGGAGGCGCTGACCAGAATCTCAAGGTCGAGGGCATGCCGACGGAGGGGCTTGCCGGCGGGATAGGCCCGGAGGTCGGCGTCTGTGAGGCGGAGCTCGTCGAGTGATTCGTCGAACATCTCGAGGCAGTCATGGAGGGCAGTGCGCTCCCGCGTGGTGAGGTTGGCGTGGGACGCGGAGAGCCTTTCAACGTGGCGGAAGGAGCGCTGGATGGCGGTGATGGTGAGGTTGATGGAGGCGTGGATAACGTCCTTGGGTTTTGAGATGGTCTGGACCAGTGCCGGGTTGGCGGCGACGGCGGAGTAACAGAGGTCGGGGTAGCGAGCGGAGAGGCAGGAGGACCGGAGGATGGCATGGGAGACGGTGGCCTCGTGGGAGGTGACGGCGTGGCGGGCGAGGAGGGTGGAGGCCGTGGCAATGACGGCGGCAATGAGGAGGAAGGAGGTGACGAGGAGGAGGAGGAGCTTTCTCCTCTTCTTTGAGTTATCAAATTGGGAGGTAGTGGAATCGGAATTCTGGTGGCTTGTCATGCTGTGTTGTCTACTTTGTAGAGAGGAGACTCGGGAATGGGAGGAATGCGAAGGAGAGAATGGCTATTTAAGCTGAGAGGAGGTGTTGCTAATTGAGGACATAGATCCTTGGTTGTTGGGCAATCGGGGTTGTATCTTTCGCGAGAAAGAAGGGTTCGGCTTCTTTCGAGCGTATCCACCGCTGGATCACCCACCGCGCTCTTCCTCTGTCTCTGTCTCACGTCTGAAAACAATCACGTGTGCTAGTGCCTGTTTACTTGGCTTTTCGTCAGCGTCTGGCATCGCTGTGACGAGAAGTTGGTAACTCATATTCTCTTTCAACGCGGACCACGGCATCAGTGTCGCACATTGGACTTATCACATCCGGCCCGTCACGAATGGTTCGAGAAGAGCACTCAACCACCGAAATTTACGGTCCGGAGCCGTGCCCAAGGAGGGGCTTTGGCAGAGCCTCCACCTCCTGAGTTTTTTCAAAAAAAAATTTAATAATAGTATGAGCAAGAAGGAACAAGGTTTGTGAGTATAAGTCCTAACTCACATCTAATTGCTGCAGGCAGGAACCGGATCTTTAATACCACTATCTCAGGAGCTGAGTTGAGAGTGATCAGGGTAGAGAATGGTTATGTGAGATTATGCTTGCAGGTGGATTCATTCTTTTAAAAGATGACTCAGCTATCATAATAGGATGGATTCATTGGCATACCATGGCCACGGACAGACACTTTTTGCTCCAGAACATTTGGTAGTGTGCGAAAGATATTATACCACTTTCAAGGTGAGTCATATCTATCTCGAGGTAAATAAAGTTGTGGACTATGTTGCATCTTTTTTTGCCAATTATTCTAGTGAAATATTGTGGATTGGGGATGCAGCCTTGTCACTCTTTCTGGGATATTTTATTTTCTAACTTCTGTGGATGTACTCATACTAGATTTTGATTCATCCGTCCTATTAAAAAAAATAGAAATAGAAATTCTATTCTTTCTTTTTTTTTAAATTTTCGAGAACGGAAAATATGTTTGAATTTTTTAAAAAAAATTTCAATGAGGGTTGACGATGTGGCTAATGACAAGGAAGAGGGAGGGAGGGAGGATGGGACCGGCGATATAGTCGAGGATGAGGGAGAGCTCGATTTTAGGAAGAGAGGCAGTCGATGGAATAGCAAAAAGAAAAAAAATGTGGAAATAGGGCCGGCGACATGACCAGAGATGAGGGATAGACCGACATTGGGTGGAGAGATAGCTAGCGAGGCTCAAGGAGCTGGTGTGCTTGGACGGCAGTGATGGGACTAAGGGCGAGATTAGGTAAAAGACTAGGGGTTAGAGGGAGAAAGGTGAAAACCCACCTTAAAAAAATATGGAAGCAAAATTTTTTTACTCACTTTTTCATGAAATAATGAAAATTGTTAAAAAAAATAAAAAAGCAGGATAACCAAACATATTTTTTTGGATTGGATTATGTATTCTATTTTTTTTAAAAAAGAAAAAAACCACCAAATAGGTCCTCAATCTTTTGTTTATTAGGTGACTTTTCTAAAAAACTTTTTTCACGGTCGATTTGCAAAAATTAGATTGGAATTTCTTACGGTCCGATTTGTATTTAATCTTTTTTAGACAAAATTACCCCTATGTATTTCTAACATCATGCTTTTTTGCATCGGTGCCCAAAAAAATATGGAGCATGATTCTTTTGTGGTGCGCAATTTGTACTGTAGAGAGTTGTGTAGGACTTGATGGCCGCCATCAGAAGATGGACGGCCATCAAACAAGATGACCTTATGTATCATATATGGCGCATCTTATTTGATGGCTATCCATCTTCTGATGATGGTCATTTATATGCTGCACAGCACTCTAAGATGCAAAAGTGCACTGTAGAGGATCCCAACTAAGGCATCCCAAATTATGGTTAGCTTCACATGGTGAGAAAGGCTCGGGAAAGAAGCGTTCCGGAAAGAAGCATCATCATTGTTGGAAGAAGTTGCAACAATGAGGCTTGCGGATCATGAGGATGTCATCCCTAGTGGCGACAAAGAGAAGGGTCGGCTCGAGCCTTAGGTGACTGAGGCGGTCGCCTAAAGCTCCCAGCCCACGAAAGGCCCCGCTTTGCCCAGTGCCCATGAGCCCATCCCACTACTGCACAACTTTCACATCCGAAAGCTAGCAGGACAGTGAGCTACCACCTGGCTACACTGCTACAATGCGTTTCCGACAACAGACAGGCTACGAGGCTATAGGTGACTGAGGTGAGGTAACAGGCGGGCAGTGGCTATGAGCCTATGGTAATTGACAAACAACGGACATTTCCTCCCCCTTCTCTCCCTCCTTCTCTACCATTGCTTCTTTTTTTTTTTGCCGAAGCTTCTTGGCTTCTTCAGTTCTCCTCTCCCCTCAGACTCTAGTGCTTCTTCAGTTCTTCAGCCCTTCCCTTCTAGGCCGCCCCTGCTCCGGAGTCTGGACCTCCTCTCCAGCTCATCTCGACTCCTCCGACCTCCGGCCTCCGCTCTGGAGTCTAATCCTCCTCGGCTTCTCTCGATCTCGTCAGCGGTCCATGGTCCCACCGTCCTCCAGCTTCAAGAAGCCTTATTGAGTGGCAGCTACGGCATAGAGATACGGTTTTTACTCCTTTGGTGTCGAAGAGATTGATGAGGTTTCTGCTCTCCTTTGTTCTTCCCTCTCTTCCCTTCATTTAGGTGTTTGAATCTTTATTCTTTATGCTTGATAAAGTTTTTGTAATACGAGCAGACTCCCTGTCTCGAGAATCCCCTGCTATGGAAAGTTCTTGATTTTTTTATTTGGTTGCCATTCTTTTGGTCGGTTCCTCGAGATTCCATCTGTTGTTTTATCCTCTGTTCCCTCTCATCTGTTCCTCAAGTTCTTGATTTTTTTTATCCTCTGCTGTTTTTCTTCTTTGTCGTGGGTCCCTTCAACCTGTCAATGAAATTATTGTAGCGTTGCTTCGGCCATTGTTTAATGTATAAATTATTATACTCCTTCTGTATCTTTGATTTTAAAATTTAGGTTGAGTGGGCAAACATCCCCTGATTCTAGTGCAAGATAGAATAAGGCGTGACCTGGATTGTTTAATGTATAAAGGAGCCTTTTTCCAGCTGGTGTCTGTTTTAATTGGTAAAACATTTGTCTTATTTGTAGTTCATGAATATTTACCTCTCCCCCGTAAGCACCTATTTTCCTTTTTCACTATCACCTTGTGTCATTCTGTCACTAGTGTCTTTTTGTGTCATTCTAGCTCTATAATAATTCTCATTTATATGCACCGTGTTCTGTTTTCTGTCCAGTTTGTGGTATACCCATATTCCTGAAAACTACCTTGCTGGGAGATACCTGCCCATTTGTTGATGTTTATTGTTTTGATCAATTTCAAGGTATGTTGATTTTATGTTCCCTTGAATCAGTTCTGATTGGGCATCCTTGTCATGTATGATATTGTGAGGACCCGTGCGGGCGTGTGTTTAGTCCCACATCGGTTATTCGCTGGGTAGATTTTGGGTACTTATACAGGATCAAGAAACCCAAATAATACCTTCCGGCTAACCATTTTGGGTGAGGTCCTGGGTTGTTACAAATAGTATCAGAGCGGATCCGGCCCATAACCTATGTGGACTAGGGGACATTGCAGGACGGATCCATTGGGGCTGACCACGGATCAATCGTGGTATTTGTGATTTGATTTGAATAGATATGAACCCTTAGCCTGACGAGGACGTCAGGACTTGAATAGGGGGAGTCTGTGAGGACCCGTGCGGGCGTATGTTTAGTCCCACATCGGTTATTTGCTGGGTAGATCTTGGGTACTTATACAGGATCAAGAAACCCAAATAATACATTCCGGCTAGCCATTTTGGATGAGGTCCTGGATTATTACAGATATCATTTTATATTATACTAAATTTGTTTTTACTTTGTATAATGTGTTCACAAGTATGTATGTGTTGGGGCCATAAAAAGTTAGATGTGGAAATTCCATTACGAGTTGTCAGAAGAAGGAATAACAAGCCAGGAAATTAACTGATGTTCAAAATCAAATCCTAGGATTTAAGCTGTGAAATTTGAATAAAATCAAATTGGCTATGATGTATGTAGTTAACTTTCCAGTTTTACTTTTTTCATCATTTAAAAAAAAAAAATCTTAGTGAGTTCGTTTTAGGCCTCCAAATGTATTGAGCCGTCCTGACAAAAAGAAGAGAGGTGGATTAGAGAGAAGATGTGGGATTTCAGAAGGGCAAGCATGGTCGGCGATCCAAGCACAGATGTAGTTGAATACAAGGCAATCATCCATCTTCTTCGCCCACCATCTAGGATTTCTTTTTTCCCATGAGCCCTACCATGCCTTTGCAACGAGGCCACTACTAATTTCTCTTGTAAGCCACTCGCACCGTGTCAAGCTTACATTGATTTTGGGCGCCATACACGTTTTGAGTACTATATATCATGTCATGTAAGTACATTGTTAATTATTTATGTGCAAGGACAATTTGGTTCAGCGAGGCTACGTATCGTCCGGACTTCAAAAAATAGTCTGATTTTTTCTAGCAAAATTAATTATGAAGTTTCGACAAAACCCATCTTTTCTAGTTATTTATAATATAACTTTTTAATATTGTTGCTGGATTTGTTGCTAGAACTGTGGGTTCTAGCCTTCTAGGTTCCAGCCCTCTAACATCAAAATTTTAGCTGTCTCCTCTTTGAATGTTACATATTTTTTTCTCTTTAAAGCAAATTTAAGTTTTGAGTAAATTATAAAAAACTCTTTAAAATTAAACATAAATTATATTTACATTCAATAGTATTAAAATATATACTTACCTCTCTTAAATTTATTTTTATTCAATACTTTAACCAATAATTTAACAGAACGTTTGTCAAACCGTTAACTTTTAATGAGACTCAAATATAATATTAAAAAAAATTTAAAAATAACTAAAATAATCTTACATGACATAACAACTATTTAAGAATATAATATATATATATATATATATATATATATATATATATATATATATATATATATATATATATATATATATATATCCTTCTTCTCACTCCTCACTCAAGAGTAATTTTGATTCTTCATATGAGGTAAATAGATTCACTAATGTTGTTAATTTAAATGAGGTAAGTATATGTTTATAAATTATTGGACATAAGTGTAACAAATGTAAACTTTAGAGAGCTTTTTTTATAATTTACTCTTAATTTTGTAACTTTACATGCAGTTGCAAGTTCCAACATTTAAGTACACCTAAACATGTATATATAGCCAGTAATTATGGACAGTTAAGCCAGCAACTCTTAAATGAGTTGGTTGGCACTTGATCATTGCAAATGCGAGTAAACACCTCACCTAATTTAAGACCATTTCCTTATTTGAGCATCCAAAGATCAAATGTTCCTGGACCTGCAAAGGGTTTTGTTGCTGTATGACGACCTTAAAATGCGTCAATTTAAAAACACCTTTACCCTTCCAAATCCCATAACAGTTTACGTAGACTCTGGAGTTGGAGTTTAGTAGGTTTGCTACGACAAAAAAAAAAAAAAAAAGGGAATACAACTCTCGCTGAAGGATCACACGCAAAAAAATCAAAGAAAACAAGTCAATACAGCTTCATTAAGAGAACAGTTTCCGATTTCACTACCTTCAGGACTTGCACACGAGGATCCCAAAGAGATCCGCTTACACGGGCTTATAGGTCCGCGTACGCGGCCACATTATAAGTCCTATTCATTTCGTAGTTTAATAAGAAGCCAAACTCTACAAGATATAAAAGTTCTAACCAACTGATTTGTCTTTATAAAGCTAAAAAATTGACCTTCTTAACTCCTTGTAACTCACATCGTTTAATCTGCAAATGATACTAGTTCTACGCCTTAAGCTCCTTTGATGAAGCTAGCTTCAAGTTTGAAGCCTTCAACTCTACCTCAGTCTCATGTTCAAAGCTTTAATTAGCTCCAAGAACATGAGATCATTCCAAGGGATCATGCTCATCCCTCATGTCATGATTCCTTTAACTCGTATCAACCACTCGATGATTGGAAACCAAGCATGACTTAAGTGCACGTATGGAAAAATACAGAGGCAACGACAGGTAACAGGTAGTCTCTCGTTAGCATGCTGTGTTGAGGAGGTAGAGGTCCATGCTAGTTCCAAAAGAGTTCACTCCTTGGCTAGATTACGTAGCAGCCGGGGAGAGGGAGGCCGGGCCACGTTATGAAAGCCTCACATCACCATTTCTGAGAAGAGCAGCATTGAAGTCCTAGAGGTCAGTAACACTCGGGCCCCCTTCTTTCTTTGATCTGCACACCGTCTTCAATGGACCAAACAATGCCCACTGCAACATTTTCTTTGCCTTCAGAAGAAGCTAATTCTGATTCTATACAATCTGCATCTAACCCATCTAGGTAAGCAAAATATCAAAGAGGTAGTAAAGAGGTAAAAGAAGTTAGAACAGCATTGACCAACACCAGCTGTGAGGACTTGTGCGAGCGTATATTTCGTCCCACATCGGTTATTCATTGGGTAGATCTTGGATACTTATACAGAATCAAGGAACCCAAATAATCTTTTTGGCTAGCCATTTTGGGTGAGGTCCTGAGTTGTGATAGATGATATCAGAGCAGACCTGGCTTATAATCTGTGGACTAGGAGATACTATAGCACGGATCCATTAGAGCTGACTACGGGCCGATCATGGTGTTTGTGTAGATTTAAATGGATTTTAACTCTTAGCCCAACGAGGATGTCAGAGCTTAAATGGGAGGAATATATGAAAACCGTGCGGGTGTATGTTTACTCGCACATTGGTTATTCGCTTGGTAAATATTGGGTACTTTTATAGGATCAAGGAACCCAAATGTATAATATCTTCTAGCTAACCATTTTGGGTGAGGTTATGAGTTGTGACACCAGCCTCCCTCTTTCTTAGAGAAATTTACTTTTCCAATGAGCCAGCTACTTCTTAAACTTTCCAGTAATGGGCAGCCATTCTTGATTTTGAAGGTTGAGATGGTAGAGAGAAAGACCAAGGCAGGTGATTGGTAGGGAAGAGATTTGGCACCCCAGAATTGAGTCACATCTCTAGGCCTTCTCACAATAACCCACCAGATGGACCCTCACAGATTTGCTGAGGTTAATTTTCAGCCAACACTAACTCGAAACCAAGCACAATGAATTTGAGGAACCTCAAATTAGCATCATTATCCTTGCAAAACACTAAAGTATCATCTGCATGCTGAAGGTTGACAATTCCTTGATATTTTCTCAAGCCAGTCGGCTCCTTTTAGAGAATTGGACTCCAAAGCTCTCTTGAAATATTTGCCTGCACCATCAGCCACCAACACAAATAGATAGGGAGAGAGTGGATCTCCCGGCCTAAGCCCTCTCCTGCAATTAATCCATCCTCCAGGTAGTCCATTTATCATGACTGTCATTCTTGCAGAGGGAAGGCAGATAAGAAGCCAAGCTCTCCACTTATCACTAAAGCCTCTATTTCAGAAAGCTCCATCAAGAAATCCCAGCTGACCATGTCAAAGGCTTTCTCAAAATCAAGCTCATGTAACACAGCATTCTTGTTTCCTTTTTTCCATTGATTGATGGTTTCATGAGCAAGAAGGAAACTACCCAGAATACCTCTATCAGAAATGAAAACATGTGCACCTTTTCAAATGGTTGGCAGGTAATCCTTCACAGTCAGAGCCCCTCTCTTGCTAGGGACTAGGGTGAATAAGAGAGGTCAATTCTAGCTAAGTTTGCTCTCTCTTTATTATAATGAGAGAACTTCAGAATGTCAGGTTTTAAGGGCTCCTAAAATCTTTGAAAGAACAGTTGAGGGAAGCCATGAGGGCTTGAAGCCAATTGTTATCCGGTTCTGTGGTTTTCTTCTGTCGGTTTACAGATGCACCATATACAAATCGAGTTCGATTGCTCATCAATTGAAATCATGTGCAAACTACTTTCTAGCTATAACTCAAGTATAAATTTAGAAAAAGGAAGTTTAATATTGTGACTGGTTATTATTCTTGAGAATTAGAACCTAGAAAGGTTAAAGACTCGCCAACAAGAATCCAGCAATCCTGAACAGTTGAACTCTCTGTGAATTAAAAGATAACAAATTGACCTGGGGGGAAGTCCTCGTGTTGCAACCCTAAGCCAAAAAAATATGAATTATCAAAGTCATATGTACCTCTGCCCATGTCGAATGGCGACTTTTTATATTCTACTAAAGTTCTACATTTCAGTAGCATTGTTTTAAATGACATTTTAATTTGCTTGGTAGCAAGCCCGTGATACCAATTGCTATACAATGCTCCTCAATATTCTTCTGGGTCAAAAGAAGGTTTTTCTTTTCCTAACAAAAAAGAGGGAAAAAGGAAGTTGCCAGATATTTTTGTGACAAGTCGGTTGCTTACCAACCTCTCACCTGGGCAAAGGCTCAGCGGAAACGCAACATGAAAGGGAGACAAAATCCAGCTACGCAATATGAGGAACCATAACAATTGGCAGTCCCACTTGGAGGTGAAAAAATTAGTATTTTTTATATATACTACAGAAGGCTCATACATTTTTAATATAAATACATCCAGAAAAGTCAAAAAATATTAAGTCTCAGAGTACTTTAGGCAATTTCCTCTCACCAACCCAAAGAGCTCCTCTAGAGTGGTCGGCCACGTAGGCCCTCCAATCCTCAGCTTCATTGGCCTCTCTATAAACATCTTTCTTGAGGTCAATTCAAAGAAGAAAGAGAACCGCTGCAACTATCGGGTTTTGCTTGCGCTATCACAAAATTAAAAACAACAAATACCAAACTAAAAATAGTAACTGCAGGCAAAGAAATAGGCACAAACACAACCATTGGCAGCTACCAAAAACCCAATTTCCATAACATGGGCAAGCCCCTGACCGTAGGTGGGGCAACAGCAGGCGGGGAAAGAAAATCCTGCAAAAGTTTGAAGGAAAGGTGGAAATTTTTGAACGGAGGAAGAAAAGCAATAATATCTAGCTTGAGAGATGACAATATTACTGCATACCCGCATTAGCCTCTGTTGCTGGTGTTTTTCTTTAGAATGGCCTTGGAGCAATTTTCTCCGCCAATTTCGATCTCATGCTGTCCATCTCCTCTCTTTGTCCTGGAAAAGCTTCGGTTCATGGGGTCCATTGGATGGTGGGCATCTTCGAGTGGAAAAGGACTGCCTACCCTTCGAACGATGGGACCAGTTCGAAAAGTAACCTTTCCGACGTGAGACAATTCGCTTTGCCCACATATCAAGACATCTACGGCATCGTTTGCACCGCTCCATACCAGATATTGACCGATTTCAGAGCCTGCATGCATGCACATGCACCGCTCAAACTCCTCTTCAATTTTATTTTCCATTCAAAATGCATCTGCAGAATTTGGAGACACCTGTATTATATGCTTAGGCTCACCACTCCCTATCAGATATGTCCGATTTCAGAGCCCGCACGCATGCACATGCGCCGCTCAGATCCTTCTTCGATTTTGTTTTCCATCCAAAATGCATTTGTAAAATTTAGAAACATCCGTTTTATACATTCAGTCTCTGAATCGAGTCTAACACCGATGCGGAATTTTTCAATAGCTATCAAATAGAATGCATTGCAACGCAAAGAATCCGTGCTCGGACACTGTACCGTACCTCTGTGACTGCTTGAGACACTTCCTTCCATTCACCGTTCGTTTGGAGTGTCCGAGTTGTCATCTGCATGTCATATATAAAGTTACAAATAAAGAAGCTTGTACCCATTGTACGTATTGGTTCCACACAGACAAGACCCAAGATTGGCTGAGATGCCTGAGGGCCATGCTCTGTCTCCAGAAAAAGATCGTTACCAGAGACATTAAAAATCTTATCTTTTTCATTGAAATGGATCCGTCTTCCAGCTCAATGCTGCACAAGTCGTCCCACCTGTCTCAGTCATCATATTAGTTTGCGTAATGGATTTGATTTATTAAGACGTAAGGATTATAAAGCTGGATTGTCATACTACAATCCTTTGGCTGCTGTAAGAATAAAGAAAAAGGCTGCATATGCGACATTGTGGACAGATGGTATCGAGTGTAAACGGGTAGATGCACAAGACAATGAACAGAAACCATTTTCCCGGACAAAAATCCAGTTCATGATGAACAAAAAGATTGAACAGAGACCATGAACTACTGAACTAGGTGTCAATCTTGTGCATCGTAGACTCACTGTGGATGAATGATAAATCGAATCATCTAAGAACAGTGATGGATCTAACCTTACGATATTATACTTGTCAAGGAAGACCATGACACGCTGTAGATGTCACACCCTCTTCATGTCCAGCTGAGAGGAGCTGGCTGTGATCCTTGACGTAAGAGAGGCATGGCTGCGTGACATTGCCGGAGCCCTGCCCACTCTGTACTTTTCGGATAGCTATTTTGGGTAAAGTTCTGAGTTATTATAAATGGTATCATATTGGACCCGGCCCGTAATCTTTGTGGAGTAGAGACACTACAACACGGATTCATTGGGGCTGACCACGGGCCAATCGTGGTGCTTATGATTAGGTTTGAATATATTTGAACCCTTAGCTTGACGAGAACGTTAGGGCTTAAACAGAGGAGTATGTGAGGACCCGTGCGGGCGCTTCGCTGGGTAGATCTTGGGTACTTATGCAGAATCAAGAAACAAAAATAATAGATTTTGGCTAGCCATGTTGGGTGAGGTCCTGAATTGTTACAATAGATCTCTACATCAAACTATATGGCTATTGGAGTGGTGTCATATTTTACGTATCTTCATTTCAGAAGAAGGTAAGATAGGTGCTATGCTATTGAGACATCCTCTTATCTCAATTTCATACATATCTTATGATGCATCCGGTTGGTCAGTGGATGACTGTTCTTCGGTAGCACAAAACATATTTCAACCCTTCATGATCTAAAGCTTCAAGATAAAATGATGCTGCTGCGAGAAATTTGAAAAGAGATTTGTTGGAGTATTTCAAAATTTCCAGCCTACCCTTCTTTTGTCTTGTGTACTTTATTTAATCCCATATTGAAAAGAGATGAAACTCAAATGGTCTTTATATAGTCTTCAACCTCTTTAACTTGGTGAAGTAAAGAAAGTATGTAGTCCACACGCGCACAAACCCAACCTCTTCCTCTTCTCTTCATACTCTTCTTTATTTTCTGTTTTTCCGAGCGATTATGGGTTGTTCGCTAGTCACTGCATCTGCGACATTACCTGCTACACTGAGATTCGGTCGGTGTCCGAGGGGCGCGATCTGATATGGATTTGGCAACAACATCAAACAACAAATCCAGTTCTAAAAAATCAGCACATGTTTGAATTCTTCTCAAGACTACATGCCAAAAGAGTATGGATTTTCTGAGAAATTTTTGGGTTCGGTGGAAAATTAAGAATGCAACGGAGGCTATCATCAGTCAAGAAAGCTCCAAGTCATCACCAAACTCCCATCCACATCAAAACTTATCTTCCGTAGCAAATACGGTTCATCGGCATGGATGGGAGCAAGAATGTAAAAATTGGACCACACAACCATATGGAAGGCCATCATCAGTCAAGGAAGCAAAGGACCCCATATTAGAAAGGTAGATGGCATCCGACCTCATCAACAATTCTTGTCAACAACAAAAACAAGAATCTAGGATAAGCATAGATAATCTTGGGCATGGCAAAACATTAATTCAACTTATTCTTGATTTCCATGCTCATCAGATAATCTTAAGGCTTGAAGACTGAAGCAGCTCCAACTTTTTTATATATTTTTTTGGTACAACGTCGACTTACACACAACAGGTATCGGTGCAGCCCATAAGATCAAGAAAGATAAGAGAATACAGAGGAGACAAAAATCCAACTTTCGCTAGGCTTGTATACATAATATCTAATCGTAACTCCAACGCAATCTCTTCCATTCCCTTCTAACGAACCATTTTTGGAATAATGCAGCATCAGCACCAACCAATCCCGGGGATATCCGAAAAGAGAAGTGAACCATTATAAGCAGTGAGTCGAACAATGTTAATACTCATTCCTTGTGTGCTTTGTGCTTTTGTGTCACTTTCATGTAGTGAGAGGTTTCAGTGCTCTGTTTGGTAGAGGCGTGTTGGAAAGTTACTCTCAAACATGAAGCCAATAGTGAGAGAATAGCAAAACAAATTCTAGTGCGCTTCTTCTAGTGGTATCTACAACTCTACAAGCATCGCAACCAAGCAAAACAAGTCACTTGAGTTTTTAACAACAACACATCCTTCCAGACAAAACCATCTCAACAGCAAGAAAGATCAAGGGTATCATGCTCATTGTATCAATCAATGCAGCAAGTATATGAATCAGAATAACAGATGGTAAGAACAATAGCATGGATACTGAAAACCTGGCAAACAAAGAATCCAATATAAGACATTGTAATGATGGAATTAAATCAATTGATTTGAATATCCAAGATACATTTAAAGAAAATACTTTTTCTCCCAAACTCCAAAAGCATCAATTGATTTGAATATCCAAGATACACTATAGACTCTCAACAGTGAGCGACTCTCTACGGACCATGAGATGGATTTCTGAATTGGATCTAATGAAAACTAATTCCTATCTGTACAAATTCTTTGGCAGACGAGCTTCTAAGTCTTCTTCATCTTGTCAAGCAAGCACAGGAAAAAAATGATCTCTAATACTTCCCAAGCTACCACTTCATCTCAAGAGCCGAAATCCATGACTTTTCAAGCTGCTATCAATATTTTTGTTACTCCAGATTTTGTTCCACTCCAATAATTCTCGATTTCCAAAAGCAATTCATGAAACCTGTTTACGAACTCGTTGATGTTTTCGGAATCTGAAGATCACCACCTACTGTAACTCCAAGGCCTGCTACTCCCTGCTCAATATCACTTCCTCTGGGGCTGCAGGGAGAACCAATCCCGCAATTCCCTCGGCTCAACAGCCTTCTCAGCGATCTCAACCTCGCCGATGTTGGAGACTTAATCTCATCCAAGGGTAGCCTATTTAATGGCAGCGGCAAAACCGGAGATTGGTATCCCTCCATCACTCGTCTTGGTATCTCCATCACCAGCATCCCCTCAGGCTTCCCTGACGAAGTGCTGACAGAACTCGAACTCCCTTCGCAGGAGCCCGCCGCCACAGCCGCCCCCAATCCTCCAGCACTGACTTGCTCCTGGGATCCCCAGAACAGCACATTCGTCGGGAAAGTTGGCGACTCCGGCAACCGCCCATCCGCCAACGCCGCCTCCACCGGAGAAACTTCCGCCAATTCGACAGCAGAATCAGCACTCTCCGGCTTTACCTCGGCGACAAGCGGGCAGCGGCAGAGCGGGCAGGTGGAGTGAGAGTGTAACCACATATCAATGCACTCCAAATGGAAGCCATGCTTGCAATTGGGGAGCAACCGGGCCTCCTCACCCTCCGCCAGCTCCGAGAGGCAGACGGCGCACTCGAGGCCCTCCTTGAATTCCTCCGGCCGGAACACCAGGGAAGGCAGGGCTTTGACTGTGGCGGGATCGACAGTCCGCCGGGGGACCGCAGCTTCGTCGGCGAAGGCGGGGCGGGGGCGGCCAAAGGTGGGGTTGGCGCCCCAGTAGCGCTTGGCGCGGAGGTAGAAGAAGAAGACGAAGAGGAAGGCCATGAAGATGACTACCACCGCGGCCACCATGATCTCGGTGGTCACCGTCGGGGACAGCCCGCTGCTGCTCTTCGCTGCCTGCTCTGGCTGCGACATCGTCTTCGAAAAAATTGAATTTTGGATTCTTGGAAGAATTTGTATACTAAAAACTCTCCCTAACTCAAAAGAAAATGTACAGAAGTTATAGAGTGGGGAGGGGAGAGGAAGAGGGAGAAGGATGGGGAGGAGTTGGGTCTCTGAGGTTATATAAAGTGGGAGGAATAGTTAACTAGTACATGGAAATTTCGGGAAAGGAGAGGACGGTGTACTAAATTGAGATCGAAAGGGACAGAAATGGTGTGGTTTGTCCGAGATCGTTGTACGGGTCGGAGGATTGAAATGCTCGAAGGGCTGTCGCGGCTGATAAGAATGCGGCTTCTCTTGGAAGTATCTTTGGGACGGGCCTGAGGTTGCTATACCAACGGCGGCGCACTGCTTTCTGGAGAATCTGGGGACTGCACGGAGTCAAGATGGTTTCTGGTTTCAGCTGGACCTGGAAATTGAACGGGCAGCACCTGGTTCTAAATGGGATCCAGCCTTCCAATCTAAATGTGCCGAACAGCT
The DNA here is from genome assembly GCF_051530095.1 of Phoenix dactylifera. Lineage (NCBI taxonomy): Eukaryota > Viridiplantae > Streptophyta > Magnoliopsida > Arecales > Arecaceae > Phoenix > Phoenix dactylifera. Next base: position 22,122,528 of record NC_143204.1, on the reverse strand, counting down.
GGCTTGAGTGCGGACCGACCCAATTATCTCTCGCCCCCATCATTCAATGTATGTGGGGGCAGCAGCGGTGACGTTGGGGATGGTGGCGGCGGCAATGAGGTACTAAAGATTAAAACGATGAAAATTAGGAGACAGACAATACCATACTTTTAATCCGAGATCGCAAGTCAGAAGTTTTAAAAATCGCTGCACATTCCTAGAAAACTTTCTTTTTTATAAACGTACAAAATATCTCATCATAATATCATAATCAGATAATAAAAATAATTTAAATAAAAATATTTCAATTTTAATTAAATAATAAAATTAAAAGTTTCGTAAAGCTAATAATATTTTAAAAATTTGCATCAACTTTAAAATAAAATCTAATCTAAACAAAATTATTAAAATTTTGTCTCTAATCGCCTTCACATTAAAGTGCCACCGCATAATCCTCAATAACAAGGTATTAAAATACCAACGTACAATATTTACTGACAGGGTATCGAAGTGCCCACATACAATCCATACTGGTAAGTTATCGAAGTGCCAACATACAACTCCCACTGGCAGAGTATCTAAGTGCCAACGTACAACCCTCACTGGCAGAATATCTAAATGACAACGTATAATCTCTACTAGTAGAGTATCGAAGTGCCAACGTACAACCCCCACTTGTAAGGATTCAAAATATAATTAGGCTGTGAGTCCAAATCTGATTCAATTCAAAACTTTTTTTTTCTCAAAACATATTTAATATTCCAAATCATAAGATGCGATATCAAAATCAATCAAACACAATCTTTATCAAAACCAATACGTTTAACGAAGAATCATACAATATTCTAAAAAATATATAAATATTAAAACACCATGCATCAAATTCATAAATCAAGAATAATTTGATTCATAAAATATTTACAATTTATTAATAAATCTAGAGAAGGGATTACATTACTTACCTTACGAATGCAGTCCAACTAATAGATCCAATTAATTCCAAAAATCCTTCTTAGAGACTAATATTCCAAAATTATATTTTTTATTAAAATTTTATTATAATTATTTTAAACATAGAAATTCTAAATTCCAACATTCTCACAGGCTGACCAAGCAGGAGTGCCCGACATCCCATTGTCTGATCAAGGTGATTTCATCGAATTATGCTCAGATTAGGGCACGGATGATTCAACAAAGATCAGAGGTGATCAAATATAACAGTGTTTGGCAAGGGCCAGGGTGGGGCTGGCTTGCCGCCCGACGACCCTAGATTCAGGACCATTCACCAAGGTCAATCCAAAAATCATTGAGAAGCAGGGTCCAACAACCCTAAAGAGAGAGTCCAAACAAAGAGATAAATAAGAGAGAGAAAGAATGGGGAAGAGAGAGAAAAGAGATAAAAGAAAGCTTCTCTCTAACCAATAAAGAGGAAGGAAGACGGTAGCTGCAGGTGGTGCTCGGGGTTAGGGACCCACGGTCAGCCATTGTGGATAGCGGTCGATGGCAACTAGCGATGAGGGAAAATCCTCCTAAAATCGGGGTTCCACTCCCTTATCTCAAGGAATCAATATGTCCCAGCAGTCGGAACTCCAACCAAGGCTATAAGCCACCACAAGAAACAACCGGAATCGAAAGAGAAAGAGATTAGTTTTCCGAAAACGGGGGAGGCATAGCATCTCCTTTTTTTCCCCAAATTCGACGATCACCGGTTAGAATCAAGGCTCTAAGGAGTTCAAAAGAAAGAGGAGAATGTAGATCAAACCCGAGACCTTACCTAGTTTCCGGCGGTGAATGGCAGTGATAATAGCATTGATAGCAACTAGTGTTCAGAGAGAAAAAACAAAACAATCTTCGGCAAAGAGCTCTGTTCAGGCCTGGATCTCCGACGAGTGTGAGAGAAGAGTCAGGGAGAGTTTCTAAATAGAACTGGTCTTGACTGGAATTTGGCTTAGAGTCGGATTCCATTCAGTTATCTCGTGGAGGAAGAAGACTCTCATCGGAAGGCATGTGCATAACACATGCCGATTTTTTTTTTTTGGTCTGGCCAAAAGGACTGGGCCGGTCAAGTTGACCGGGCCCAGTTGACTGGGTCTTACAGATAAGTTGTTGTCTGGTCTCAAGTATCAGTGGGAGTCTCGGAGAGTGAAGTAACGCTACAATTGCCACCAAGGTAGTAGCCTGGTGGTAAGGGGGCGATAATTCCGCTCAAGTTGCCCGGGTTTGAAACGCGCGGGCGTCAATTAAATGAGGGGACCGGATGCCCTATGCCCGGCTGGCTTGTTGGCGGTTACGCTTTCCTTCCACTTGTACCAAGGTGGCACTGGGGTAACGTACCCACACGTGAGGCAGTGAACCCAGTGGGGTGAGCCCACGGGTCGGAAAAGGCACGCGAAACCTGCGACCTGTATCGAACATTCCCTAGTTGAAAGGGGGCCTAGTAATGGGGCTGCTACGTGGGTGGGCTGGTCCCTCCCTCTCCCCTCCTATTCATTTACCAAAAAAAAAAAAAAAAAAAAAGTAACGCTGCAAATTATCCAAGCTAAGCTTTGAGCTGCTTGGCTTGGCTGATAGAATTGATTAAGAGTTTAAGCTGGCATTAACCCAATTACTTGAGTTGGACTCCTTTTTTACTAACCAACTTCTTTAGTTTTTGGTACTTTCTGTTCGGGTTTTTTTTTGGGGGGCATTCTACTAACGAACTTTGAACGAATCTGTTATTGAATGAAGCCTGAGCTGCTCGTGGGCAAGTTGATTAGTCTGCATCCCTAGGAGCAAGGTATTTAAATCTTGATTATCTCGACCCACATAGCAATTAGGAAGATTCCAAGTTTACAAACTATGTTTTTTAAAAGTATGTATTGATATACTTGATAATATTTTAAAAATAAAGGACCCTCCAAAAACAAATAATAAATATTTAAAAACAATTAAGTGAAAATAGATTAGAGGAGATAAGATTTTTGAGGAAAACAGAAAGATTAATTTAAATAAGGTTATATTCTACGAATTGAGAAAACTTAGGATGAAGGGAATGATCAACTTCTTGGGTGAAGTTAAAATCTTTTTGATGAAATTTTACATTTAAGTTGTTTTTTTTAAATTTCAATTATTTTTAAAATAAATTTATAATTAATTACTAATTACATACTTACTTATGAATTTGACTCAGATTGTCCATATGATCCGGTCAATTTGAAAGATGTTCGATCCGATCCGGTCCGATCCAAACATCTCCATAAGTTTATTTATTTATTTATTTATTTATTTTTTAAGAACCTGATATCGGCTTAGGAGGGCTGCACCGTTCCCATCTCGTCGGTTCTCGGTCCCGCGCCATGAATTCCATCTGCCCTTGACTCAGGCTTTAAAACAAGCGACCGCGTCGTCAACCGCACCTATTCAATTCATCGCTCGGACTAAAGAATCTTACTTGGTCTGCTCCTCTCTTCCCTTCTTCTCCATTCTCTCGACCTTTCTTCCCTTGTTCTGCCGCCATTTCTTTCTTTTCCCTTCTATCCCTCGATAAAGAAGACCTTCCATCCTTCCTCTAGGAAGATATCCTGGATATAGATACATAGAATAGCAAGGGAGAATAGGTATCAGAAAACAGAGAGAGAGAGAGAGAGAGAGAGAGAGAGAGAGAGAGAGAGAGAGGTGGGATAAAGCATGCAGCAACCTTCGCATCCGATGGCTCCCATGCCTCCGATGTCCGCCAAGAACATCACCACCGAACAGATTCAGAAGGTATTCCATTTATTCCTACCTCCCATTTCCCCTCCTCGACACTCCTATCTTCTTGATTTATTACGAATCCTTTTTTTTTTTCTGCGTACGTGCCAGCTACCGCTAGGGGTTATGGTTTGATGCCCTCTCTTTGATTTTATTTTTCCTTTTTGATGATTTGAACCATATATTATGCTTATAAAATTAACTAGGGTTCGTGTTTGTACATATACCGCATGGAATGATGTCGATTTTGTTGAGACTTTTATGCTTAATCGAGTCATTGGTTTTGTTAAAAATTATCTTAACTCCGATTGGTTTCTGATGAACTCGTACTGTCTGTGCCCAGGTCTTTTTTAATTGAATTGCTACTTGTCCTCGAGAAGTACATGTTTTAAATGGAAAATGAATGCCATACGTGCCCTGAGCATACTAGAAAAGGCCATGATTCAGGTTTCTTGATGAATTGCTGTGGCGAAATAGGCGTTTAGGCTCTGAAGCCACCTTTGATTTATTTTTTTTTTATTTTTTTTTTATTTTTTTATTTTTTGAAATCACCTTTGAAGTTTCAGTTACACTCTTGGGCACATGTTGCGGCCCTCTCAATTAAAAATGACTTGATGATTGTAGAATAGTTGATGCAGGGAATTAAGTTGGACATTTTAAACAGGGGAAGGAGATTTCTTTTTTTTCATCAAAGTGCCTTCTGGGAAAAGTGATAGAGAGACAAGAGAAGCCTGAATTTGGGGGATTACAGAAATACTGTACAAATACTTTTTATGTTCTGTACAAAAATACCCGTACCAAAACTTGTCATGTTTTTAGATTTTCGTGTTTCATGACTATTATTTTTAACCATTGGCAAAACCAACATGCCCAAACACCGAAATTTGCTTTATAATTGTAACATAGATAAGGAATGTTCAGATTTAGTAATGGATTGAATTACTTGAGTTACGGCTTGCTGTACTTTGGGATGTTATGACCTGTGTTGGTGGGGTAATCAAATTTGGGATAAAAGTAAGGGGGATGAATTATTTTTGATTGAAGGGGAATATACTCTAAAACCTTTGAGAAGTTCCAGGGGATAAAAATTTTATGCCGAAGGTTATTAAGATATATTTTGCTGGTTGACCGTCTCTAAACTGTGATATAACATATTTGAATTGCACAATTAGGCTCATAGCTGAAGAAACTTAATTATATGTATTGCAGATCCTAGACTTTGTTAAAAAGGGGCTTGGAACAATAGAGGTATATTAGAACCGTTGTGAAAAAAGAAAGGGTAATATGAACAGATTTGTTCTAATTTTGGATGTATAAGGTTCGATATCTAAAGTAAAAGAAAAGAAAGCAGACATAGGGAAATCACATGAAAAGAAAAGGTCCTATCTCCAAATGTTTATATAATCACCACTAATTTATTAATAACCTTAGAAGTTCGCAATCCCCAGCATCCATCCTAAGAAAGGATTTGGTCATCTCTTCGTTTGTGCTATTTTTGTTTCAAGGAAGGAGGGCTGGAGTAAAATGCGGATTCTAGCTTTACCTCATTCCAATTTTTGGTTTGTGCAACAACTAAATCATCACACCTTTGGAATTACCGTTCTCTAGAATAAAGGACATGTGATTCTGCTTGGGAGGGATGATAATTCTCATAGGAGTGAAAATGAATGACATTCTTGCTATGAACTAATTATTTATATTTGTTGTATAAAATGAAAATAAATAACATATTTGGTATAAATCACTTAGCGGCATCTTGGGTATAAAATAGAAATGAAAATTTTGTTAACATTTGAAATTAAAAGATGTTGCTCTATTAAGATGAATTGTGAAAATTGTAATGGCCGTTATAACATTATAATGACTGTTACATTGAAGTCCATTATAATAACAGAAGCCTCCAAAACAAGAGTGCAGATTAGGTCTGCTGCACAACAGAAATATCCACTACACCCCAATCTTGTCCATTGTCCTCCTTGAGATTTGTGTGTCATTGCAGCACTTTGGGCCCCACATGCTGCGCATGAATCACAGGATTGGGGTGTGGAAACACTATTTCCGCTATGCATTGGAACTAAACCACATCCCAAAGCAATTATGATGCTTGTTATTCTAAAATTTGATGCTATTCCTTGGTCAAGAATTTAGTAAAAATAATATAAAGTTAAATTTATTTTAAAATATAATTAGCTAGATTAAATGTTAGAACTGACTTATTATACCCTTTCCATTCAATCCTTCATTTTGTGCTCAAAAAATAGAATAAGAATGACAATTATGATTCCCTGTACTCCTTAACCGTTCCATTATGATTCCTATTTTTGTTTTATTTCATTCTCATGAACCAAATATAATGTTAGAGTGCAATAGCGATCGTAGATTTAAGAAAACTGTGATCTCTGGTATAAAAAACATCAGGTTGAGCATATAACTACCCCCCAAAAAAAAGGATAACCTACATCTGGATGCCCACCACCAGCACATCTTTCTCTTCCTGTTTGGCTTTTTCTTGTTTGCTCCTTCATATTCTTTCATTTTCTTTTTGGCATCTAACTTCCCTAAAACCTGAAATAGTTATTCAGTTCTAGTGCTGTGGTGACATGCCTTTATCATATTTACAACAGAAAATCCTACAAAAGTTTGTATTTTTTGATCCATTAGAATGGATTTTAAAATGTGAGCATTTGCTTAAGTTAGATTGTGAAAAACCACATATCGTATGAACCAAAATTAAGATGAAGTAGGCACTGATGATATCAGGACTAGTTGAAGCATTTGGTCAAATTATGCTACTTCTTTGTTTCTGTATTTCTTAAATTTTTATATAAGTGGGTAAGAGATATGGCCTCAAGTAAGAGGATGACTGAATTAAGATTTGTAATGGGCCCAAACAGTGGGTTGGCACTTGTTGGTTTTGGATATAGTTAATATATATGCGCTCTTTGATCTGTGTAACAATAATATAGTCCTTCTTCTCTAGATTCAATTAGTTAATGCCTATGTTAATTGTCATATTCTGTCTTCCTTCCTTCCATTAATAAAATCACGTCTTTCTGTTATGCCATTGTTGTTTTGCCCTGTATTATCATGCAATCAAATCTATCATGCGCTTAATCCCTGCATCCAATTGAAGTTGATCGGAGTGGGGAAGAAAAAATTTAGCCTAATCCACTACTGTTTTGTATTTGATGCAGTACCTGGATGAAAACAAGCAGCTGATTTTGGCAATCCTGGATAATCAAAATCTGGGGAAGCTAACAGAATGCGCTCAGTAAGTGATTGTTTAACACAATTTTACACTTGGAATGTTTTCAGCCTTAGACTTGTTTTTTTTCTCTCTCTCTCTTGCACACAAATACACAATCTTCTCATGAATCTCAATTTTTATCAAATCATGACTATATCTTTATATGATCATTGACAACCAAAATTTCAGTAAACTGAATTTTATGAATAATGTAACATGTAAGCATGCTTCACTATGGTGCTAGTCAGAATGAGATACAAACATCATAGATAGAGCTGGAATCGGATTGAATATCAGTATATCCATATCAGTGTCTATTTTTACTTGAAGAAAATGGATACGGATACAGATATGGATATTAATCAGATGCTAAAATTTATATCCATATTTGTTTTAGACAGATACAAAAACAAACTGGATGTTGAAAGTACAAATAATAAATGGATATAAAAGAGATAGTTAAACTTTATGAACCACCAAATTGAAAATATTATTGTATGGAAGGTAAATTAAGTAAGGTACATGTTAATATTCTCATTTATTTTCCTTTAAAATTTATGAGAACTATATAAGACTAAATAGGATTGCAAATAGAATTGGATTATTCAGATAGACATGGAGATCGATTTTTCTTTGACGGATATGGACACGGATATGGATATTAGTCGGATGCTGAAATTTGTGTTCAAAAACGGATAGATTCAAATATAACATGGATATTATCTAGTCCATGTTTCACCCCTAACCACATAAAAATGTTATACATCAGTTCGTTGTTTTACATATTGCAACTTGGTTTAATACCTAAGATGAAAGCTGTTGCCTTTCCTTATTATTGGAAGCTATGGTAGTTTCCAGGGCTTTTCTCATTTGTGGGAAGAAGTGTTACACATATTTTATGAGCCCTCTGTGTCAACAAGTTTCGGAACATACATTTTAAGTGCAATATCCACCTTACATATATAGCGAGATGATTGATTTAACAATAGCTTATCAATTTTTTCTTCCCATCTTTTATTTAATTTATTCAGATATTTGTTGATTAAATCCATGACTTCCTACAAGAGTCTATCAATTTATAATTGTACTGCCAGTAAAAGTCATCTTAAAGAAAAAAATGGAAGAAAAAGAGGAAGAAAGAAAAGGTTATATGGATCTCAAATGAGAAAGAAATAGATGAATTTAAACTATCGTCTTCCGTACTACTAATCATAAAAAGAATGGATCTTATAAAAGTTAGTATGGTAGAGTATGAGGTTGGAGGTCAAGCATAGGTTTATTTGAAGTTTTCTATTGGGCGGAAGAATATACTGAATAGGTAAATTTTAGTGTAGATGTGGAGCAAACTCACAATTTTGTGGGGATAATGATTGATTTTTGTTCAATGCTTGTCGCTAGAGCCAATTCATCAACTTTTTATACGCTTATTTTGGAAGACTTTTTTATGTGCTTATTTTGGTTTTGTTTAGGATCTTAGCTGTATGAAATCTAAGGTTTGAAACTTTTTAGTAATGTTTAATCATCAGTTATCTCCTGCCTTCTCAGTTTGGCATGAAACATTTTATATGTATGCTTGAGAATGACAATATCGGATGTTTACTTTTTAATTGCTCGATTTGCTGTGGCATCCAGTGTTTGTTGCTTGATTCAATTAACTATTCTTTATTTCATACCAAGGATTAAAAATGTTCAAAGTGTTTGTCTTGAGAAGAGTGGACAAAGAAGTAGGTGAAGTTTCAAGCATAGAAGTCTGGGCTTGGAAGATATATCATGGTTAGTTGCAGAGATTGATTGAAAAGCTTTGGTAGTTTTTATTCAGATACTTTGTTTTCCTCTCTATCCTATTTCTACCTGTGTAGGAGATGAGAGGATCTCCTTCATTTTCTCCCTCTGTAATAACTGCAGTTTTCGGTTATAATATAAACTATTGGTGCTGTAATACAAAAAATGGATAAAGACTGGCTGGATAATTTAATTATCAAGGTGATGTGCAAGAAAATGGCCATTTTTATAATCATGAAGACTCACACATGTTGACAAATTGCTTTGAATTAGAGAACCTGCCACTATGTGGATATTCATATACCATTGAATACGATCTCAATCTGTTTTAGAAAAATATTGTAGAAATTAATCTTAAAACATGTTAGATTTTTTGAAAAAAATGACATGTAATTCAATCGAGTTAACCCTCACATTCCTGTCTCAACCCTTTCTTGGGAATAATTATCGTGAGTTTTTATAAGATGTTTAGAATTGGATGGGTCATTAAAAAGCACAACCTGTCTAATTTTGAGATACATTCCAGAAGATTAAGACAATTTGTTTTCATATATATCATTTCTTATTTGTGGTAGTGCCTTTTTTTTTTCCTATTTTCATTACCCAAGTATTTGCGATTTGATCATAATTTAGACTTCATATAAGATTCCCTGAGTTTTTGACTGCAATACCAATTATAGCCATCTGAAAGTTTTTGTTAGAAAAAGTAAAGGTTATATGGATCTTACATGGATGGCAATAATTGAATTTATACTATGTTTGAAGTGATCACTAAGTTGAGATTAAACAAGAAGATAGAATTTTAAGCTTAAAAAAATGTATTTAAAATTCTTTTTGTTTGGACAAGTATTTTCTGTGTCAAAATTAAATATTGCTATCTATGGTAGGCTACATATTTGGAAGTTAAGCTTGGGATGTGGGGTCAAATTTTCTTTTTGGAATTTATACACTAAAATTGAACCTCCGAAAACACGAGGTGAAGGTATATATTTTGGTGGTTGCTTTAAGACATGTTGATAATTGTGGCTTTAGAGACAGAAAAACTGAGCTCCCATATGGTCATGGAACAATGCAGCAGGACACCTTTAGACCAGCAAGACTGCTCAAGGATTTGACAAAGCCTGGACAAAAAAAAAATAGTGATCATTATGCATGCTAATTTATACAGAATAGTTAATAACCATAGTTACAAATTGATGTTTGGGAACAATTCAGCTAGATTCAAAAGATTGGACTTTAGGAGACACTGTGAAGATTCACCAAAGTCGGATAATAAATTAAATACCTAAATTTAAGAAACGAAAATAAAGAAATTTAGATAGCTGATATATTAGTTCAGGTGAATACAAGCATGAGAGTGTCAAAACTATGAACCAAAACAAAAGCAACACCGCCGGTACTAACATATATAACATCTTCAATATGTAACTTAAATGTTTCTTGAATTAGTTTTAGATAATGTGAATAAATCTACAACTGATGAATAATTAACTAATATAGGAAAAAATTGAGATAACATAAGAAAATTTAACAAATATCTTGGTTTCAATATGTAAGAATATCAGTTGTCTAAGAACCTGCTATTTTTGAGGAGGGGATGGCAGAGGTAGAGGTTGCAGAGTGGGTGGAGATGCTGGTTTGTCTGGCTGTTGGAGTATGCTCGACATGGCCAAGCAACTTCCCACAATGAGATCGTGCCACTCCTACTCAGTGGCAAACTTGGGCATGCTGGCCCAGTTCTTGTCAATCTTATCTTTTTTCCACTTGCTTAGACAATGAACCTTATCCAAGCTATTTATGATAAGGGTAAAACTTCATGTATAATTGTAGTGCAAAAAAATTCCATGAGCAAAAATCTTATTCTAGGCTTTCCCACATTAGGAAATCTCTTAAAAAAAAAAGTTTTATCCTTGGATAGGAGTGAAAAACAAGTCGCTTGTTATTCGTCCAAATCCATTTTCATATTCAATTTGGATTGGATTCAGATAGAAATTCTTGTATCTAATTGGATTTGGATATAGATTCGGATAGTACGTACAATTTTGCTGGATATCTGATACGGATACGAATATTCAGTTTGTTTTTTGAATCCGAATTGGGTACAGATATTAAGGTTTATGACAATATTGACTTCTAATATATAACTAATTTTTATTATACTTGTTCAAACTTGTTCACATTATAAAATATGGTCATTTCAAATATATTATGGTATTTCATATTTTAATAATTAATTATTTTCATAAAAAATTCAAATCTTCTTCCTTTTGACAAAAAAATAAAAATGAATAATTTTATTTTTTTATTTTTTATAATATTTTGATGACCTTTTTGTTTAAAATATTCAAAAATCAATAATTTCAATATATTGCTATATTCATATTTTTTTTAAAATATTTAAAATAGATAATCCATGAATCTTTTTATTCATGCTACAATTAAAACATAATAATGGTATTGAATATAGAAAACTTTTAATACTTTATATTTTTTTATTTAAATAGTTTTAAATTTTAATATATTTTTAATACAAATAGGGTAGGATCAGTGATCCAAACCCTTGGTCAAATTGGTCTATATGCAAGTTTAATAATTCCTTCTTAGACCACTACTTTGTTTATACATTGCTTGCAATCTTGATATGGATTTCTTACCCATCCTTTATGATTATATCATTTATTTAGTTTAAATTATTGAATTATACTTGACATTTGATTTATATACGAATGATATCCAACTTATATTTGTGTTTGGATAAAGAAAATGTGGATATAACTAATATCCGACTTGTATCCATATCCGTTTAAAATAAATATGGATATACTTAATATCCGATTCGTCTCCGTATTTGTTTAGAACAAATATGGGTACTAATTTTGGTATATGTTTGTTATTCGTATCCATATTCATGTTCATTGAAAAATATGGATATACCAGTATCTAATCCGTTTTCAGCCCTATCCTTGGAAGTTCCTAATTTGCATAGTATCAACTAGTAGATTCTTCGGATATGGATTTCTTGAAGGTGCCAAAGCCTCAACTAGGATATCTTGATAGGAAGCCTCCAACTAGGTGCCAAAGCCTCCAACTAGGGATATCTTGAAAAATCAGGTTAGATTTGGGTCATATGTTTTCGTGTCCAACCCTATGGGTTATGTTAGATGACCTGAATGGATGTTGCCCACCCGTATCCAACTTTTAATTTTTAAAATTCCTAAAACCTCTACCTTTCACCCCATTGCCATATTTAGTTGTAGGTTGGATGTTCTGGCTATTTATTTGTAGGTTGAAGGTTTAACCAAGGTTGAACTATGTTCTTGTTGGCAATATTAGTAGTGGAAATTCACATTAATATTTACTTTTAGTTCTTTCACTTGTTATCCATGCAACTATTAATTTTCCTTCTAAATATGTAATAAAGAGTGATCGATTTTTTCTTATCTTGCATTAGACCCAAATTGGGCTAGATATGACCTGGCCAAAATGATGCATTGGATCTAAAAAATTGTTCATTGACCCAACTCGACCTGGCCTGGTTGGTCAGTGGGTTTGGTCTAAAATTGTTGCCCATAAAATAGGAGGAGCTAGGGGGTTCAAGTCGTAGTCATGCTTGCCCCAGTCCCATCCGGCCTAGTTGCAGGCCTACCTCAACTGTGGTTAGGGCTGGAAGTGGGCCTGGCCGAGTTGGGCTATGCCCCTACCTGAACCTGGCCCGATTATTTTTTTCGGATTTCGTGTCGGGCTTAGGCCCGAAATTTTTTGGATAATCCAAGCCTAAGCCCGAGCCCGATTGGGCCGGCCTGAGTTACCCATTTGGGCCAAAATAGGTTCAGTCTGAATCCGATTGAAGTTTAATGTTTTATAAAAAAATGAGCTAGTTAAAAATTAGGTTCTCTCCTATAACGCAAGTAAATGATACATGATACATTGTCCTAAACGAAACTCATTTTAATTTTTTCTGTACTTTCTCATTATTCTCTCTAAATAACAACATGCAAAAATAAATTGATTCGGGCTTAAATTCGAGCTTTGCTTTGAAGTCGGGCCGGGCCAGTGACATACCCGAGCCCAACCCGAAAAACAAATGGGTTCTACATTTAAGCCCAATTCCGGTTTGAACTCTTTCGGGCCTAGCCTGAAGCTGGCCCGGCCCGATGGGTTTCGAGCTAGATGGGCTTCAAGCCGGCTCGAGCCCATTTCCCTCCCTAACGATGGTGCTCATTTTGTTGGCAGTACGCCATCTTCTTTTCTCTTTGAATTAAATGAGACTTGTGTCTCCTCAGTCTTTTAAAGAAACCATCTGACTACTATAGGAATTGGTTCCATTTTGACAGGTCTAACATACTTAACTTTATGCAAACACCACCTAGTCAAACTCAATCCAGACATTCGAAATTCCATCTTGAAGAGCCGGCTCAAGCCCTTCTTGGACACGAAGAAGCTCCTCCATATTTGTCTGCCCTCATAGTTCCTCACAAAATCAATCTCAGCCTGCCTGGTGTCTTCATTTCACTGCAAACATTGCAGGCTCAAACCCATCTTGGACAGGAAGAAGCTCCACCATCTAAATATCTTACACATGATGCCAATTTAAGAAGGCTGAAGGCCCATATTTGTGTGCCGTTGTTCCTCACAAAGTCAATCCCTGCTCTCTTGGCAGCATTTTCATTTCACTGCAAAAATTTACTATCATGTTTCATCCAGTTGTCTAGCAGTCCATGTGTGGTGCTTGGTCGTCTTGAGCACCCTTATATTTTTGAAAGGGCTCTTATTTTATGCTTGTCGTCTATTTTAGCCTTGTATTTCTTTGTGCATGTATTATCTCTAAACTACTACTTTTATCATGATTAGGCTGCTGCTACATTTTGACTACATGGTGTTCCAAAGAAGACTAGGAAGATTCATGATATGATATGTCTCTGCCTCACGATTGTGGTGATTCTCATGAGATATTATATGCTTGAGTCTTTTTATCCATGCATCTGAATCGACTAGGAGTGTTGTTTTTGGTTGATATAGATACCAGAATTGACTTATTTATAGAGAATGTTCTGCTTGAGAAACTATTCCAAGTTTGTTTTTCTTTTTCCTTCAATCTCTTAAAGTAAATGTGGATATGATGGTACGGGTCATGGAGCAGGTACCAAGCTCAACTTCAAAAGAATCTGCTGTATCTGGCTGCAATCGCAGATGCCCAACCACAGGCACCTACAGCTCGTCCTCAGGTTAGTTACAAACCATGTGGTAGGAGTATAATATCTTTCACTGGTTCGTGTTTATCCTCTCATATACCTTTCTGCTAGCAGATGATGCCACATGGAACAATGCCACAAGGAGGCCATTACATGCAGCAGGGACCAATGTTCCCTCCCAGGGCTCCTTTGCAATTCAGTCCACAAATGCAGGAACAGCAGCTTCACCACCAACCACAAGTGCTGCCTTTTCCAGGGCATATGGGCATGAGACCTGGTGCCACCAATGGCATGCATGCCATGCATGCTGAGCCATCTCATGGAGGTAGCGCCGACCACCGGCCAGCTCCAAACTTAGCTGAGTTCCCACAGGGAATCAGCAATCCTAGCAGCTCAGTGGATGGCCGAGGAAGCAAGCAAGATGCAGGTGGTGCCGCCTCTGAACCTGCCGCTGCTGCTGATGACCAAAGGAACTTAGGGACAGGGAGAAACAGGGATGGCGAACCAAACTTAGCTGAAAAGGCCTGAAGATGCTAAAGACACCATGAGCTTTGAGCTCTGGAAAGATAGCTTTGAAAACACGGTATATATAACCAAATGATCAATCCAATGGTGACCTTTTCTGCCTCTTCTGATAAATGGTCGTAATTATGCGCTTGACTGATGTTTTTGGTTTTGAACCTTCAGTTGTCCAGGTTGGTCCTTTTGACTTTTATGAGTACTTGAATGGTATCGTGATGAATATCTTCTGTGATTTTATACATCTGTAGTTTTGTTGGCGACATGCTAATTATTCTACCAAAGTAACAGGTTAAGTTGATAACCAGCAGTATCCAATATCCGGATCACTGGATAACGCCACTGCAACTTAACCTGACAATCTAAATGAACAACTATGATAGGTTCTGCAGTGATTCTTTAGAATTTCCAAGGGAAGATGCAAGCTTGTGAATCTCATGGTATTGTGGGATGTTAGGGGCAAAACTATGTAGCCGCAATCAGCTATGGCCGTGAATCCCTAATCAACAGATGGAAGCAACCATGAAAAAAACGGAATGACTTGGTCTAGTAGATGGTCTGGGGGCACACTCTGTTGCAGATCTGTGGTGGCACCTGGTGACTCATCACTTAAGGCGTTCATCCTTCCTGTACTGTGAAGTTTCATCTACTTTAATGCAATCCTTCCATTCTGGTGCGGGAGAACATGGGTAACCTATGGAATCATAATCCAAAGGGTTGAGGAACTCTTGTAGGTCTGCTGTGGATGAATTTCCATGATATTTTGGAGTCATCATTGGAGCTCCATATGAGGTGATGTCCAAAATCCTAATCATATATTTGGCGCAGAAGGTCTATGTTGTCAAGTGTTCAAGATTCGAGTTTTTTTTTTTTTTTTAAAGTTAATTACTCTTAAAGTTTGTCGAAAACCTCCACAGGTATGCCGTCTGAAAGGAAAATGCAAGCACCAAGAGATGGCTCAGTCTGTTCAAGAGCTTCGGCTCTGACTTGGGTTCGAGTTATATTTTTCATGCAAAAAAAATGATTAATCTTTTTTCGTGATGCGGACCATTAGATCTACACAGGTGTCGAAGCACTCCAAACTTTTTCGTTCGTCCATCCACTTGTCTAGATCTTAAAGCGGCTATTGCATGATCCAATAGTGGATACATTTGTGCGGGGTAAGGTGAATCCTTCTTTGGCGTGGAAGATGCAACCCCTATCCATCTGGCTTGGATGGAGGTGAGCCTGGGCTTTTCAGAATAAGATTGGCGAGGCTGGGCGCTGGCGTGGATGGGGTAGGGTGAGTGCGGAAGAAGATGGGCACTGAGAGTTGAGCGAGAATAAAAATGTAGGGAAGATGTTTTACATGAAAAGCGATACTGGAGCAGCTCAGAAATCTTTTATTGAGTAGTGCAGCTCGGTAATCTCACTCAGCTAATGTGGAACGTTTCCGTTGATCCCTTTTGGACTAATATGAAATGAAAGAGGTCAGATGGTGGGAATAAGCCAAACATTGGCTTGATGGCTTCTCATCCTAATTTGTAGAGCCATATACCGAAGATTCTAAACACCATTCCAACCACAACACGGTCAACATGTTGGGATGTGACTGGAAAAGGAGGGCTGCGGGGATGTTGGGATGTTACCTGAAAAAGTTGTCCCCATTTTCCCAATTAGTTGAGCCAGAATGGCCCAGCTTTTTATCTCTCTTCTCTCTCATTCAGCTGAAACATTTCTTTTAATCACGGCTTACGATAACCCTGAAATAGGGTTACAACGGCCGTTATGTTGTTTTGGAATTTGAACTCCTGCCCATAGTATGCCATACCAAATAATACCATTCATGTTATACTGTATCAATTTGGTATCGGTACTGGTACGGATGGCATACCGACGTTCGATATACTAAAAAATATTTGTACCATACTATACTAATGCTATACTAATATGGCACCGATACAACGAATGTTACTCTTGCCACATTAACATATATTAGAGACTTAAGTAACCGTCATTGTTTATTGGTATTTTTATAATAAGAACAGCATTTCTTAGGTGTCTAAGATTCAAAACTTTCGTACTATTTTTAAAATATGTACGCACGTTATGGTGTAATAACTTATAAAATTTATATTTATTTAATGAATTCACCATTAGGTGTGGTGTGCCAACAGGATTCAAGATGACCAGAGGAAGAGTCTTGCTTTCGGCCTAACATAATGATAGTTTTGGATAGATAACTTAGCTCCATGACAGAGGACAAAAATATGGGACACCAGAGGTCTTGGACTTGGTATACATTTCAATTTTTTTGCCTTGATGTTTAATTGAAGCAAAGAGTAATGTAGGACTCCTGACCTAAATAATTTGAGATGATGCTTGATTGGACTTAGATGATTCCTGTTGCTTTACGTGTTAACTATCTTAATGGAAAAGTGTCGATTAGATTGTCAAGGTCTAATCTTGAGCTGTTGGCTTGCAGCATGAGCTTAGTATGTCCCACTTGGGACCATGTGAGGTTGCCAAACTCCTGAAAGAATTCAAGTTTTGGGAACTAACGTGCAAGCAACTTCAGGCCGGTTTCCATCAGCAAAGTAATATTCCATACCCCACAAACATAAAATAATAATCTGCACTTCAACAGATAAAATAATAATCTAATAATCTGTGTGAACCCTCATGTGCTGGTGTCGACATACTACGATCTTATTAAAGTAAACATTTTTTTTTTATTTGTAAGCAAAAATTAGATGTGGGAAGTCAGGCGCCAAACTTGTGAGACAAAGATCTAAACAAATGAATTTAAATTATACCGAGCTTGTATGTAAAATAGAAAAAAAAATTTAACGAATGCTTGATGTTCGTATCATATTTAGAGTTAACAAGAGTTAACACGAGCTATTTGGTGCCTTCAAATCTTCAATAGCTTTTAATAGAAGTAGTAAGAGTTTTATTTATATAAATTTTAAAGAATTTAATAAAATTATAAAGAAGGATCTCATCTCTTTCCGTTTCTGTTTAAAGGCGTTATCAATTGAATCAATCTAACTTCTCTCCCGGCCACCCAACTTATCTGACAGCTACAATCCTCGCTAAGTCCCATTAGATAAAAAAAAAAAAAAAAAAGAAGAAGAGAAGACATTAATGCTTCTGTTTTGAGAATGGTACCATGAAGCTTCAGTAGAAACGATGGCTTTAAATACGGGCATTGCTGTAAAAATTCATTCTGAAAATAACTTGATAGATATATAATATAATATTTTGAAAATTAATCTTTCCAGTAAAAAAAATTATAATATTATCAAATAGATATAGAAATTATTACTAAATATACATAATAAAACCTACTGTCTATCCCGCAACAAATTCTTAAGATAAATTTATCTATTAAACTTTTCTTAAAAAATTCTACATGCAAATATTTTGTGAAAAATTAAGAAGCTCAAAATGTATTCATCTTCTGTGTCGCATAGATTGAAGGGATATCTATTTAAAGTAATAAATAAAATTTTAATTAGAAGATTTTTAAAAAAATTTAAAAGCTTATCATCTATTTAGTAAAAGTTTTTTCAAATAAATCTATCTACTAATCCTCATGTGAGTATTTCAGAAAAATTAAGAAGCTCCAAAATCTTCACCAACATTGCCAAATGTACATAGCAAATATTGCCAAGTGTACATAGTAAAAGTTTGCTATCTATCTAGCAAAAAATTATCAAGATAAAGAATTAATTAATGTTTTCTTAGAAAATTTCATATGTGTTATAGAAAAATTAAGAAGCTCCAAATACCTTCATCTTCCATGCTACACTGGTTAAAAAGATACCTATTTAGATTTTAGAGTGATAAATAGAACTTTAATTGGAGGACTCATAAAAAATTTTAAAAGCTTGCCATCTATTTAGCGAAAAATTCTTAAGATAAAGTCAACTACTAATTCATATGTAAGCATTTCAAAAAAGTCAAGAAGATCCAAATACCTTCATCTTCATGCCAAATAGATTGATAATCAGAATTTTATTAAAAGACTTCTAAATTTTTTTAAAAGTCTGCCATCTTGCACTACTGTAATTATTCTTTTACAACTCAATTAAAACATACCAATGTTCATAAACTTTGTATAAGATGCACCAATTACCAAATCCCTTGTAACATACTAGTCTATAGCTAGTATATACATATATTGAAATATTCTCCAATTTTTAATAGAAGAAGGGTATCACCTCATACAAAGTTGATGCTAGGCATACTTATTTTGGAAAAAAAATTAAATAACAGTTTCTCTCTGACAATACATAATTTTCTACCTTATTGATCAAATAGTAGAACCATTACCTTCTTTATGCACCAGCATTGCTTTACACTCAACATTTTTTTCTTTTAAATGACCATCCTCTTGGATTTGATGAATTATCATGCTAAATTCTTCTTTCAATTTGAGATGCCATCTTCTAAGTTTCCTTAAAGCATCTAACACTCTTTTTTCATTATTTTTTGTAGCTTAGAGATCTTAACAATGGAAAATTAACACTTCAATTGACTTGTAGTAAATAATGCAAATCCTCTATTACTCATGTCATATTGCAACAAATACAATAATTCAGATTTTTCATTTTGAAAAGGAAATAAAGCAAGCATGGTGATCCCACTTGCTTGGTATTATAGATGGGAAGACTTGGAAGGCATGCTTGTCATGAAGTATTGTATTTTAAAAGGCCAGCTGGCACGAGATTACCTCCATATCTCAATCACCGTCAACGATTTCAGGGTCAACATTGGACCCTGAACGGTAACAGATTCTGACGGTGGATCTAAGCCCACGTATAAATATTTTTATACGGACACCCGTACAAAAATTTCCGCACCGGCCCCAGTCACCGTCATGACCGGCGGATACGCTGACCTCCATACTGTGGGCCCAACAAATCCCTGCATCGCATCCCATCTCCATCCAATGCATCCACGCAATCCAACGGCTCTGATTCTCTCACCCCTAACGGCGTCAATGGTAGATTTTTTTCCTAAAATAGTTTTTTTTTTTTCTGAAAAATGTTGTTGTTGAAACTTATCCATCCCTTTCTCGGTCTATATCTAAGCTCTCGGTAAAGAAAGATTAGATTACAGAAAGCTTTTCTTAAGAAAATCCCAAGAAAGGCAAAAGAAACGGCCAAAATCTGACAATAATATAAGTTTGCCTTTTGGATTTGGTTGGATTCACTCGCCTCTCGCCGCTTGTATGATGCCAGCTAGCTTTCCTTCGTCTCTCGGTGAAATAAATATAAAGAAAGCCCAGTCATCGGAGCCTAAAAAGTAGAACGATAAAAAAAAAAGCGACAGCTTTGATTCCAGCAGAGGCTCCGAGGAGGGAAGGAGGAAGAGAGGATGGCAAGGGAGGGTGTTAGAGAAAAGAGGATGGTAGGGATTTGGGCTGTTTTGGCCTGCATCTGGGTCTGGAATCCGAGCGTTGCCAATGGCGCCACGGACTCAGCGGACGGTGAGCTCCGCTTTAACATTCCTAGCAGCTTTTTTGCCCTCTTTTTGGTGATTTTCTTTGCTAGTTCGGAAGCGAAAGGCGTGTTTCTGTAGTGGGTACGAGGGAGGCACTGCATTTTTCTGTTCTGGTCGTTGAATCTATGGTCTTTTTTGGATGGGTGTTGTTTACTTTCGCTTTAGAAGATGGAAAATCTGCATTTTTTTAATTTTTTTTTGAACAGTATTTTTGGTGGCTTTTGAGCTGTTGAGGGCGGTTTTGTTTGGATTTAGAGAAAAAATCTGATATTTCTTTTGCCGGAGGTTTCGGCATTTGGGTTTTTGTTGAATTTTAAGGAAAAAATCGTTTTTCCTAATGTAGAGTTGTTTTTTTAACGAAAATAGATATCTCTGAATCCTACCATCGCTTCGTGGCAAACAAGTCAGTGGCTTGATATAAAGAAAGTTTCTTTCTGTTGTCATCGTACTTTGGCTTTTTCACTGATCTTTTCTGCTTTTGAGGTTGGGAGGAGTGGATTGAATGATTTGATGATTTACTTCTGCAAACTATAAAGCAAAAGGGGAAAAAAGGAGATATTAGTTGATAAATTTATAGTATTTTTGTCAGTTTGATTTCAATTCGTCGATAAATTTATATTCCGATATTATCTCTTACTATAACAAAACATAGCTTCATGAATCTGATAGACGTGTGCTTTAACTGACTTGATCCATGGGGTGTTGGTATAACATTTAAATCTTAACTATTCTATATTCATATGTTTCTCTAATGTTCTTTGCAGTTTCTGCTCTCAATGTACTGTACAGAAGCCTGCAATCACCAGGCCAGCTGACAGGTTGGAACTCAAGTGGTGGTGATCCCTGTGAACAGTCATGGTTGGGTGTTACATGCTCTGGTTCAGCGGTTACAGCAATGTGAGATACATTGTTATGAGTTTTCTGAACCTTAGGTGCAATGTATTGCCTTGATGCTTTTTCTGATATATGTTTTATATTATGAACTCTATCAGCAAATTGTCTGGCTTGGAACTTTCCGGTTCATTGGGGTACCAGATGTCAAGCATGACTTCACTAACAGAGCTGTGAGTCCTCTAGTTCTTTCATGATGTATATGCTATTGGATACCATAGAAATGGATGCTGGATTTTGATTTCATGAGACTGATGCAGTGACATGAGCAATAATAATCTTGGAGGTGGACAACAGATACCTTATAATCTTCCTCCAAATCTTGAGAGACTGTAAGTCATGCTAACTTTGTTGGTATCAGCGATTTGCTTTATTTCATGGTGACTGTCCATGAGAAATTTGATCTGCAGAAATCTTGCCGGAAATCAGTTCGCCGGAAATGTACCTTATTCAATTTCTCGGATTGTCCCACTAAAATATTTGTAAGTAGCCTTGCAAATATAATTATTTCATTTTAGCTTGCAATTATTTTCTTGCTTTTAACTAAGAAGTGTTGATATCTGTAGAAATCTTGGCCATAATCAACTGCAGGGCAACTTGAGTGACATGTTTGGGCAACTTACCAATCTCACCACAGTGTGAGTGTAAATTAAGCTCTCTTTCTTTTATCAAAACTTATAACTCCTCTTGGGATCTAGTTTACTTGCTATAGTATAAAAGAAACTACCATCGTTCTGCGGTTGAGGAAAGCCCAGCTCTCTTGGACAATCATCTATGGCACAATTGAGGACATGCACCAAATTCCTGCCAACCTTGTCCACATTCTTAACTGGATTGTGAATCATGAAAGTTATTTGCTGATCTCATAGTCATCATACCATATTAGCCTTGCATGTGTACACTGCTTTAAAACATTTGTGATAAATTTTGTGTCCTTCTAGCAGGCATGCTATCCTAGATACTCATAAGTGAATGTCTTCACTTTTGAATATGCAAATGCTAGTTTCCCAAGTCTAATTCTCACCTATCTTTTTGCCCTTCCCTGCTTTCATTCATTAGTAAGTTGAAAACTTTATGATGCAGGGACCTCTCCTTCAATTCTCTTACAGGTGACCTTCCAGAGAGCTTTAACTCCCTATCAAGTTTGACTACCTTGTAAGGCGAATAGCACAAAGCTCATGAATTAAATTTGATATTTAACACCACTTACAAATCTTACTACTAATGTCTATTTGCGATCCTGCAGATACTTGCAAAATAATCAGCTTACAGGTTCTATAAATGTCCTCGCCAATCTCCCTCTTGATGATTTGTAAGTAAATAATATTGTGCATAGAAAAAATATTTTGTGCATTATAAAGAAGAGGCCTTATGTGCCCTTGCTTTCAGGAATGTTGCAAATAACCGCTTCACTGGATGGATTCCTGACAAGTTAAAGGCGATAAACAATCTTCAGTGAGTACTTAATGGACCTTGATAGCATCATATAACCTGACAAGGATGATACTTTTGGAAAGCACTCACTTATCTTCTTTCACAGGACTGGTGGTAACTCATGGAGCTCAGGATCTGCACCTCCACCCCCACCATATACACCTCCTCCTCCAGGTCGACGAAGAAACCGTGGTCAACAATCTGGTGGCAGTAACAGTCCATCTGGTGGCGGTGGAAAAAGTTCTGGTATAGGTGCTGGAGGAATAGCTGGAATCATTATATCTATTTTTGTCATAGGTGGAATTATTGCATTTTTCTTGATGAGAAAACGAACACGAAAATCTTCAAGGGAAGAAATCCTCGAAGAAGATCAGCCTTTCACCCCACTTGCTTCAAATGAGGTTAAAGGTATATCCCCTCCTCCCCTTCCAACACCCCACGACCTTCTTCTCAGTTTATATATGCTAGGGTAAGCTATCTTTATTTTCTTAACCATTGAATTTAGATAACACTGTATGATTAATCTTGCAATCACCATATTTTCACTTAGTTTCCTCATTATGTGTCTGGGTATGATACAAGAATGTAAACAATATTCTAATTAACAACTCAAATGAGTTCCTGAAATAGCTGTAGGGCAGAATCTCAGAAAAAAGTCATTTTGAGTTCAGAGTTCTCAATAAGATACATAATGCGATCCAGTTCATTGTTTATTAAAACAGGGTTCACCAATTTTGGATGAAAGTCTTGGCTCTAAATAAAAAAAGAGAGTGGATAATTGATGCTATTATGAAGAAATGTAAAGTAGGTTTTGGCAAGGTTGTTATGGTCTAAGGAGCATTATTTTGGTTTTTGTTGAGTTGAATTTGTGATGCTTCAGTTTGTTTCCTAAGTTCAGGGCTTTAGTTTGTCTGTCTGAGACCTGTTTTATGTTAGTGGTTCTGTTGTTAGGTTATTTGTCTAATTGATGTCTTTTATGTATGTTCACCTTCTCAAGATTTATGTCCATGTATTTGGTGTTATTTGTATGGACTTTCTTTTTAAAATCTACCACATTTAGACCTTGGGATCCAGCACAACATGACATGGCACTCTTCTGCACTCCAAAAAATGAAGGATCTTGACTAGCTTGAACTCTTGAAATATTGATAGTTGGCACAACCTTTTTATCTGCAAATGAGCCTCAAGTCTTAATTGATTTAACTATTACACTGTATCTTATTTATGAAAAATTGTCTAGGATTTCGTGTCTCTCTATAGGCAAAAGGAAACTAGATTCACCAGTTGCTTAAAAAATCTGCACATATTTCCCCCTAAGACACTTAAAATCTTGCTAACCAGTTAGGTACTTTATTATTTGCCTGTGCACACTTTGCACTAGCCTATCCTTGAATTGCAGTAGAAGCAAAAATATCATATGTATAATTAACGAGGACTTGCTGCCTTAATTCTGTCGTTTATCATATGAGCAGTGTCCATGGTGTTAACTCTATCATGGTTCTGCTTATATATAATAAGTCTTCTTTTATACCTTCATGTATTGCTCATAGTTCTGCTTCTAGCTAATCTGCTATCCCTGTTCTGCTATTGCAAATATATGTGGTTCTTCCTTATCTCTGGCTATTCCCTGATGGCTTGGAAGTCATTGTGGTTCCAGGGTCTGTCTGTAATTGAGCTTAGACCATCCTTGACCTGGTGGTGCTTTTGTCATTTCATTTTGCGATATCGATCTTTCACCGTATATCCTTTGCTTGTTGAGCTCCATAAAGTCTGCCTATTTTCAGTAAATTCTTCTGAAGAATCGGCTGAGCCTTTCCCCATTCTTCTTGTACTTTTCATTCTTCCTCCTTCATATAGATTGCACGGTAAATGTTATTACCATTATTTATGCTCCAGTCTTTTCCCCCTCAAATGGAACCGCTCAGTCCAGATCCAAACTTGTCATTTTGGATGCCTCTGTACTCCTTGAGTGGATACAGAGGGGAAATATTTAATGTTCGTTGGTAGTCTGGCACAAGGCCAAAGAGATATTCTTTGTCAGCAGTTGATAAGTTGTGTACATCTTGTTAATTGTTATGTGCCTCCAATGAGCGTGATCATCCTCTATGGCATGATCTCTAATTTTGGATTATTGTGTGTACCATTTCTTTGTAAACTGTCTTATCCAAAAAAATTTTCTGCCAGTGCTCAGTCACACCCTTTGTTTAGCAATCAGAGGTTCTGGGCTCGAGTCCTGGTTGGTGCTGCCCAAGTATGTGGACCTGGGAAATCTCTTTTCTATTATTCCATGCCATTCATCAAACTACTCATAAAATATGGTCCTTCACTTTTAAGTTACTAGGGCAAGTAAATGGCGATCAACTTCGGCATTTTTGTAAAGTTTAATATGTATGACTTCTCTAGCAATTCATTGGATCTACTTACACAACTTCAGGGTTGTCAGACAAGAATATCTTCTTGCTGCTTTTGGAGGCGATAGGTCCTCCAACATGTTCATAGTTGTTGTGACTTCCCTGCTTCAAAGATTATTCCTCTCAATATGCATTTGCTGTGGTGTGGTCTAAATTTTTGATAGTGGCTCCACAATTTTTAGGACTTGCTCCCTACTGGTGGATATGATGTACTTATAGACTTCTTTGAGTTTTCAAGTGCAAAATCAACCCTCTTTTCGTCACAGTGTAGATTGTGGGTGAATTCAGAGCATCGACATATAGGACATATCAAATAAGTATTCTGTGTATCTTGTAGGTTTACATAAGCGGACTTGTTGTAGACACCAATGCAAGGCTGATGAAGTCCGGTTGCTAGACTTACGTAACTTACCTTCTTGAACCAATAATTTTTTAGACCTTTCAGCTGTCCTTGGTATAGATGTTTTTTGTTTTCTATAAGAGGATAGTTCAATGCAAATGATGATACCTGAATTCTCAGCCACTCGGATGGTCAAGCACTATCAAATAGGAAGTGCCTAGAGCTTTAGATGCTTTAAGTGTCATTGATTTTTTGTTTTCGTCTTTTCCTTAAATGTATAATTATAGTTTTAAGTTCTAGAGTGATATCGCATTTACAGACCACAGTTTCACATAATCACTTGCTCAAGATGTTCATATTCATTTACATACTTAAAGATTATTATTTTGTGCATGGATACATCTTCCCTTTTTTAAAAGTTTATGTATCAGATAGCTTTAACACTGGACAGTTTCTACTTTCATCAAGTGTCTGGGAGACACTAAATGCATTTGAAGGAAGCAAGCTGAGATGTTAGCCACCAAAGTTTATCTGAACTTTATTGAATTTATGTTGTTCCGAAGCATGTTCTGGTCTTTGAAACATTCATGAATGGCAGACTCCACACGTGCAGTCATGGAAGGCCAGCTGTTAAATTGTCTTGCTTGGATACGATGCTAATTAATTTGTTTAATAACTTCTTCAAATTGCACCACTAGCTATGTCATTCCTGAAATTCTCTATGTTTGATTTGCTTATTTCATGTGAACAATCTGTTGCAGAGATGAAATCTATCCAAACATCCTATACTATCAACATAGCAACGTTGCCATCATCTGCTCCAGTTAGCCTTAAACCTCCTCCTATTGATCGACACAAATCATTTGATGAAGATGATTTCTCAAACAAGCCTGTTGCGAAGAAAGCAAATACAGCACCCATAAAAGCAACTGTGTATTCGGTAGCTGATCTGCAGATGGCTACTGATAGTTTTAGTATAGATAATCTTATTGGTGAAGGCACTTTTGGACGTGTTTATAGGGCACAATTTAGTGATGGAAAGGTATGTATTTTACTTGAATTTTAAGCTTCTTACTTTCCCCCATTTTTGAGATATGGATAATTTACCGGGTCTTTTCTTTAATTTCTCCTTGTGCATTTTAAGTCTTTTATTTCAAAAGTAAGTAGTACACATGTTTCATATGAAGCCTATGTTTCCATAGATAACGAGACATTTTTTTGAAAGTTAAAAGAAATAATGTTCTATTAGGATTTTATCATTTGAACTAAATCATACTAGCACAACTATAGCTTGTAACAGCATAAAATTCTACTGTATGACTGCAAATAGGGCAGAATATAATTGAAGCAATGACCTCTCAAAACAGTGTAAACTAGAACTTATTACCCAGAGAGCAAATTGCAGAAAAAAGAAATAGAAAGGCTTACACTGGTAATAAAAATGCCAGAATATTTTCTTTCTAGGGTCGACAATGTTGTATGACTGTTCACAACATTTTGTTAGGTAAAATCACTTATCTAAAACTTCAACAGCTGGTGGAAAAGCATCCTGGTTCACAAGAGAGAAGAGTTGTCTGGGTAAACAAATTTCTGGTTATCTACAAAGAATCACTTCAAAATTCTCTTTAGCAAAGCAATTTATTGTCTTCTTAGCACAGAGAACTACATGCTTTGGCCATTTGAATTAAATACCTAGATGTGTTGTGTTTGTTCGCAATAAGGATAGTAATAATTTTCCAAGGTGGCATTTCCTTGCCTGATCTCTTTTTTTCTTATTTTTTTAAGTCAGCATACATATTAAGATTAATAAGAAAGTAGTCTTTAGGATGAACAATTTCTTCCTTTCATCCTTCCATTGATGGGTTTCTAGAATATTCGTAGTCAGTCTATTCTTCTATGTGCTGGTCATTTCTTCAATCTGAACAAAATTATTGCTAGTATATATATATATATATATATATATATATATATATATATATATATATATATTATAGTAAATAATACTCTGAAAGGGGAAATAAGGGAACCAAATGATTGATCTCTGTCTGCATTTACCTAGTGATTGTTTTTTGTAGGTTTTGGCTGTGAAGAAAATAAATTCTTCAGCCTTGCTAAACCAATCAACTGAGAACTTCATTGAGCTGGTCTCCAATATCTCACGATTACATCATCCAAATTTAACTGAGCTGGTGGGATACTGTTCTGAACATGGACAACACTTGCTGGTTTATGAGTTTCACAAGAATGGTTCGCTTCACGATCTCCTTCACCTCTTGGATGAATACAGTAAACCATTGTCTTGGAATAACCGAGTCAAGATTGCACTCGGTACTGCACGGGTATTAGAGTAAGTGGGATATTATTCTACATATTATCTTTAATTTTCTTTGTCCAAACCTTAAAACTTGTCGGCAGTAGATGATGATATAGTCCTGCAACCTATCTGCTATTTCATCATGCAATTAAAACAAGTTTGGTTCCAGATGTAAAGAAAAAAGTTAATTTGAGATTTTTGTTTACGTTTATAAAGCAGCACTTTCTTATGATCAGTAAAACATGACAACATTTCTTTTCTTTGTTAAACTATATGTAGCCTTATGACCTCATCATCTCACAATTTTAAAATAGAAAAACTCATTTGAAGGTTTCAGAAACCTTTAGTCTATTTGGAAGGTTATCATTTTCAGGACATTTTTAGTTCCTAATAAGTTGATTACCTTCTTTTAGGATTTATTAAACCTTTGATATGATTAATGCCTAAGCCTTTGTTCTGATCGGATTATCTTGAAGCACGCCAACTAATCAGTGCGATATTCATCTCCGTTTTCAAGCAACTTGGTTTGTTATAAAATAGTGTTGATAGGTAAGATGTTTTATAAGCATTAACTATTTGATTCTTGCGGAACATGTGATATTTCTTTAATGGGATTATGATTGATACTTCATGCATTTAAATTGATGCAATGCTGTCTTTGTAAAATTTAAGTATTTGGAGTGTCAATCATGTTTTCTTGGTGCCACATGATGTTCGCGAGCATATATGTTGTCTAGCAGTCATTTATATTTTCAAAATTTTATAGTTCATAAATTAGCTTTTTGGGTTGGGGAATTATTTGTGAATAATCATGATCTTTCTAAAATATGCCAACGTTCACGACAGATTATTCACTACATGAAGTATCTCCATATTATTGATGGATAAATGTTATTATCATCGATTCTGTTACTGTTCCTAATTGTTTCCTTTTCAAGCTTTTTTTTTTCCTGCATGAGTTGTAGCTTTTGAATTATCAATATCTTTTCCCCCTTTTTTTTTGATTTATGTGGCAATTCCTGATGTGTGGTGAATACTCTTCCTTCTATTTTTGAAGTTATAGTTTCCTTCAATACTGAACTTATGGTGTTTTATAATCATTTTATTACTGCAAATGTTATTATCAGGTATCTGCATGAGGTGTGTTCTCCATCTGTTGTTCATAAAAATTTCAAGTCATCAAATATTCTGTTGGACATGGAACTCAATCCTTACCTTTCAGATTGTGGGCTTGCAAACCTCATCCCTGATGCAGAATTTCAGGTAAAGATCAGATTCACAGCACATCCACAAGTGGAATATAGAACCTTTTACTCCGGATTTCCTTTTTTCGGGTTGGTTTCAGTATAATTGGAATGCTGATGTTCATTCACACAATCTTTTATCCTTTCGATGATTAAGGTTTGTAAAAGTGAATGGAAACTAAAATGTTTTTCTTTCTAACATCATTTTGCCAATTTTATGTGTGCATGCATGTGTGGGAGACACAGAGGGCGGGGGGGGGGGGGGGGGGGGGGGGGGGGTCTGGTAAACAATTTTACAGGTATGTTTCTGGTGAATAGGGAAAAAGAGAAAAATTAATGGTGGCTAAATTCTATTATTTGATTTTTTAGGAGTACAAGGATTACCTTAGAAAACCCTAAACTTGAATTTTGGGTGCAATTATTCTTTGTTAATTTTATCAACCCCCACCATGAAAGGGCTTGGTAGATGAGAGTTAAAGCTATGGAGATAATCTGTCTGGTAGTATGTTTTCTTGCCCCCTTCATCAGCATTTTTGTTTTAGGATGTGGTTCGGCTTGGTCTGCTACTGTTATTATCTCTGGCCTCCCCCCCTCTCTTCTTCTCCCTCTTTGTTCCGTTGTTTTGGTGTGCCTCGGGCCGGTACTATAAGGACCCGTGCGGGCGTGTGTTTAGTCCTGCATCAGTTATTCACTGGGTAGATCTTGGGTACTTATACAGGATCAAGGAACCCAAATAATACCTTATGGCCAGCCATTTTGGGTGAGGTCCTGGGTTGTTACAAATGATATCAGAGCAGACCTGGCCCATAACCTATGTGGACTGGGGGACACTGCAGCGCAGATCCATTGAGGTTGACCACAGGCCGATCGCGTTGTTTGTGAATAGATTTGAATGGATTTGAACCCTTAGCCTGATAAGAACGTCAGGGCTTGAATAGGGAGAATATGTGAGGACCCATGCGGGTGTGTGTTTAGTCCCACATCGGTTATTCGCTGGGTAGATCTTGGGTATTTATATAGGATCAAGGAATCCAAATAATACCTTTCGGCTAGCTATTTTGGGTGAGGTCTTGGGTTGTTACAGGTACGGTATGTGTAGATATCGTAACGAACTGGTAGCTGGCAGATATGACCCATGGTACTAGTTCGGCGAGCCTTGCATTAGATTATCCATTATATGACTAATAGTTTGTAGAAAACTTACAAAGCTGCCTCATATGCACAAATTTGGGTTTGTTTGATGTGTTGGTCTCTTGGAGATCACAATTGAAAGCAAATTTTATGTTGTCACCATTGTGTGCCAACTCTTGGCACTTCCATATAAAAAGTTGTGAAGCCTTGGATAACTTCAAACGAAGCTAAAACCATTCTATAAAATAAATAGTTGTTCAGTCCAAGTGATTATTTATTGGATTTTAACATTAATAAATATTTATACTTTCATATATAAAGCACAGATGTGTCCCTTGGTTCAAGTTTTAATTTTCCCATGTTGGGTTCTTCAGACACCAGGAGACACCTGTTTTCTTGTTTAGGTATCTTGAGATAATTATGACCTATCTTGCTGTGACCAGCCTTATGGGCCTGATTTACCATAGCCTAATTTTGGTAAATACTGGATTGAGTTTTTATGAAGGTTTTCCTAAATTTTTTAGTTAAATTCTGCAGGCATTAGATCTGAACATGGGTTCTGGATACAGTGCCCCTGAGGTTGCCATGTCAGGCCAGTATACTCTGAAGAGTGATGTGTACAGTTTTGGAGTGGTCATGCTGGAGCTTTTGACTGGATGGAAGCCTTTTGACAGGTAATTCTTAATCTGTTTTAGACTCTAGTCAAGATCCAAATGAAATTAAAATATCTTATCGTTTTGTTTTGATTGCTGTAACATCACTACAGCTCTAGGCTGCGATCTGAGCAGTCATTAGTTCGGTGGGCAACCCCTCAGCTCCATGACATTGATGCATTGGACAGGATGGTTGATCCAGCCCTCAAGGGGCTATACCCTGCAAAGTCACTCTCACGATTTGCTGATGTTATTGCGCTCTGTGTTCAGGTAAATGTAGCACAGACTGGAAAAAAATAATCTAATTCTTTTTTCTAGCAAGCATGGTGTAAAAATTCATTAATTTACTATTCTGATTATAAGGCACGCAACTGAGTACCAGTTCCACAACATTTTGAAACATTGCTTCATGTGTTAGACGTAATAAATTTAAAATGAAAGCCTAAATTTAATTGAAAGCCAGCATATCTGTCTGCACTGTTGTGTTACATAGGTTAGATAAAGTTTATTAATTTCTTAGCTTGGGATTTGGATCTTGACAGCCTGAGCCGGAGTTCAGACCACCCATGTCCGAGGTTGTGCAGGCTTTAGTTCGTCTGGTGCAGAGAGCCAACATGAGCAAGAGAATGCTCGGTCGAGACACACAAGAGACTGCTCGACGAGCTGACGATCCAGACACACACGACGACATGTTCTAAGGCATGAGTTAGCTTGTTATGCTGTCAAATCTCTCAGATGGCGGCATATTTGTTTTCCTTGTACGTCTTTTTTTTTTTTTCCTTGAAGGTAAGAAACCCTTCGTTTTAAATGTTTTGTATTTTTTTCCACAATGGCCTACTGTGTTTAAACCAGAATTCTTTGATTCGCCTGGTATTGAGAATAAGCAAATGGTCATTCTGATCAGAGTTCTACATAAGTTTACATTTTTATTTTTGGTCAAAAGGAACTCAAACTAATGTTCAGAATGAAAATTTTGTTCTAACATCTTGTACACCTTAATGGTGGTTAAAGGAAGCTCAAAAGGAATCCCCTAGTTCTGGTTGAGCGGACCGAGGGGCTGGCTGTGTTTTTTGACTTAGCAAGAGATGAAAGGCTGCCAATGGTGAATATGTTCTGACACTCAGGCGACGACTTGGCAGCACAAACCATTTGAGTCCAATGATGCCGTCAATTCATTGTGCTGCCCATGTCGCCACATCCTTTAGTCTGATGGATTTTCTTGTATTCTGAAGTTGGGAAACTAAAATGCCTGAAGAGGTGCTTCCCTAGATTTGTGTAGCTGATCACTTTCTTCTACAATTGAACTCTGAAGTCTTCATGAGTTTTTTGAAAATATTGTGCAGTCAAAATCTCCATGCATATATTTGTTACATCTCAGAGGTTTTATATACTTATGTACATACTTAATACAAAAAAAATTAATATATACATACTAAAAAAAATAAATAATATTGACCGATATAGAATTATGCTAATAAAAAAAATAATACGGACTAATATATGCTGATATAAGCTCACATTAATAAAAAAAAAATAAAGCTAATACAAGTTGTTACGTGATTTTTAAAATTATGTATCTGAAAAATTTTTAGAATATTTCATATGCTGATGTCACTGAAGAGTGCTCTTCAGATTGTAACCATGGCTTTCTAGTGGTATCGTAATCTTAAAAAATAAAATAAGACGATGTTATTTCTAATTCTCACGCTGCAGGATTCGTAATTCAGTAAATTGTCGTTAAATTCCAAGTTTCGAGATTGTTTGCTCTTCCCCTCTTTTTTTTCTTTTTTTTCTTCTTTATTTTACGGATTACGGATTGAAGCTTCGCTTCGAGAAGGTGAACTGATTTGGTGCATTTAACTGCACACTCGCTGCGTTAACTTTCGGATTCTTCCAAAATGGTACATCAGTCACGACGACTGATCTCTCTGATCCTTAACCTTAGAATGCCAGCCTAAACCATTAGCATCCATTAGCCAGCTCGTAGAAGAAATCATCAAAAAGCTATTTCTGTTTCTTTGGAGATGAAATTAATACAGAGCCACATAAAGGACGTGGCGTGAAAGGAATGAAGGAACGAGAGCAGTAACAAAGAACTGTAGTAATTATAATTGTCTTCATCTGTGTCCTGGTAATTAGCTTAACGAAGAGCACCCGAGCTCCATGACAGCAGCAGCACCAAACCAATCAGCAATGGCCTCCAGGGACTCCCAGCTGAAACAGAGCCGGTGCCAGAAGTGACAGCCTCCTCATGCGTCCCGGTTTCGATCATGATCTCAAACTTGCAATTCGGCTGCGATGGGTCGGTGCGCGTGATCGTCGACAAAGTCGAGAAGTTGCATGCCCCCTTCTGCTGGCTCGCCTCCTGGTAGAACTGGTTGAATGCATAAGATATGTTGCTCCTCACGTCCAATCCGTTGCACGACGACCCATAGCCGAGGCTCGTGCAGTCGCCATACGTGCAAGCGTAAGTAACAGCGTCGGAGATCTGCGGATCGCCGATGCTGGCCGCCGGGGACAGCACACACCACTGTCTGTCCAAATACTTCACTCCCTTGGCTTGCGTCAGATTCTGGCCATTTTCGAGCACCAGCGGGTACTTGGCGGTGCCGTCGTAGTAGAAGAGGCCCCAGTGGCGCTCGAAATTCCCCGGCAAGGTGCTCTTCTCGTCCTCGTCGATAAGCGCGAAGATGTAGACGTCCGGCGGCGTCATCGGCCGCTTCGGGGTGCCCTGGCGCTGTATAATGCGGTTGAGGAGCCCCTGGTTGAAGCGGCGCGCGTACTCGACGGTGGCGTGGGGGTCGCCGTCGGTCGGCCAGCCAATCTCGCCGACGATGACCGACATGTTGGCGAAGCCGTTCTTCTCGAGGGTCCAGATGAGGGTGTCATAATTGGCGTCGAAGACGTTGCTGTAGGTAATGGGGCCGTCAACGACGGGGGAGGAGGTGCCGCCGAAGAAGGCGAAGTCGATGGGGAAGTGGGGGTCGGCGTAGAGGCTGAGGAAGGGATAGATGTTGATGGTGAGGGGGCCGCCGTTGTCCTGGAGGAAGCGGACGATCCGGAGCATGAGGTCGCGGATGTCGGAGCGGAAGTCGCCTTCGGAGGGGAGGCCGCTCGGAGACTGGTAGACGTCGGCGTTCAGCGGGATGGTCACCTTCACCTGCCTGCTGAGCCCGGCCTTGATGAGGGCCGCCTGGACGTTCTGCAGGGCTGGAAGGGTGGTCTGCTTAAACATGCTTTTGTATGTCTTCAGGAAAGGCTCGTTGCCAACTGCAACATATCTATGCGGACATGGTACCAGTAAGTTGCTGTTACAATTTGTTTCCTCTGATTATCTTCACTAAAAGTTTTTCTAGTTTTCTGAAATCTTTTTTTTTTCTTTTTTCCATTGCCTGATGATTCTTGAAATTATTCCTGATGTCAGGATTTGCTGATGATGCACAAAAATTGAAGTCCCTAGCTAGTTCAATCACCCATCATCTAGGTGTTGATCATTTTATGATGGATGATTGAACAGGGTAGAGCATATTGCAATTTACATGAGACATGCATAATGATATTGCTAATGTTCGGTTCATTATCTTGGTTAAATGTTTCTCTAAGTTTGTCTTTGTTCTACGATCTTTTTGAAGTATGGATGTTTGAAAGCAGAAATTCGTGATTGCATGGCTAGGCTCATGCAAGGTTGGTGGCATGTCGTACCTTATATCGGTGCCGTACTTTGAGATGAAGGCGGATACATTCTGCATCACCCACTGCTCGGCAATGGAAACGCTGCTGGCGAGCGGGGCGAGGAAATCGTTCGGAATGCCGAGCATGACCTCAATTCCAGACCTCCCAAGAGCCCGCAGAACCAGCGGCGAGGGCTCGAACAGCTTCACCTTGTTGATTCCATTGTCTCTGAGCATCCTGACGGTGATGTCCGGAGGGAGGAGGTTGGAAGTCATGACCCCCCAGTTGCATCCCAGACCATCTACAATTGGTGCGCTATGAAATGAGTGGAGGAGGAAGAGCCAGAGGAAAAGAGCAGCGTGAAGACCCATTTGTTTGATGGTTGGTTTCCAGTCTAGATATGGTCCTTCAAAAGTGGCCTTGTTTTGGGGCTGGCCTTTTTAAACTTTCTTTTGCGTCTGGAATCCGGAATGAAACGTTGAGCAAAGTGGCTTTTAAAATGGTGGTAGAGATTTGCCTGGGATGGAAAGGAATGACACAGAGATCCAACAAGGAATTGGGTTCCTTGGAAAACCCAATTGGACTGGGCTTCGGAGGATCTTTATGGTGTGAGAATTCGGTCGGAGGAAGCAAGGTATGGAGTCGGTTGATGTCGCTTTAACCGGGGGCTATTGCCACTTCGCCACGGCCACCTGCGATCAATCGTTTTGGGGAAGTGGGTCCTGCGTTCCCATGACATTAGCACGAACATGTACAATGCATCTTGTGCAGCTAGATGTGTGGTATGCACGGAACATTATATCGGCTCATATTTATCCCAATCCAAGTTTCTGCATCATGTCAACTTGATCTATGGGATCATCTATTATGCATTGATCAACTAGTACATATGCTTAAAGTAAAACCATGGAATTTTTTTTTTTTGGGGAAAAATCAATGCTTGAAGTCAAACTTGCCGGAAAAAAAAAAAGAAAAGCATTTTGGCAAGTGTGATGGCGTGCTTGATTTTATAGGTTGCTGAGTGACAACCGGAGTACTCTAGCCTTTTCTTAATTATTTAGGTTCAGCATGATACCATTATGTAATTTTAGGTATAGTTTTACGAATATTGATGTTTAGATTTTTTTTTGGTGAGAGAATATTGATGTTTATTTGATTTTGTGCCATCATGTAATTTTTTGTCAATTTTGTAAAAAAGCTGCATGTTATTTATTGGATGATTACACTTTTACCATCTATAATATATATAAAGTTTTGTTGAGGATGGACAGCTCGGTAATATTCATTTTGGAGAGGCCTTGGATGCAGGCTGCCGAGTTACCAATTCTTTCACTGCTAGAGAGACTGCAATGGCTTGGGACACCTGAGGCTTTCTCTCTGCTTCTGCAGCGATCCGGATGGTGTTTCTCACTTGGGAGCTCCCACCTCCGAGTTTTGTTAAGATCAACTTTGACGACAGTGTGATGGATGGCGGGTGTAGAGCGGGTGTGAGTTTTATTATCCGGAGCCTGAATTAGAGCATGGTGGTTGTAGGCGGTACGCCAATCTTTGAGACATCAGTACTTGGAGCAAAACTAAGAGCAGCTTTGGCTGATATCACCATTGCGAGGAGAATCTCCAAAGCTATTTGTATTATTATCGAAGATGATTCGACTTCGATTATTGGATGGATTCAAGGGCAAGCAAGGTCAGCTAGTGCCCACTCGCTCCTACATGACATCTGGAGAAGTTTCAGGGAGTGTGTGTCTTAGATGGCCAGGAATATCTACAAAGAAACTAATAGGGCGGTTAACTGGATTGCTTTTTATGTAGCCCAGCGCCCAAGTGAGATCCTGTGGACTGATTCGGCTTCCATCCCACTTTTATTTTGAAATATTTTATTTTCTGACTTTATGAGATGTATTCATACTAAATTTGTATGATCTATTCATACTACAAAAAAAAAAAAAAAATGATCAGCTTAAAATTTTGTTAGAAGGTACAAACACATTTATTTAGTGGCCGACCAAAAAAAGGTTAGAGTCTTCCATTTATATCTATTTTCTGTCTTCCTATTTTGCTTGATTTTAGAACCTTTACCTAACATTCTGTTTGAGCATTTAATTAATAAGCTGCCTTAGGAGCTACCTAAAAATACTACTATTTTCTCTGCATGCTCCGGCAAATTCCTAGCTTTTACCCCTCCACCGAATGCTCCTCTCTCACGGTAAAAATCATGTGATGTGCGGTTATGCTTCGAATGCTTTTCCATAGAATAGATCAACTCAGTTTCCGTTCTTTGTCGGTGCACTTGCTTTATATCTCCAATGCACAGGAAAGGATGCGATGGGAAGGAACCAGCCCTAGCCTTTGTCCGGCCGATCATTCCGCTCGCATCTTGCATTCACGTCAGTATCAAGTCCAATACCATTCTATCAGGTAGCAAGGAAAATAAGGTAAAGCAGTGGAGGTAGGGAGAAAAGAGATTGGGTGATAACATTGCTCATTCCACTCTTTTTTCATTCCATCCTTGGCCGCCACCTGCAGGACAGCCTCCGGCCGGCAAGGGAAAAATAAAAAATTCCATCATGTAAAGAGACATTTTCTGAGGCCTACCCCATTTGGTTGGACCGAAATGCGCGACTGTTTGAGGGCAGAAGGTTCTCAGCAAGGATGGTGATGGATAGAGCTGTGCTTCAGGTCGGGGAGGTCTCCTTCTATGCCGCTTTTTTTCTCTTGGGATGGTCAGAGACATTTGGGGCACTTGCTGTGCTGTTTCAGCGCCCAGATTCGTTGTTGTTTCTTGGGTGCTCCTACCTCTTGGTCATCTTAAGGTGAATTCTGATGACAGCGTGGTGATGGATGGAGATTTAGAGGAGTTAGATTTGTTATCAGAGACCACCTTGGGAGACTGGTTGCAGCGGGTGGCTGGTGCACGCTAGGGCTCACTGTAGTTGGGGCAGAGCTGCTGGCAGCTTGGGAGGGTATATCCTATGCGAGGTGGGTGCTTGGTGCTGGGCGGATGCACCTTGAGGGAGATTCATCTATAGTTATCGATTGGATCCAAGGTGCGGACATGTATAAAGATAGTCATTCTCTTATTCGTGAGATTTGCAGGTTGGCTATGGAGATGGACGAGTTTCAGATAGTTCATGTATTTTGGAAGGCGAACAGGGTAGCAGACTGTGTCGCTTCTTATATTGCACGGCATTCCGAGGAGCTCCGCTGGACATCCACAGTAGGGCTCCCGCCCCTATTATATTTTTTGCTTTCTTCTAACTTTGTAGGATGTACTCACGTTTCCTTGCTGCCTTGTCATATAAAAACTGTTAAATGAAAAGGAAGAGAGAGAATACTGAAGTGGCATCAAGATGGAAGACCCTGTATGAATTTTTCTGATAGCCAATAAAATGAACAGCTTAGTGATTATCCATGGCATTTTACTTGTGACTCCATGCTCAGGAATCATTAGTGTAAGAAAAATTATAGATGGAGAGAAGGAAGAACTTATCAGTTGAGGCGTGATTTCACTGTCCTTAAGAATAGATCGCGCCCCTCGGAGATTGAATCTCGGTGTAGGGGCGGGAGCCCTACTGCGACGTTTTATTCAAAACAATTCAAAAAATAAAATGGCAAAAAGAAACCTGACTCAAGCCCACACCCGCGGGGGGGGTGGGGGGTCCCCCCTGCGCGTGATAATTGAGCGCGACGCGCCCGGTTAAACGTTTTCGGATCGGATTCGCCAATTTTGGCTTGGACCTCCATTGGGCTCATGCGCGCGTGGGCTACCTACTTTCTTTGCTTCACCAAGTTAGAAAGGCTGAATACTACATAAAGACCTTTTAAGTTTTATCTCTTTCCAATGTGGGACTAAAGGAAGTACACTAAACAAAAAGGCAAAAAGCAAAGAAGGGCAGAATTGGAATTTTAAAATATTCCAACAATCCCCCACATATTTTAAAATTCAATAATAAGTTAATGAGCGCGAGAGTTCAATGCATTAAATTGGTGTCTTTGAGACTATGAACCATTTTTAGGACTAGTAAGTATGACTTACAGAACTTTTGGTGAAACATGAAATTTCTATGAACCAAAAGTCCTTTATGTAAATCAGTGACTCATAGCCCACATTGACCTCTCAAGTTCTGGGCTTGTTCTAAACGGGTTGGTGCAAATAGGCCATGCACCTTACCTGGATATTCATGAGTGTTTTAGAGAACTGCCTAATTCTCATAGGAAGCGGCCCCACTCCCACACCCATATAGGTGGATCCATCAAGTGTGTACTGCAGGTAGACACACCATCCTTAAGGACTATGGTATCCATTAAGAGCTTTACCTCATCCTTATCTACTGCAGTTTGCACTATCTACACCATAGGGATGGATTTTCAAATTAAATATGATAGTGTACTCACAGTCAACTGGCGACTTGTTATTACCCATATGAACATGCTTCATGGGATCTCCAATCACACATGTTGGGTTTCTATCGTTATTGACTTTGATATAGGCATTAGTCCCATCCCCCTCGATGTTTCACTCACTAGTTTTCTACCTAGTGGTTTTGTCAAAGGATCGGCCAAATTCAACTCTGACTTTACAAACTCAAGGGATATAATCCCATCATCAAGCAGCTGCCTTACAATATTATGTCTCAACCTTATGTGTCTATTCTTTCCATTATAAACTTTATTCTTAGCTCGATATATAGCAGCTTGGTTATCACAAAGAATAGACACAGAAGGTGTTGGTTTATTCCATAATAGAATATCTCCCACAAGATTTCTAAGCTATTCAGCTTCAGAACTTGCCTTTTCTAAGGCAATAAACTCGGACTCCATCGTAGACCGAGCGATGCATGTTTGCTTGGATGATTTCCAAGATACTGCACCCCCACCAAGAGTAAAGATATATCCACTCGTGGATTTCATCTCATCTGAATCAGAGATCCAATTTGCATCACTATACCCTTCTAGTACAGCTGGAAATCCACGATATAACAGACCATAATTAATGGTTCCTTTCAAGTACCTTAGTACTCTATGAACAGCACTCCAATGATCCTTACTAGGATTATGAGTATACCTACTCAATCTTCCTACTGCATAAGCAATATCAGGACGAGTGCAGTTAACTAAAAACATTAAACTACCAATGATACGAGCATATTCTATTTGTAAAATACCATTTTCTTTATTTTTCCTTAAATGTATACTAGCATCATATGGAGTAGATACGGGTTTACTATCATATTGCTTAAATTTTCTTAAAATTTTCTCAATATAGTGTTCTTGTGATAGCATAAGTCCATTAGAACTTCTTGTTATTTTAATCCCAAGAATTACATCAGCTTCACCCATATCTTTCATATCAAAATTTGAAGCTAAGAATTTCTTAGTATCTATAACTATATTCAAATCAGTTCCCATTATAAGCATATCATCAACATACAAACAAATGATTACAACAACATTATTAACAACCTTACTATAAACACACTTATCAGCCTCATTAATTAGAAAGCCATTAGATATCAATACTTTATCAAATTTTTCATGCCATTGTTTAGGTGCTTGTTTTAATCCATATAAGGATTTTACTAATTTACAAACTTTGTGTTCATTACCAGGAACAACACAACCTTCAGGTTGTTCCATGTAAATTTCTTCATCTAATTCTCCATTCAAGAATGCAGTTTTTACATCCATTTGGTGAATTACTAAATTATGAATGGATGCTAATGCAATGAGTACTCTAATAGATGAAATTCTAGAAACTGGTGCAAAGGTGTCAAAATAATCAATATCTTTTCTTTGTGAGTATCCTTTTGCTACTAATCTTGCTTTAAACTTATCAATTGAATTATCTGGTTTTAACTTTCTTTTAAAAATCCACTTACAACCAATTGATTTAGCACCTGGAGGCAAATCAACTAAGGTCCATGTATGATTAGACATAATAGACTCTATTTCATTATTAATAGCCTCCTTCCAAAAAGGTGCTTCAGCTGAAGTTATTGCTTCTTTATAATTTTGAGGTTCATTATCAACAAGAAAGGTGTAAAAATCATTTCCAAAATTTTTCTCTTTTCTAGTTCTTTTACTTCTTCTTAAATCAATTTCATAATTTTCATGTGCCTCCTTTTCTTGTTTATTATGAGGCAGAGAGTCAATTTTTTCTTTACCTAGTTTCATAGGAAAGATGTGTTCAAAGAAATCAGCATTTTTAGATTCTACTATAGTGTTGGGTTCCATAATATTAGATTCACATTTTAATACCAAAAATCTATAAGCAGCACTATTTAATGCATAACCAATAAATAAACAATCAAAGATTTTAGGTCCCAACTTTCTTTTCTTTGGTTCAGGTAATAGAACTTTGGCCAAACACCCCCACACTTTAAGATATGTAAGGTTAGGTACATGACCTTCCCAAAACTCATAGGGTGTCTTACCAGATTTTTTATAAGGTATTCTATTTTGAATGTGACAAGCAGAAAGAATAGCTTCCCCCCACAAATAAAGAGGTACTCCTGAGCTTATTAACATAGCATTCATCATTTCTTTTAAAGTTCTATTTTTACGTTCAGCAACTCCATTAGATTCAGGAGAATATGGTGGGGTAATCTCATGGATTATACCTTTATCTTCACAAAATTTATTAAAGAGATTATACTCATATTCTCCTCCTCTATCAGTCCTTATTCTTTTAATTTTCTTATTAAATTTATTTTCTACTTCAGTAACATATTGCTGAAATTTTTCAAAAGTTTCATCTTTAGTCCTAAGTAGATATACCTTAGTGTATCTAGAATAATCATCAATAAAAGTTATGTAAAATCTTTTTCCTCCTCTAGTTGGAGTGTTTTTCAAATCTCCTAAATCAGAATGTATTAATTCAAGTAATTCAGTTTCTCTTTCTATTGACTTATGACTCTTTTTAGTAGATTTAGATTCTACACACACTTCACATTTGTCATTCACATTTCCAAAGGTAATATTATTTAACAAGCCTAGGTCTTTCATTTTCTTGATATAAGAAAAATTAACATGTCCTAATCTACCATGCCATACATCAACAGAATCAATCAAATAAGCAAAAGATGATGCATTTTCATTCATAGTTTCGGTTACATTCAAGACAAATAAACCCTGGTTACAATAACCCTTCCCAATGAAAACATTGTTCTTAGTCATTACAATTTTATCAGACTCAAAATACACTTTAACTCCAGCCTTTCCTAATAAAGAAACAGATACTAAGTTCCAACGGATATTAGGAACATGCAGCACATCATTTAGGGAAAGGACTTTTCCTGATGTTAGCTTGAGGAGTACTTTTCCTTTGCCAACCACTGGCGAGGGTCTCGAATCACCCATGAACACTTGTTCTTCGCCTTCATTCAATGGAGTGTAGGAAGTAAACGCACTTCTATTTCCACAAATATGTCTGGTAGCCCCAGAGTCTACCACCCAGTCCTTTGCTCCCATAACCATGTTGGTTTCAAACAAAACTGCTGCAATAATATCTGTCTCCACCAAGTTAGCATTTGGTTTAGCAGATATATCATTCCTTTTTCTAAACCTGCATTGATTAGCATAATGTCCAGGTTTTCCACAAACAAAACAAGTTCCTTTCTTTTTAAAAACAGGACCTTGGAACTTAGGTTTCTTATCATTTTTGAGATAAGGCTTCTTGGATTTTGAACGAGACCCACCTGGTTTGCTGACTATTACATTGGCTTTTGAAGTCATTTCCTTGGCCAATTGTTCTCGGTCTCTGACTCGATTTTGTTCTTCTATTCTAAAATTAAAAATAACATCTTCAAGACTCATATGTTTCCTTTTGTGCTTCATGCTATTTTTATAATTTTTCCAAGACTCAGGTAATTTTTCAATCAAACAGCCGGCTAGGAAAACTTCTTGAAGCATTATATCTTCAT
Source organism: Phoenix dactylifera (assembly GCF_051530095.1). NCBI lineage: Eukaryota > Viridiplantae > Streptophyta > Magnoliopsida > Arecales > Arecaceae > Phoenix > Phoenix dactylifera. The sequence goes on along the minus strand of NC_143204.1, from coordinate 22,080,578 downwards.
TTTTAAGATCAGTGACTAACCTATGAAAATCATGTATTTGGGATGACACATCCCTATCCTCGGACATTTGAAAGTGCAGAAAATTTCCTATAGCATATTTCTGTACTCCAGCATCTTCTAACACATATTTTTTATTCAGATTTTTCCAAATTTCTGCAGCTTCTTTGTATGAACAGTAGACATCAAAAAGTTCATTGGACAGTGTACTCAGAATTGTGTGTCTACAGATTTTATTTCCATGTTCCCACTCTTTGAATTTAGCGTCAAAATCTTCAGACCCTTCTATCGGTTTTGACTGATTTAAATACTGAGCAAAATTAAGCATATCCAATGCAGAATAAACACGTTCTTGCCATCTCTTAAAATACATACCATTGAAAATCTCAATTTTAGAAGTATCAGGAATTGATCTAGCAGTAATCATAGCAGAATCCATGCCGATCTATTCTTAAGATTGTAAGAAAAATTATAGATGGAGAGAAGGAAGAACTTATCAGTTGAGGCGTGATTTCACTGTCCTTAAGAATAGATCGCGCCCCTCGGAGATTGAATCTCGATGTAGCAGGTAATGGCGGCCTATCCTCCAGGATACAATAACTGGATCACTCCAAGCGTACACTCGCAGATGCAGTGATACTGTCGAACAGCCCAGAACCTCACTCTTGGAATGACAACAGAGAAGAGTATCTCGGGAAGAAGAACAGAGAGGCAGAGGCTTTCGGGAACCAGAGGGAGGCCAGAGAGCCAGAGAGAGGAGAAATTTTTATTAGATAACTCTATCGGATCTGATGGGGTTTAAAAAAGAAATAAAGAGGCGTATTTAAAAGACACGTCTTTTTATGAAAGAGGGGTTTTTAAAGACGCCCGTTTTATCAAGAGAGAACCAAAGAGGTGTCGACGTTTTATTCAAAACAATTCAAAAAATAAAACGGCAAAAAGAAAGGGGGGGTCCCCCCTGCGCGTGATAATTGAGCGCGACGCGCCCGGTTAAACGTTTTCGGATCGGATTCGCCAATTTTGGCTTGGACCTCCATTGGGCTCATGCGCGCGTGGGCTACCTACTTTCTTTGCTTCACCAAGTTAGAAAGGCTGAATACTACATAAAGACCTTTTAAGTTTTATCTCTTTCCAATGTGGGACTAAAGGAAGTACACTAAACAAAAAGGCAAAAAGCAAAGAAGGGCAGAATTGGAATTTTAAAATATTCCAACAATTAGGACTCAAGTACCTGGAGAGTTTCGAAGGCGACAAGCTATTCATTGAAATCATTCTTGAGACGATACTGATGTATAATTTATTTTTCTCCCCTCATGGCAAAAGGGCCTCGCATTCTGATGCATATTTCTCAGAGTTATTTCATTACCTCCTAATAAGTAAGTTTGGTTCTTGAAGTTTGAATTCTTTGTAAGTGCAAGATCTCTTTGTACAATTAATGGGATACCTTGCGAATCATGCATGTTCTTTGATTAGGGTAAACACCTTCGGATTGTGCTCTTGCCATGCTGCAGTACAAGATACGTTTTTTTTAATGAAGTTTTAAAAAAAATGATGAAGTTTTTTTTTTAAATTATTATTTTCCAATGGACATGGAGAGGGATGTAGTTTTTTGACTTAGCTTTCTGTTATCTTGGATATGGAATGGTACACAAAATGCAATTGCAACGATCAATCATTCAATCATGATGGCCTACAATTTTAAATATCCAGTAGAAATGAAGCAAGTTAATGGTGCAGATAAATGGAATTGTGGTCTTGAGTAGGACATGCTTCTATCATGATGTGACTACAAATTTTATGTTTAATATTACTTTTTAAAAACTTGAAAATATGCTAGATTTGGCCACTGTAATGTTGAAAACAATAGATAGCCCTACAAATCTTGTGTTCAATCCAACCAGAAAAAAAAAAAATTATTGGGACTGGCTGAGTTACAGAAAGGCTAAAAGAAAAATTAATTGAAAAAAAATTCTTGGCTAAGAAAAATTTTATTAAAAAATTAGACAAGAAAATAAACCACCCAGCGGCCTGCCTTGTTCCACATGGCTCAATGTTGACCTGGCTCAAGCCATTCTGATTTGTTTCAATACACGTGTCGATCACGTGGTTATGCCAATATCGAGAATCAAGCCAGATCCAAGGGCATTTCTCTTTTAGGGCCTTACAAATTCTACTCTCCCTTTTGTTCCGGAATCCGGATCTGAAACATCCTCCTACCGAGAGAGCAGCAGCAGTAACAATGGCGTCCTGGAGGGGAAGAGGAGCCGAGCCCGAGGACGACTTCGACGAGTACGACCCCACACCCTATGGCGGCGGTTACGACCTCGCCCTCACCTTCGGCCGCCCCCTCCCTCCCTCCGACGAGATATGCCACCCCCTCTCCTCCGCCGGTGGCGACGACGTCGACTACAACCGCCCCCACTACACCTCCGGATCCACTACCTCCGCCTACGGGACCGAGGCCGACTTGGGCGACCGCTACGGCCGCCCCCGCCCCAAGCCCCAGCCTGCCTACGGCTTCCAGCCCCCGCAGGAGGAAGAGAGCGGCGGCTTCGGCGGTGGGTTCGGTGGCGGATTCGGTGGCGACCTCCGCCCCCAACCGCCGAGGCCCGAGTACGGGCATGGCGGCGGCGAGGGCGAGTACGGAATCGGGCAAGGGTTCGGGTTCGGCGGGGGGAAGGAGGAAGAGAAGGAGCCCCGTTACGGACGGCGCCCCCAGCCTCAGGAGGAGGAATACGGATTCGGATCCGGGTACGGGAAGGATCGTCCGAAGCCGTATGGAGAGGAGGGAGGGCAGGGTTATGGATCTGGATCTGGAAGCAAGTATGGCGGCGGGGGTGGGTACCGGAGAGGCGAGGAGGAAGCGTTTGGCGGCGGGATTGGCTACGGGAGGAGCGAGGAGTATGGGTATGGAGAGAAGCCGAGTTACGAAAGGCCGAGCTATGGCGGAGATGAGGAGCGGACTGCGAGGTACGAGAGGCCGAGCTATGGCGGAGATGAGGAGCGGACTGGGATGTACCAGAAGCCGAGCTATTATGGCGAAGAGCAAGGGGAAGGACATGGCCGCCCCAAATATGTGAGTTCAAAAATTTTTCTTTTCCCCCTTTTTGTTACCTCTGTTCCTCTACGATGATTTATTTGTATCATCTTCTCTTTTCGTGAGTCATATGCTGCTGATGTGCGCACCTGCAGTTTGATGAATTGCTTGAATTTTTCTTGTTATGGTACAGTGAAATTAACTTAATTTTGTCGGGGAGTGATTGTTGGGTTATTCGCTTCTGTCAACCACGACAAAGGTGTTAATTTGGGAGTCATTTTGGGGGGGATTGTGCATAAGAGGCATATACTATGTAGGGGGTTATTATCTCGATCAAGTATATCTCCTAGTGGTGTTGACAATTTAATTGTAACATGACTGATTCACTGGCTTGCGGTGGGGAAAGGAGAACTCCATTCCCTGCATGACTACATCGCTCAATTAGTAATGTAAAGCTGTTCCTTGGTATTTCACCACCTTGCAGCGAGGGCCTATTTTTGGTTGCATGATACGTTTTTCCTAGTTTTAATCTTGTCTTTTTTGACTCCTACCCCTCCAGAAGCATATTGATTTGAACATTTCAATCTTTACAAATGATTGTGAGAGCCATTTTGAATTATGTTAAACATGACGCAAGTTGCCAAGTGGTTAGTAAAGAGGGTGCACTCTTCGAAGGGAAAACCCCTTGATATCAAGTTGCTAATAACTGATTGTGAGAGCCATCGTGAATTATGTTAAACATGGTCAGCTAGCCAGTTTTTACTTAGCTTCCTTAGCCTTCTGCAAGTATTCAACAGTTGAGAGACCAAATGCACACCCTTACGTATAGATAGAGAACATATGAGACTGAATTAAATAAGAGGCTGTTTATTGGCCAGTCTTGGATTATTCTTTTTTTTTTTCTGACTGTTTTTTTTTCCTTGTTGGAATAATTGGCAGGGCAATGACTCTGATGACGAGGAAAAGAAGCGCCATCATCACCATCACCACCACCACCGTCGCAACTATGATGATGACTAAACCATTTCCAGTACTACTATCTTGTATTGGTATGGCTTGATGCCCTCACAAAAAACTAGTAGCTAAAATAAAGATGAGGGTGTGGTGTGTGTTCTCTGTGGTGTGTTCTGTTGGAAACTTTTCATTGCTCTTGCAGTGGCAGGTGGACTTCTGTGAAGAGCAATTCGTGCTTTGAATAAAGTGATTCAGTGTTGTTACGTTTGCTGTCATTACGTGGAAACTGAGTCATGAAACAATGCTGTTAGTTTGGAAATACTTTGTTTTGTAACATGGAATTATTGTCGGCAATTGTAGTCGGTAGAGCTGATTTGTTGGTGGTTGGCTGGTCCAGTTCCATGTAGACCTGTCTTCTTTTTGCCTGATTGGTTCGAGGTGCCTTATAGCCATTTTTCTTTCCCTCCATTGCGAGCCAATTCATGATGATTGTGATTGTTTCCCCTCAAACCAGAGCACTCACTGTGGAAGTTCACCGGGGGGCAGAAGTTATATACACCACTATTACTAGGATTGCATAGAATTTCGGGTATATGCATAGAATCCAAACATCATGTTTACTTCTGAATTTTGTTGGTTGCGGCCAGAATGAACCTTGATACCTGAGCCAATGAGACTATTTCGCTTAAGTGTGCCTGGATCTTTCCTCGTATTTGTTTAAATCAAGCAGCCTCCTGCCATAACTGTACAGCTGAAGGGCTACAAGTTTCGTGCTTCACTAAATTCAAGTGCCCCATCGCATACTGGATCCATATCTCTCGTGTTTGATGGCTCTGGAGGAGACCAGAGTCCCTTGCGAAAGATACCGAGGGAGCTGAAACGAACCACTTTCCTTCTGTTTTCATGAGGTTCAACGAGATGTTGACAGTTGTGCCACATATATCTCGCTTCCATTTTCGCGCAGGAAAGCGTAGGCTCAGCAGCGACTACCTCCAACGGAAAGGCAAATGGTTGCCCACGAAGAAGCCCCTCGAGCAATTTCGGCGTTTGCAGAGAAGAGGACCTTCCTCCATTGACAGCTATGCGCTCCTTCGTGTTCTCAGGGCACAGACCAAGGCATCGTCCCGAGTGGCAAGAACACAGCTCCACACGTTTGTCATAACTCTCGGCTTTGAGCCCGTCGTACATTTACAGACAGCTCTCATCGGCATGTACTCGGAGATGGGGAGCATAAAAGATGCGCACCGAGTGTTCGACGAAACGTCCTGCAGGACTGTGGTCTGTTGGACCGCCTTGATTTCAGCCTATGTGAACAACAGCAGGCCGGGCAAAGCTGTCGAGCTCTTCAGGCAAATGCAGTTGGAAAATGTAGAGCCGGATCGCATTACGATTACCATTGCTCTATCCGCCTGTGCAGATCTTGGAGCTCTGGATGCAGGGGAGTGGATCCACATGTATATCTACCGCCACCCGAGTATGGGACTCGGAGAGGACTTGATCCTCAGGAATGCCCTCATCAACATGTATGCAAAATGTGGCCGCATTCAAGCTGCTCGTCATCTGTTTGATAGTGCAAAGCAGAGGGATGTGACGACGTGGACATCCATGATCGTGGGCCTTGCCTTGCATGGGCTGGCGAATGAGGCTTTGATGCTCTTTGCTGAGATGAAAGAAAGCATAAGCAGCGAATCCAATGGATGTCGTGTTAGTCCTAACCATGTCACCTTTGTCGGAGTGCTAATGGCATGTAGCCATGCAGGGTTGGTCAGCGAAGGACGATTTCACTGGGAGAACATGCAGAGGGATTACAATCTGAGGCCTCGGCTTGCTCATTACGGATGCATGGTTGATTTGTTCTGTCGAGCTGGGCTTCTGGAGGATGCTTATGCCTTCATCAAGGGAATGCCAGTGCAGCGCAATGCCGTAATATGGCGTACTCTGCTTGCTGCTTCTTGTCTCCATGGCAATGTCAGCCTTGGAGCTCTTGCTCGCCGTAGGCTGCTCGAGCTGGAGCCTGACTATGCCGGTGATGATGTTACCTTGTCCAATGTGTATGCAGCTGCTGGGTTGTGGGATGAGAAGCAAGATGTCAGGAAAAGAATGAAGCGACAGAGAGATCCTGGCTGCAGTTTGATTGAAGTAGGAAGTAGGACACATGAGTTTGTTGCTGCAGATAGGAGACACCTTAGGGAAAAAGGAATGCAAGAAGTTCTTCAAAGCATTGTCGAGAACTCCAGAGCTTTGGTGCATGTTCCGGACGCTGACATTGCTGTAGACTGAATGGAGAAAAGGACGAATAATTCACAAGGTCTTGAATTGGCAAGCTTGCCTATTATGTTGTTATTGCTTCTGATCAATATCGCATTTAGGGATGTGTCTTGAGACTACAAGATCATGTCACCTGGGAATTAGCTTAACAACAAGCACCATTCTACCTCATCGGAAAGGTTCTTTTTTCAAATCAATATTGGACCGTGGACATATAATAGTTTTGAATCGAATCTCTTTAGAAAAGAGGATCGTTTGTCTCATGATAGCCTGCTCCAGTCCCCTTACGAAACTTTTGTTATTGGGTTAGCCATGTTCCTTTCTCAAATCAATATTGGACCTTGGACATATAATAGTTCTGAATCGAATCTCTTTAGAAAGAGGATCTTTTGTCTCATGGTAATCTGCCCCAGTCCTCTTACGAAACTTTTGTTATTGGGTTAGCCATACACTTCAAATAATACAAGTCTTGGATAAAAATCTACAACGCACTAGAACGCCCTTGTTGACGATCCTTTACTTGGACAACATTTAGGATCCTCGAACAGTGTGACATCTCACACCGAGTAAATTCTTAACCCTTCCTCTTCTTACTAATACTACGGAGTATTCTTGTAAATAAGGGCCAATGCCAGGTATATAAGAAAACGCCCTTAGTTCAGTTCGATAGAATGCAGGTCTCCAAAACCCGATGTCGTAGGTTCAAATCTTGCATAGCATGATTCAGTTTATGTTATGTCGAATCACAATAAAAAAAACTTAACAAAAAAAAAGTTTAATTGAAACTTGAATTTGACCTCCCGCGGGGAAAAGGTCAATCAAAAAAAATAAATGTTACTTAATCAAAGGTCCAACTGATCATCACGTTTGTATTATAACTATGCAGTTACGAATAAACCTGCCAAAGTAATAGGAATTAGATCTAAAACGATTCTAAATAGAAAAACTTCAATCATTTCGGTTTTTTGAGGGGATAAAAAGATGGGTAAGATCTATCCCTAATTATTAATTTGAATTATCCGTGAATTAGACCTAAGACGATTCCAAATAGAAAAACTTCAATCATTTTGGTTTTTTGACCGGAGATCAACAATGAAAAACAAAACCAAGTCGCATACTGGAGACGAAGTTAGACATACCATATATGTTATTTTTTCCACTTTCCTCAATACTAGCTGAAATCATACTAAAATCATGCCAAGAAGCATTGCATTAGCGAGACACCACATTCACTACAAGTCTAGACCCTGATATCTCTTACACAGCTCAAGTCTTCACTCTGAATGTCAAATAGAAAGACGCAGGATTTCAGGAATATCCTGAGAAAGTATAGTAGCTAGCCCGAACCTAACTAGAAAGTCTTAGTTGACCCAAAGTCAACCAATAGGACTTAAAAAAAAAATTAGGCAGAAATTATCTCCTTCAATCCAAGATGCAGGCAGTTTGAACATGCGTAGCTTCATCAGTCGGGTGATTAATCACCCTCCTGCTAGCAGGGTGAAGGGATTGGATTGCAGTTTGATTCACTTCATTTTGTAGGGTGCGTTCGCACAAATCTACACAAGATTGCTACAGTTTTATTTAGTTTAGAGTAGAACCAGTTGAAACTTGGTATATCTGATACTCTATGCAATATAAGTTTAGTTGATATGTAGTTAATTCATATACCCATAAAGAGCGCAGACAATGAAAAAGAGTGAAAACTACACCTTTGCATTCTATGGCCAAGTAGATCCACCGGTGCAAGATAGATTTTACCTGGGTACGGAGCCTATTGTTCTATCGTAATTTGTTCCCTTTTCATAATATATCATTAGCATTTTTCTGGAAATGACCAACTTTATTCTCATATTTGTTAATATAGGCCAAACTTGTGTCCTTTTTCAAAAAATTTTCTTTGTAGGCTTGCATTTATCCGTCATGTCCAATAATGAATGGGCATGCGAAAAATACCCTTATAAGCAATGAAAAATTAACAAGAAAAAATGTTTAAAAAAAGTTCAAAACAGATAATTCCTGTAAAAACAGTATTTTAGAAATGTAAAATAAATATGATTTTTTTGTTTTTTTTCAATCTGATGCAAGATTAAGGCACCATCTTCTAAGCCCCAATGGCCAATAAAACAAAAAGACGACTAGGTACCAAGAGAAGCGTGCAATAGACGAGCGGCTGTCTTCCTCTTTTTCCAGACACCCCCTCGTCCCGCCTCAACCCCTCTCTTCTCTCTTAACACCCTCAGACTCTCTCTCGCGCGCGCGCGAAAACAAGGCCCTAGGAGGAAGGGAGGGAGGGATCATGCTATATGGTCCCTCTGATCTAAAAATCTAGGGTTCGGAGATTAAAATTCTCTTGTATATGGCCCGTTCTTTTCCCTCCTCCTCCTCTTCCTCTTGATGGAGGTGGTGGCGGGAGGGCGCTGCAGCTGTAGCAGCTTCCTCGAGAATGGACAGGGCGTCTGTGTTGCCTGCGGCCGGTCCCGCCAGATCCTGAGCACGGCCACATCCTTCCCCGCGCCAATTTCGATCGACGACCGAGGTGATGGAGGGGATGGCATGGCCGAGAGGGGCGCGTCTTTGTACTTGCCGCGGTTGCTCGTCGGGGCGCTTTCCGGGGTCCTCACCGGGCTTTTCGCGCTGGGTACTCTCACCTACTATCCTTTTTCCCTTACTTAATTCTATCAATTCTGCTATCCCGGGCTTTGCTTAGATTCTTGATCATGTTCGTGGATCTTGATTCTACTGTAGCTCTTCAAGTTGCATGTTTCCCTTTTTCCTTTCGAACTGCCTGTTTTTTTTTATTCTTTTAGGCTGAATTCCTTCGCGGAAATGGATTAATTTCTGTTTGTCATACCAAATATCAAATGCCAAACTCCAACGAGACTAAAAGCTTAAACCTGAGTGATAATCGCATGATGCAAGGATGACCAGAGGAAAAGTTTTGATGGCGAGTTTAAGCTTGTAAAAAGGATGACAGATTTGTTGAAGCATGCTCATACAAATTGTGATCATATTCGCGTTCTTTGGGCAGCTGAAAAAACTGATTGGGAACTGAAACAGTTGAGGATTCATAGGATGCGGCTTCGACTACAGGTGTCATATAGGTAGTGTAAGAGCGTTGAGACGGGAAATAAAAGTGGAGTAGTGCTGCAAGGTCGTTAGTGGAACAAACTTGGATCTCATCTGAAGTTCCTAGGCAAGTGAATGTGACAACTAGGGATTTTACGAGAACTTAAAATGCTTAGGCTTCTTGATGCTTTGTGCATAACTCGACTTGAAACTTATCGAAGAGAATCCAGGATGTGAATTCAGAGAAATGATGAGCTTACAACGAAAAGAAAAGAAATTTGGGAAGCTGAAATCTAAAGATCTAGGGAGTGGATGATTCTCGCTATTGTCTGTTTAAAAAATAAAAAATATTATTTCTTCACTTCTGTCTGTGACTGGTAGAGATTGGAGCAGAGAACATGATACTTTTAGGAAATTTGAATTGGTTGCACTCAATTTTGGGAACAGAAATTGAAGATATTTGTTATCAATTTTGACCGAGCAAAAGTTCAAGATTTTGGAAGGTAATAATGGATTTCTGGTGTTTTCTCCCTCCTCTTCCACAAATGGGTCCCAGTGATTACATGTAAGGTGTAATCACTGATCAAATCTGTTCACAACCAAGCTTGAAGACTGACATAAAGTAGGGTGGTAAAGCGGCAAGGACCGAGTTAATCAAAGTGATTCTACCACACAAGCTAAGGAATTTACTTTTCCATGAAGCTAGCCTGGAGCTTACTCTTTCAAGTAGTGGCATCCAAGATTGTCTTAGGAGCTTCTTGTGTCATTGAGAGGTAGGTCGAGGTATGCAAAGGGAAAGGATCTTCTTTTCAATTTAACAGTGTGGCCAAATACTTTGCTTCCTCATCATCTATATTCATGCAAATCATTGAACTCTTGACAGACTTGAGGCTAGCCCGAACCCAAGCAAACAGCTTTAGTTGCAACAATGTTATCTTCTTCTTTTTTCAGGCATAGAAAAGAAGGGTGTCATCTACAAAATGGAGACTTCTCAAGTTTGAAAAACAAGGTTTAGAATCAATACCTTTGGTAAGTCCCTTCATGCCAGCAAGTTTAAGAATTCTGTATAACACATCAGAGACAAGGATAAAGAGGTTCGGTGATAGGGGGTCGCCTTATCTCAAACCAAGTTTGCAATTGATCCACTTACTCGGGGTGCCATTTGCAAGTACAACAATAGAAGAAGAGGAAAGAAGTAGCTCAATCCATATAATCCATTTATTTGGAAACCCTCTCCCTCTAAGAGTAGCATTAAGAAATTTCCAATTCACTTACTCCAAGGCTTTTTTGAAAAAACAATGAAAATATTGTAACCATACTTCAGGGGATCCCATCCGTGACAAGGGAGAAGGCATTTCAGGGCACTTTGAACTCGGCTTGGAGTGGAAAGAGGCGTACCGCTTTTCCTTGGAGAAGCATGGACAGCAGCGGCAGTCTGCAGCTCCCGATATCTTTCGATGCGAGTTTACCCCACATCAAGGAAAAATGTTAAGAGACTCGAGTCTCCCATGGATGAGCAAGATATTGTCAGACTCCATTCTCTTACCACGGCTAGCCCTGCACATCCTAGATGAATGTTCAAACCCCTACAAACAGAGCATAGCAGGTTGTTTCTACATTCTCTGTTGAAATGGCGTAGCTCCCTAAATTTGAAGCAGGCTCCAGGTTTGAACAAGGGTATCTGTTTCCGGAATGAAGCTCACCTACTTCGGGTCAAGGTAGGAGGGTTTGGAATGAGCCTGTTTAAATTGCTTCACTAAGGAACCAGGAGCGTTTAAGGAAGAATGGGATCTCCTTAGCTATGAAGAAAAGACAAATCTATGGTGTCCATTGAAAGCTAGACCTGGCTGCTTGCCTAAGACTCCATCTTGGCGAGCAATGAAGACAGAGGCGGAGGTGGTCGGCCATGAATGTGCTTGACCTCATGACGGCCAGCTCGACGATCAACCTCTCTTCCTCCCAAGAAAGGGTTTTCTAGGGGGAATATCTCTTCGTCGAGGGGAGGGGCCCCCACTCTTAGAGGGAATCCGAAGACTGCCAGTTTGTACCTTTCCCAATACCGAGGGGCACCCGGTTGACCCCCATCGCTAGAAATCTACCACCGGTCATTCTGCCCCCGTCTCTTCCTACCATTGATGATTGGAATTTACTGTTACCATCCATCTCAAACTGTAGTATGATTCTCTCAATGTGGCTACTTGTGCATACAACATGCATGTCTGTGCATGCACATGCACGTGCTATTGTAATTTAGACTTCTATTACATTTGTATTCAGTTCATTTATCCAATTTCAATTGTATTTGCTATTTTCTATAGTTTCAGGAAAAGTAGGTCAGATATTTTCTGTTGATTTTTATAATAACCTAGGACCTCACCCAAAATGGCTAGCCAGAAGATATTATTTGGGTTTCTTAGTCCTGTATAAGTACCCAAGATCTCTTCGGTGAATAACCGATGTGGGACTAAACATACACCCGCACGGGTCCTCACAGACTCTCCATGTTTAAGCCCTAACGTCCTCGTGAGGCTAAGAGTTCAAATCCATTCAAATTTAATCATATGCACCATGATAGGCCCGTGGTCAACCTCTATTAACTCGTGCTGCAGTATCCCCTAGTCCACATAGGCTATGAGCCGAGTCCACTGTGATACCATTTGTAATAACCCAGGACTTCATCCAAAATGGCTAGCCGGAAGGTATTATTTGGGTTCCTTAGTCCTGTATAAGTACCCAAGATCTCCTCGGCGAATAATCGATGTGGAACTAAACACACGCCCGCATGGGTTCTCACAAGTTTTTACTCTTATGGTTGTTCTTTTAGTTTGTTTTTAAGTCTTATTCTTGGAAAGTTATTTTCTCGTAGTCCTACTTTATGTTTATGTTGGGCTACAAATGTTTTTAACTCATTCAGATCGTGTCTTGAAAAGATTATGATGATTTTCTATGTGGGATTCTTTAGAGATGCAAATGTTGTAGAGGGTATAATTGGTTTTGGTGATGAATGAAAGACAGTAGATTTTCTGCTATCTTTTCCCATCTGTTTCTTATCGTTTCTTCTTTGGGCATAAGTAGCGACTCTATAGTGTACATATTATTGGCCTTGGATAATAAAACATCAATACTGAGCAAATTTTTGTGCCGAAATCTGAACTAAAAGTACAGATTTCATCAATCATGTTAGTTCATGTTAGTTCTGAAATTTATTTCTGATCCGCAAAATATATGGATTTGACCTTTGAATTGGATCTGCATCACATGTACACATGCATGCATGCATGCAAAAGTATGCACACGTATGAAATAGAAAAAAGTAGTTTCAAAAGAAAATAGCTGTTACAATTCAATAATAAATGCCCATACTTGATAAGGTGAGGTCTTGAAGTATGTCACTTCGACTATAGTTGTCACTAGAGTTAAGTACATAAATCTACTATCCTTGTCACCAGAGGAGTAACTTATTCTGTATTAGATCTGGTTTCCACTTATCCAACCTATGATTCTGATTTAATTGGGCATAAAGATCTTATGCGTGGTTTGCATTTCAAAGTCAATAGTAGAAGCTGTGAGGGGCTCATGAGTACTGATAAAGCACCTTAGGACTTTTGCTTCATAATGGATTTGATGGTTGCTTACACTCTTGATTATTGTTGGAAGGAGGGAGTTCACTAATTATGATTATTAATTTAGTGAATTTTGGCCAGCTGGATTGTATATAATTGTTCACAGCTAAAGCAATATTATGATGCTATATAATTGATGTCATTATTATGAGGAGATCTATAATTGCTTTTTGCAGTGGTGCTTCTAATCTTGTAACATACGTTGACCAAACATGCAGCTGGAGCTCTCACTGGAGCAGTTACTGGTGCATTGGCAGGACGGACTTCTGACAGTGGTGTCCTTCGTGGAGCTGGGTTAGGAGCTGTTGCTGGAGCTGTCCTCTCTGTTGAAGTTTTAGAGGCTTCTCGTGCCTACTGGTGCTCAGAGCGATCTGGTTCCCGGAATACATCATCCATGGTTTGTACAAAACATGCTACTCTTTCATTAGAGTTTTGGCAGGATAAATTGTATGTGCTGTTATCTTATGTAAAATGGTATCCATGACTGCATATCTTGGTTAATAAGTTGAAGTTATTTGGGCACTTCATTTTTCATTTTAAGATTTTAATAGTGATGCCTGGATACTTCTCATCCAGGAGGTTATTCTCCATGGCACATCATTTTAATTTATCCTTTTATTAAATTACAAGTCTGCAAACAAGTCTCATGTAGTGTTCCCTCTGACAAGTTGCTGCTTGATCGAGTTTGAATTTGTTCATTTATCCAATGTTATGATCCTATTATTTTTCTTTTTTAATTTTTTTAAAATATAAAACTAAAAGCGAATGTTACATGGAGCCTTCTGTAGTAGAGGAATATTGACATGTACCATTTGGAATAACTCCAAAGATTAAAACATAATTTGCTTGATTTATGTGCTGAAAGTTGCCAAGACTCAAATGCCATAAGGATATATTATCTTGTTGGGAATGATTTGGAGC